>NC_053026.1:15467179-15789436 GCF_003073215.2 Triticum urartu
CAAAGCCTGGCCCTCTAGGGTCGACTGGAATCCTTCGCCCACCACTATGAGGGCGCCTGTCATCCTGTTGGCGAGGCACATACGACCCGCTCCTCGGGGGACGCGTGGGCACTCGACATCGACCGTCACGATCGACTCGGTGATCATACTGCTCATGGTTCCCATACTGGTCATGCCGGTCTCCACGTCCCTCACGCCTCGGGGGCGATCTCGGGCTGTGAGCCGACTGGACTGTGTCCGCAGCAATGGAACAGCTATGACCATGATTACGCCAAGCTATTTAGGTGAGACTATAGAATACTCAAGCTTGCATGCCTGCAGGTCGACTCTAGAGGATCTGCAGCAAGCCTCTGCCAGCCTCCGACTAGGAAGGCTGAATCGACTCCACTATACGGGCCGCAGCTGCTAAATTCTGAATCAGAGTCCGATATACCTGCGGGGGCGGGAAGAGCTGACGTCGACTGGATTCGGGAACCCGTTGTCGCGCCCGCTCGTCGAGTGCTCGCTGGAGGTTCTCCAGTCGAGTGCGCTCAGCCAAGTTTGCCAGGCGAGAGCCTCGGGGGTTTCTCCAACGATAGGAGTGTGCAGCGCATCCACATTCCGACGGCGAAGTTCTCCTCTCTGCAGCGACGTGAGAGGCTCGGGAAGATACTCCTCATGGGGACGTGACGGGTCACCTCCTCCTGCGCCTCCGTCGATGCGGGTAAAACCGGGGGGGACTGGGCGGTCCGTCGACCATCAGAACCTCTGCCGCCGGATCGCTGCTGTCGCACTCGGATGCAGTCTCTTCGGAGCCAGTCGAACAGGCCCTACAAGGGTAAATAGTGTTGGGTAACGTAGTAATTTCAAAAAAAAATCCTATGCACACGCAAGATCACGGTGATGCATAGCAACGAGGGGAGAGTATGATCTACGTACCCTTGTAGATCGCAACGGAAGCGTTGACACAACGTAGAGGAAGTAGTCGTACGTCTTCTTCCCGATCCGACCGATCCAAGCACCGTTACTCCGGCACCTCCGAGTTCTTAGCACATGTACAGCTCGATGACGATCCCCGGGCTCCGATCCAGCAAAGCGTCGGGGAAGAGTTCCGTTAGCATGACGGCGTGGTGACGATCTTGATGTTCTACCGACGCAGGGCTTCGCCTAAGCACTACAATGATATGATCAAGGTGAAATATAGTGGCAGAGGGCACCGCACACGGCTAAGGAACAATCTCAATGATCAACTTGTGTGTCTAGAGGTGCCCCCTGCCTCCGTATATAAAGGAGCCAAGGGGGAGGGGTGCGGCCAGCCCTATGGAGGCGCAGGAGGAGTCCTACTCCTACTGGGAGTAGGACTCCCCCCCCAATCCTATTCCAAATAGGACTCCCAAGGGGGAAAGAGAGAGAGAGGTGGCCGGCCACCTCTCCTAGTCCTAATAGGACTACGGGAGGGGGGGAGGCGCGCAGCCTACTATGGGCAGCCCCTTTCACCTTTCCACTAAAGTCCAATAAGGCCCATATGACTCCTGGGGGGTTCCGGTAACCTCCCAGTAATCCGGTAAAATCCTGATTTCACCCGGAACACTTCCGATGTCCAAACATAGGCTTCCAATATATCAATCTTTATGTCTCGGCCATTTCAAGACTCCTCGTCATGTCCATGATCACATCCGGGACTCCGAACAACCTTCGGTACATCAAAATGCATAAACTCATAATAACTGTCATCGTAACGTTAAGCGTGCGGACCCTACGGTTCGAGAACAATGTAGACATGACTGAGACACATCTCTGGTCAACAACCAATAGCGGGACCTGGATGCCCATATTGGTTCCTACATATTCTACGAAGATCTTTATCGGTCAGACCGCATAACAACATACGTTGTTCCCTTTGTCATCGGTATGTTACTTGCCCGAGATTCGATCGTCGGTATCCAATACCTAGTTCAATATCGTTACTGGCAAGTCTCTTTACTCGTTCCGTAATACATCATCTCACAACTAACATATTAGTTGCAGTGCTTGCAAGGCTTATGTGATGTGCATTACCGAGAGGGCCCAGAGATACCTCTCCGACAATCGGAGTGACAAATCCTAATCTCGAAATACGCCAACCCAACATGTACCTTTGGAGACACCTGTAGTGCTCCTTTATAATCACCCAGTTACGTTGTGACATTTGGTAGCACCCAAAGTGTTCCTCTGGCAAACGGGAGTTGCATAATCTCATAGTCATAGGAACATGTATAAGTCATGAAGAAAGCAATAGCAACATACTAAACGATCGGGTGCTAAGCTAATGGAATGGGTCATGTCAATCAGATCATTCAACTAATGATGTGACCTCGTTAATCAAATAACAACTCTTTTGTCCAGGGTTAGGAAACATAACCATCTTTGATTAACGAGCTAGTCAAGTAGAGGCATACTAGTGACGCTCTGTTTGTCTATGCATTCACACATGTATTATGTTTCCGGTTAATACAATTCTAGCATGAATAATAAACATTTATCATGATATAAGGAAATAAATAATAACTTTATTATTGCCTCTAGGGCATATTTCCTTCAGTCTCCCACTTGCACTAGAGTCAATAATCTAGATCACATCGCTATGTGATTAACACCAATAGTTCACATCTTTATGTGATTGGTTCACATCTCCATGTGACTAACACCCAAAGGGTTTACTAGATTCAATAATCTAGTTCACATCGCTATGTGATTAAGACCCAAAAAGTGATCATGTTTTGCTTGTGAGAGAAGTTTAGTCAACGGGTCTGCCACATTCAGATCCGCATGTATTTTGCAAAATTCTATGTCTACAATGCTCTGCACGGAGCTACTCTAGCTAATTGCTCCCACTTTCAATATGTATCTAGATCGAGACTTAGAGTCATCCAGATCTGTGTCAAAGCTTGCATCGACGTAACTTTTTACGACGAACCTTTTTGTCACCTCCATAATTGAGAAATATTTCCTTATTCCACTAAGGATAATTTTGACCGCTGTCCAGTGATCTACTCTTAGATCACTATTGTACTCCCTTGCTTAACACAGTGTAGGGTATACAATAGATCTGGTACACAGCATGGCATACTTTTATAGAATCTATGGCTGAGGCATAGGGAATGACTTTCATTCTATTTCTATCTTCTGCCGTGGTCGGGCTTCGAGTCTTACTCAGTTTCACACCTTGTAACACAGGCAAGAAACTTTTTCTTTGACTGTTCCATTTTGAACTACTTCAAAATCTTGTCAAGGTATGTACTCATTGAAAAACTTATCAAGCGTCTTGATCTATCTCTATAGATCTTGATACTCAATATGTAAGCAGCTTTACCGAGGTCTTTCTTTGAAAAACTCCTTTCAAACACTCCTTTATGCTTTGCAGAATAATTCTACATTATTTCCGATCAACAATATGTCATACACATATACTTATCAGAAATGATGTAGTGCTCCCACTCACTTTCTTGTAAATACAGGCTTCACCGCAAGTCTGTATAAAACTATATGCTTTGATCAACTTATCAAAGCATATATTCCAACTCCGAGATTCTTGCACCAGTCCATAGATGGATCGCTGGAGCTTGCATATTTAGTTAACACCTTTAGGATTGACAAAACCTTCTAGTTGCATCGTATACAACTCTTCTTTAGTAAATCCATTAAGGAATGCAGTTTTGTTTATCCATTTGCCAGATTTCATAAAATGCGGCAATTGCTAACATGATTCGGACAGACTTAAGCATAGATATGAGTGAGAAAATCTCATCGTAGTCAACACCTTGAACTTGTCGAAAACCTTTTGCGACAATTCTAGCTTTGTAGATAGTAACACTACTATCAGCGTCCGTCTTCCTCTTGAAGATCCATTTATTTTCTATGGCTTGCCGATCATCGGGAAAATCCATCAAAGTCCATACTTTGTTCTCATACATGGATCATATCTCAGATTTCATGGCCTCAAACCATTTCGCGGAATCTGGGCTCATCATCGCTTCCTCATAGTTCGCAAGTTCGTCATGGTCTAGTAACATGACTTCCAGAATAGGATTACCGTACCACTCTGGTGTGGATCTCACTCTGGTTTACCTACGAGATTTGGTAGTAACTTGATCTGAAGTTACATGATCATCATCATTAGCTTCCACACTAATTGGTGTAGTAGTCACAGGAACAGATTTCTGTGATGAACTACTTTCCAATAAGGGAGAAGGTACAATTACCTTATCATGTTCTACTTTCCTCCCACTCACTTCTTTCGAGAGAAACTCCTTCTCTAGAAAAACTCCGAATTTAGCAACAAAAGTCTTGCCTTCGGATTTGTGATAGAAGGTGTACCCAATAGTCTCCTTTGGGTATCCTATGAAGACATATTTCTCCGATTTGGGTTCGAGCTTATCATGTTGAAACTTTTTCACATAAGCATCGCAGTCCCAAACTTTAAGAAACGACAGCTTAGGTTTCTTGCCAAACCATAGTTCATAAGGCGTCGTCTCAACAGATTTAGATGGTGCCCTATTTTAATGTGAATGCAGCTGTCTCTAATGCATAACCCCAAAACGATAGTGGTAGATCGGTAAGATACATCATAGACTTTACCTCTGCGATCATATCGTAGAAACTTTTATTTTCTTGTCACGATGATTTTCCACTTCACTCTGAAATTCTTTGAACTGTTCAAATGTTTCAGACTTATGTTTCATCAAGTAGATATCCCCATATCTGCTCAAATCATCTTGTGAAGGTCAGAAAATAATGATACCTGCTATAAGCCTTAATATTCATCGGACCACATACATCAGTATGTATGATTTCCAACAAATCTGTTGCTTGCTTCATTGTTCCGGAGAACGGCGTTTTAGTCATCTTGCCCATAAGGCATGGTTCGCAAGCATCAAGTGATTCATAATCAAGTGATTCCAAAATCCCATCAGTATGGAGTTTCTTCATGCGCTTTACACCAATATGACCTAAACGGCAGTGCTATAAATAAGTTGCACTATCATTATTAACTTCGCATCTTTTGGTTTCAATATTATGAATATGTGTATCACTACGATCGAGATCCAATGAACTTGTTTCATTGGGTGTATGACCATCGAAGGTTTTATTCATGTAAACAGAACAACAATTATTCTCTGACTTTAATGAATAACCGTATTGCAATAAACATGATCAAATCATATTCATGCTCAACGCAAAAACCAAATAACACTTATTTAGGTTCAACACTAATCCTGAAAGTATAGGGAAGTGTGCGATGATGATCATATCAATCTTGGAACCACTTCCAACACACATCGTCACTTCACCCTTAACTAGTCTCTGTTTATTCTGCAACTCCCGTTTTGAGTTACTAATCTTAGCAACTGAACTAGTATCAAATACTGAGGGGTTGCTATAAACACTAGTAAAGTACACATCAATAACATGTATATCAAATATACTTATGTTCACTTTGCCATCCTTCTTATCTGCCAATCACTTGGGGTAGTTCCGCTTCCAGTGACCAGTCCCTTTGCAGTAGAAACACTTAGTCTCAGGCTTAGGACCAGACTTGGGCTTCTTCACTTGAGCAGCAACTTGCTTACTGTTCTTCTTGAAATTCCCCTTCTTCCCTTTGCCCTTTTCTTGAAACTAGTGGTCTTGTCAACCATCAACACTTGATGTTTTTTCTTGATTTCTACCTTCGTTGATTTCAGCATCACGAAGAGCTTGGGAGTTGTTTCCGTTATCCCTTGCAGATTATAGTTCATCATGAAGTTCTACTAACTTGGTGATGGTGACTAGAGAATTCTGTCAATCACTATCTTATCTGGAAGATTAACTCCCACTTGATTCAAGCGATTGTAGTACCCAGACAATCTGAGCACATGCTCACTAGTTGAGCGATTCTCCTCCATCTTTTAGCTATAGAACTTGTTGGAGACTTCATATCTCTCAACTCGGGTATTTTCTTGAAATATTAACTTCAACTCCTGGAACATCTCATATGCTCCATGACGTTCAAAACGTCTTTAAAGGCCCGATTCTAAGCCATTAAGCATGGTGCACTAAACTATTAAGTAGTCATCATATTGAGCTAGCCAAACGTTCATAACGTCTGCATCTGCTCCTGCAATAGGTCCGTCACCTAGCGGTGCATCAAGGACATAATTCTTCTGTGCAGCAATGAGGATAAACCTCAGATCACGGATCCAATCCGCATCTTTGCTACTAACATCTTTCAACACAATTTTCTCTAGGAACATATCAAAATAAACACACGGAAGCAACAACGCGAGCTATTGATCTACAACATGATTTGCAAAATACTACCAGGACTAAGTTCATGATAAATTTAAGTTCAATTTAATCATATTACTTAAGAACTCCCACTTAGATAGACATCCCTCTAATCCTCTAAGTGATCACGTGATCCAAATCAACTAATCCATGTCTGATCATCACGTGAGATGGAGTAGTTTCATTGGTGAACATCATTATGTTGATCATATCTACTATATGATTCACGCTCGACCTTTCGGTCTCCGTGTTCCGAGGCCATATCTGTATATGCTTGGCTCGTCAAGTATAACCTGAGTATTCTGCGTGTGCAACTATTTTGCACCCGTTGTATTTGAACGTAGAGCCTATCACACCCGATCATCACGTGGTGTCTCAGCACGAAGAACTTTCGCAACGGTGCATACTCAGGGAGAACACTTCTTGATAATTAGTGAGAGATCATCTTAAAATGCTACCGTCAATCAAAGCAAAATAAGATGTATAAAAAGATAAACATCATATGCAATCAAAATATGTGACATGATATGGCCATCATCATCTTGCTTCTTTGATCTCCATCTCCAAAGTACTGTCATGATCTATATCGTCACCGGCATGACACCATGATCTCCATCATCTTGATCTATATCAATGTGTCGTCACGTGGTCGTCTCGCCAACAATTCCTCTTGCAATTATTGCTATCGCATAGCGATAAAGTAAAGCAATTATTGGACGCTTGCATCTCATGCAATAGAGAGACGACCATAAGGCGTTTGCCAGTTGCCGATAACTTCCACAAAACATGATCATCTCATACAACAACTTATATCTCATCACGTCTTGACCATATCACATCACAACATGCCCCTGCAAAAACAAGTTAGACGTCCTCTACTTTGTTGTTGCAAGTTTTACGTGGCTGCTACGGGCTTAAGCAAGAACCAATCTCACCTACGCATCAAAACCACAACGAGAGTTTGTCAAATAGACTCCGTTTTAACCTTCGCAAGGACCGGGCGTAGTCACACTCGGTTCAACTAAAGTTGGAGAAACAGTCACCCGCAAGTCACCTTTGTGCAAAGCACGTCGGGGAAACCGGTCTAGCGTAAGCGTACGCGTAATGTCGGTCCGGGCCGCTTCATCCAACAATACCACCGAACCAAAGTATGACATGCTGGTAGGCAGTATGACTTATATCGCCCACAACTCACTTGTGTTCTACTCGTGCATATAACATCAAACCATAAAACCTAGGCTCGGATGCCACTGTTGGGTAACGTAGTAATTTCAAAAAAATTCCTACGCACACGCAATATCATGGTGATGCATAGCAACGAGGGGAGAGTATGATCTACGTACCCTTGTAGATCGCAACGGAAGCGTTGACACAACGTAGAGGAAGTAGTCGTACGTCTTCTTCCCGATCCGACCGATCCAAGCACCGTTACTCCGGCACCTCCGAGTTCTTAGCACACATACAGCTCGATGACGATCCCCGGGCTCCGATCCAGCAAAGCGTCGGGGAAGAGTTCCGTTAGCACGACGGCGTGGTGACGATCTTGATGTTCTACCGACGCAGGGCTTCGCCTAAGCACTACAACGATATGATCGAGGTGAAATATAGTGGCAGGGGGCACCGCACACGGCTAAGGAACGATCTCAATGATCAACTTGTGTGTCTAGAGGTGCCCCCTGCCTCCGTATATAAAGGAGCCAAGGGGGAGGGATGCGGCCAGCCCTATGGAGGCGCAGGAGGAGTCCTACTCCTACCGGGAGTAGGACTCCCCCCCCCCAATCCTATTCCAAATAGGACTCCCAGGGGGGAAAGAGAGAGAGGTGGCCGGCCACCTCTCCTAGTCCTAATAGGACTAGGGGAGGGGGGAGGCGTGCAGCCCACTATGGGTAGCCCCTTTCACATTTCCAATAAAGCCCAATAAGGCCCATATGACTCCCGGGGGGTTCCGGTAACCTCCCGGTAATCCGGTAAAATCCTGATTTCACCCGGAACACTTCCGATGTCCAAACATAGGCTTCCAATATATCAATCTTTATGTCTCGACCATTTCGAGACTCCTTGTCATGTCCGTGATCACATCCGGGACTCCGAACAACCTTCGGTACATCAAAATGCATAAACTCATAATAACTGTCATCGTAACGTTAAGCGTGCGGACCCTACGGCTCGAGAACAATGTAGACATGACTGAGACACATCTCTGGTCAATAACCAATAGCAGGACCTGGATGCCCATATTGGTTCCTACATATTCTACGAAGATCTTTATCGGTCAGACCACATAACAACATACGGTGTTCCCTTTGTCATCGGTATGTTACTTGCCCGAGATTCGATCGTCGGTATCCAATACCTAGTTCAATCTCGTTACTGGCAAGTCTCTTTACTCGTTCCGTAATACATCATTCACAACTAACATATTAGTTGCAGTGCTTGCAAGGCTTATGTGATGTGCATTACCGAGAGGGCCCAGAGATACCTCTCCGACAATCGGAGTGACAAATCCTAATCTCGAAATACGCCAACCCAACATGTACCTTTGGAGACACCTGTAGTGCTCCTTTATAATCACCCAGTTACGTTGTGACATTTGGTAGCACCCAAAGTGTTCCTCTGGCAAACGAGAGTTGCATAATCTCATAGTCATAGGAACATGTATAAGTCATGAAGAAAGCAATAGCAACATACTAAACAATCGGGTGCTAAGCTAATGGAATGGGTCATGTCAATCAGATCATTCAACTAATGATGTGACCTCGTTAATCAAATAACAACTCTTTTGTCCATGGTTAGGAAACATAACCATCTTTGATTAACGAGCTAGTCAAGTAGAGGCATACTAGTGACACTCTGTTTGTCTATGCATTCACACATGTATTATGTTTCCGGTTAATACAATTCTAGCATGAATAATAAAAATTTATCATGATATAAGGAAATAAATAATAACTTTATTATTGCCTCTAGGGCATATTTCCTTCAAATAGAAATTGGCAATTCACGTTGTGGTTTTGGCGTAGGTAAGAAACGTTCTTGCTAAAAACCTATAGCAGCCACGTAAAAACTTGCAACAACAATTAGAGGACGTCTAACTTGTTTTTGCAGCAAGTGTTTTGTGATGTGATATGGCCAAAGGATGTGATGAATGATATATGTGATGTATGTGATGATCATGTTCTTGTAATAGGAATCACGACTTGCATGTCGATGAGTATGACAACCGGCAGGAGCCATAGGAGTTGTCTTTATTTATTTATGACCTGTGTGTCAACATAAACGTCATGTAATTACTTTACTTTATTGCTAAAGCGTTAGCCATAGTACTAGAAGTAATAGATGACGAGACAACTTCAAGAAGAGACGATTATGGAGATCATGGTGTCATGCCGGTGACAACGATGATCATGGAGCCCCGAAGATGGAGATCAAAAGGAGCAAATGATATTGGCCATATCATTTCACTATTTGATTGCATGTGTTGTTTATCATGTTTTACATCTTATTTGCTTAGAACGACGGTAGCTTAAATAAGATGATCCCTCCCAATAATTTTAAGAAAGTGTTCCCCCTAACTATGCACCGTTGCGAAGGTTCGTTGTTTTGAAGCACCACGTGATGATCGGGTGTGATAGATTCTAACGTTCGAATACAACGGGTGTAAGCCAGATTTACACACGCAATACACTTAGGTTGACTTGACGAGCCTAGCATGTACAGACATGGCCTCGGAACACGGAAGACCGAAAGGTCGAGCATGAGTCGTATAGAAGATACGATCAACATGAAGATGTTCACCGATGTTGTCTAGTCCGTCTCACGTGATGATCGGACACGGCCTAGTTAACTCGGATCATGTTTCACTTAGATGACTAGAGGGATGTCTATCTAAGTGGGAGTTCATTGAGTAATTTGATTAGATGAACTTAATTATCATGAACTTAGTCTAAAATCTTTACAATATGTCTTGTAGATCAAATGGCCCACGTTGTCCTCAACTTCAACGCGTTCCTAGAGAAAACCAAGCTGAAAGACGATGGCAGAAACTATACAGACTGGGTCCGGAACCTGAGGATCATCCTCATAGCTGCCAAGAAAGATTATGTCCTAGAAGCACCGCTAGGTGACGCACCCGTCCAACAGAACCAAGACATTATGAACGCTTGGCAGTCACGTGCTAATGATTACTCCCTCGTTCAGTGCGGCATGCTTTACAGCTTAGAACCAGGGCTCCAAAAGCGTGTTGAGAGACACGGAGCATATGAGATGTTCGAAGAGCTGAAAATGGTTTTTCAAGCTCATGCCCGGGTCGAGAGATATGAAGTCTCCGACAAGTTCTTCAGCTGTAAGATGGAGGAAAATAGTTCTGTCGGTGAGCACATACTCAAAATGTCTAGGTTGCATAACCGCTTGACTCAGCTGGGAGTTAATCTCCCGGATGACGCGGTCATTGACAGAATCCTTTAGTCGCTGCCACCGAGCTACAAGAGCTTTGTGATGAACTTCAATATGCAGGGGATGGAAAAGACCATTCCTGAGGTATATTCAATGCTGAAATCAGCAAAGGTAGAAGTCAAAAAGGAACATCAAGTGTTGATGCTGAATAAAACCACTAAGTTCAAGAAAGGCAAGGGTAAGAAGAACTTCAAGAAGGACGGCAAGGGAGTTTCCGCGCCCGGTAAGCAAGCTACCGGGAAGAAGCCAAAGAATGGACCCAAGCCCGAGACTGAGTGTTTTTATTGCAAGGGAAGTGGTCACTGGAAGCGGAACTGCCCCAAATACTTAGCGGACAAGAAGGCCGGCAACACGAAAGGTATATGTGATATACATGTAATTGATGTGTACCTTACCAATACTCGTAGTAGCTCCTGGGTATTTGATACCGGTGCGGTTCCTCACATTTGTAACTCAAAGCAGGAGCTACGGAATAGGCGGAGACTGGCGAAGGACGAGGTGACGATGCGCATCGGGAATGGTTCCAAGGTCGATGTGATCGCTGTCGGCACGCTGCCTCTACATTTACCTACGGGATTAGTTTTAAACCGCAATAATTGTTATTTAGTGCCAGCTTTGAGCATGAACATTGTATCAGGATCTCGTTTAATTCGAGATGCCTACTCATTTAAATCCGAGAATAATGGTTGTTCTGTTTATATGAGAGATATGTTTTATGGTCATGCTCTGATGGTGAATGGTTTACTCTTAATGAATCTCGAGCGTAATGCTACACATATTCATAGTGTGAATACCAAAAGATGTAAGGTTGATAATGATAGTCCCACATACTTGTGGCACTGCCGCCTTGGTCACATAGGTGTCAAACGCATGAAGAAGCTCCATGCAGATGGACTTTTAGAGTCTCTTGATTACGAATCATTTGACACGTGCGAACCATGCCTCATGGGTAAAATGACCAAGACTCCATTCTCAGGAACAATGGAGCGAGCAACCAACTTATTGGAAATCATACATACTGATGTGTGCGGTCCAATGAGTGTTGAGCCTCGCGGTGGCTATCGTTATGTTCTCACCCTCACTGATGACTTGAGTAGATAAGGGTATGTCTACTTAATGAAACACAAGTCTGATACCTTTGAAAAGTTCAAGGAATTTCAGAGTGAGGTTGAGAATCAACGTGACAAGAAAATCAAGTTCTTGCGATCAGATCGTGGGGGAGAATACTTGAGTCACGAATTTGGCACACACTTAAGGAAATGTGGAATAGTTTCACAACTCACGCCGCCTGGAACACCTCAGAGTAATGGTGTGTCCGAACATCGTAATCGCACTTTATTGGATATGGTGCGATCTATGATGTCTCTTACGGATTTAGCGCTGTCATTTTGGGGCTATGCTTTAGAGACTGCCGCATTCACTTTAAATAGGGCTCCGTCGAAATCCGTTGAGACGACACCGTATGAATTATGGTTTGGGAAGAAACCTAAGCTGTCGTTTCTAAAAGTTTGGGGATGCGATGCTTATGTCAAAAAACTTCAACCTGAAAATCTCGAACCCAAGTCGGAAAAATGCGTCTTCATAGGATACCCTAAAGAAACTGTTGGGTATACCTTCTACCTCAGATCCGAAGGCAAGATCTTTGTTGCAAAGAATGGGTCCTTTGTAGAGAAAGAGTTTCTCTCGAAAGAAATAAGTGGGAGGAAAGTAGAACTTGATGAAGTATTGCCTCTTGAACCGGTAAGTGGCGCAGCTCAAGAAAATGTTCGTGAGGTGCCTGCACCGACTAGAGAGGAAGTTAATGATGATGATCATGAAACTTCAGATCAAGTTACTACTGAACTTTGTAGGTCCACGAGGACACTTTCCGCACCAGAGTGGTACGGCAACCCTGTCTTGGAAATCATGTTGTTAGACAACGGTGAACCTTCGAACTATGAAGAAGCGATGGCGGGCCCGGATTCTGACAAATGGCTGGAAGCCATGAAATCCGAGATAGGATCCATGTATGAAAATGAAGTATGGACTTTGACTGACTTGCCCGATGATCGGCGAGCCATAGAAAATAAATGGATCTTTAAGAAGAAGACAGACGCAAATGGTAATGTGACCATCTATAAAGCTCGGCTTGTCGCTAAGGGTTATCGACAAGTTCAAGGGGTTGACTACGATGAGACTTTCTCACCTGTAGAGAAGCTAAAGTCCGTCCGAATCATGTTAGCAATTGCCGCATTCTATGATTATGAGATATGGCAAATGGACGTCAAAACGGCATTCCTTAATGGTTTCCTTAAGGAAGAACTGTATATGATGCAGCCGGAAGGTTTTTTCGATCCTAAGAATGCTGACAAGGTGTGCAAGCTCCAACGCTCGCTTTATGGGCTGGTGCAAGCATCTCGGAGTTGGAACATTCGTTTTGATGAGATGATCAAAGCGTTTGGGTTTATGCAGACTTATGGAGAAGCCTGCATTTACAAGAAAGTGAGTGGGAGCTCTGTAGCATTTCTCATATTATATGTGGATGACATACTATTGATGGGAAATGATATAAAATTCTTGGAAAGCATAAAGGCCTACTTGAACAAGTGTTTTTCAATGAAGGACCTTGGAGAAGCTGCTTATATATTAGGCATCAAGATCTATAGAGATAGATCGAGACGCCTCATTGGTCTTTCACAGAGTACGTACCTTGACAAGATATTGAAGAAGTTCAAAATGGATCAGTCAAAGAAGGGGTTCTTGCCTGTATTGCAAGGTACGAGATTGAGCACGGCTCAATGCCCGACCACGGCAGAAGATAGAGAAAAGATGAGTGTCGTCCCCTATGCCTCGGCCATAGGGTCTATCACGTATGCTATGCTGTGTACCAGACCTGATGTAAACCTTGCCGTAAGTTTGGTAGGAAGGTACCAAAGTAATCCCGGCATGGAACACTGGACAGCGGTCAAGAATATCCTGAAGTACCTGAAAAGGACCAAGGAAATGTTTCTCGTTTATGGAGGTGACGAAGAGCTCGTCGTAAAGGGTTACGTCGATGCTAACTTCGACACAGATCTGGATGACTCTAAGTCACAAACCGGATACGTGTATATTTTGAATGGTGGGGCAGTCAGCTGGTGCAGTTGCAAGCAAAGCGTTGTCATGGGATCTACATGTGAAGCGGAGTACATGGAAGCCTCGGAGGCAGCACAAGAAGCAGTCTGGGTGAAGGAGTTCATTACTGACCTAGGAGTCATACCCAATGCGTCGGGCCCGATGACTCTCTTCTGTGACAACACTGGAGCTATTGCCCTTGCCAAGGAGCCCAGGTTTCACAGGAAGACCAGGCATATCAAGCGTCACTTCAACTCCATTCGTGAAAGTGTTCAAAATGGAGACATAGAGATTTGTAAAGTACATACGGACCTGAATGTAGCAGATTCGTTGACTAAACCTCTCCCTAGAGCAAAACATGATCAACACCAGAACTTCATGGGTGTTCGATTCATCACAATGTAACTAGAATATTGACTCTAGTGCAAGTGGGAGACTGTTGGAAATATGCCCTAGAGGCAATAATAAAATGGTTATTATTATATTTCTTTGTTCATGATAATTGTCTATTGTTCATGCTATAATTGTGTTATCCGGAAATCGTAATACATGTGTGAATACATAGACCACAACACGTCCCTAGTGAGCCTCTAGTTGACTAGCTCGTTGATCAAAAGATAGTCATGGTTTCCTGACTATGGACATTAGATGTCATTGATAACGGGATCACATCATTAGGAGAATGATGTGATGGACAAGACCCAATCCTAAGCTTAGCTCAAAGATCGTGTAGTTCGTTTGCTGTAGCTTTTCTGAATGTCAAGTATCATTTCCTTAGACCATGAGATTGTGCAACTCCCGGATACCGTAGGAGTGCCTTGGGTGTGCCAAACGTCACAACGTAACTGGATGACTATAAAGGTACATTACAGGTATCTTCGAAAGTGTCTGTTGGGTTGGCACGAATCGAGACTGGGATTTGTCACTCCGTATGACGGAGAGGTATCTCTGGGCCCACTCGGTAATGCATCATCATAATGAGCTCAATGTGATCAAGTGGTTGATCACGGGATCATGCATTACGGTACGAGTAAAGTGACTTGCCGGTAACGAGACTGAACAAGGTATTGGGATACCGACAATCGAGTCTCGGGCAAGTAACCTACCGATTGACAAAGGGAATTGTATACGGATTGATTGAATCCTCGACATCGTGGTTCATCCGATGAAATCTTCATGGAGCATGTGGGAGCCAACATGGGTATCCAGATCCCGCTGTTGGTTATTGACCGGAGAGTCGTCTCGGTCATGTCTGCATGTCTCCTGAACCCGTAGGGTCTACACACTTAAGGTTCGGTGACGCTAGGGTTGTTAAGAAGACTTGTATGTGATTGCCGAATGTTGTTCGGTGTCCCGGATGAGATCCCGGACGTCACGAGGAGTTCCGGAATGGTCCGGAGGTAAAGATTTATATATGGGAAGTTGTCATACGGTCGCCGAAAAGGTTCGGGGGCATATCGGTATTGTACCGGGGCCACCGGAGGGGTTCTGGGGGTCCACCGGGAGGGGCCACCTCTTCCGGAGGGCCTTATGGGCTGTATGGAGAAGGGAACCAGCCCAAGTGGGTTGGGGCGCCACACCCCCCTAGGGCCCATGCGCCTAGGGTTGGGGGGAAACCCTAAGGGGGGCGCCCCCTTGCTTGGGGGGCAAGCCCCCCTCCCCTTGGCCGCCGCCCCCCCCTCTAGATCTCATCTAGAGGGGGTCGGCCCCCTTCCCCTATAAATAGAGGGGTGAGCACTACAAGAAATATGTCAACTTATGACCTTCTGTCAGTGACCCTCGAAGAATTGGTCATAAATTTATGACCATTTTAGACCAATTGGTCAAAAGCTGTTCAGGGGGCTCCAAACCCTAAACCATTGCGACCATTTTGGTCAGAAATGTCGTAATTTCCTTACACGAAATGGTCACAAAGCAAACAGTGCTAGTCTGCTGCCTTATTTCTAGTTGTTAATGACCAATATAGATGGTCATAGTCTTGTAGATTGTGGTGGGTTGTGATGACTAGGCGCCATCTCATCAGTTTTGCCTATGTGTCATGTCCATGTGGCAGTTTTTGCCCTAGGTTGTGAAGCAACCTATATTTCTATCATTCCCAAAATTCCCAAAAAAATCTCATAAATTCTTTGGGGCATATCTTCATCAAATATGTAAAAATCCTTCCTTGCCTAGTTCAAAACTAATTCAACAATATTCATTTTCCTATTCTATTCACAACAACACTTTATGAAGGAAGTGCTATTTATATATTCTTGATTTCCCTCGGAATTTTTGGGCACTCTTTCCTATCCAAATCATTACCGCATGACAAAATTCAGCTCCATTTGCCTAGCAAATCTTCCTTGGCAAATTTCCAAAGTTTTTGTCCACCTAAAAGCATTGTGAAGGAAGTACCTTTTTATATCTCTAAATGACATGAAATTTATACAGTTTCTTCATATGCCGAAATTATCACCCTCCTCCAAATTGCAGCTCAGTCAAATCATCTATGTGAGCCCAGGTTCAATTTATATTTTATGGCCAAATTGGCACGTTGCAAAGCAAGTGTTATATAGACCCCTCCTATTACCCTCAAACTTTTCGGGCACTCTTCCATATCCAAATCATTGCCACATGGTAATATTCAGCTCAATTTTCCTAGTAAATCTTTCTCGGGAAATTTCCAAAGTTTCTACCTCGAGAGAAGCTTTGTGAAGTAGGTACTAGCTAGGCTTACCGAAATGATCTGGAAATTTACCAGCGCATGACCATACCTAAGTAACTTACCTACACCAATTTTGAGCTCATTTCATTCATCCAATCTCTCTCACTAGTTTTCCCAAGTTTCTGTCCATAGAAGAGCATTGTGAAGGAAGTACTACTTTGGCATGTCCAAATGGTATAAATTTTCTACAATGCTTTCCTATGCCCAAATAACCATCCTCCACAAAATTTC
The DNA here is from genome assembly GCF_003073215.2 of Triticum urartu. NCBI lineage: Eukaryota > Viridiplantae > Streptophyta > Magnoliopsida > Poales > Poaceae > Triticum > Triticum urartu. The sequence continues at coordinate 15,483,942 of NC_053026.1, forward strand.
AGCTCACTCCATTCATTATTTTGAGCCCAGCTTCAACATTCATATTTTTGTCCAGCGTGGTACTTTGCAAAGCAAGTACCACCTAGGATCCTCCTTTTGAGCTAAAAATTTGTGAAGACATTCTCCTTAGTAGATGATCATCCTCAGCCAAAACTCACGCCCATTGGCCATGTGCATTTCCCGTACCGCTAATCAAACACTTGGCTGCTAATTTCATGTTTGAGCATCGATCGGTCTCCTCGTGAGAATCTTATGTTGTAATTTTCATCCTAGCACCAACCTGGGGAGTGCCCAACCCACTAGACATGCCTAGGCCGCCCAGAACACATGGCAACATTACGCTCACGCAGTGACCACGCGACGGGCATGCGAGTTTATGCGCTCTAGAGTTGGGGCCCTCGGCCACCGCCCAAACCTCGACGTATCGCCAGAAAACCATGTATTTATGATTAAATAGGTCCTTATGTAACTAGAAATTATTTTTGGAAAAAATAAATAGAAAACTATGAGGCAGCTGCAGTTCAAATTTGACCGGCTTCCAACTGAATCGGCAGAAATTTGTCTTTTTCACGAGAGGTGGATCAAAAAATTTTACACCCAACCATTTTGTCAATTGTGCATTAAATATGTCCTAGTATTTTATAAAAATTATTTGGTCTAATTTTGAACAACTATTTGGTAGTTCCTTCACAAAAAACCTCCTTTCGGGCACTCGAAAAATGGAAAATGGTTTTTTCGTCCAACGAAAATGAAAACTTCCTTAGGCAACATTGTTTGCCATTCCAATATGCACCCTTGTGCACAATATGAGATCATTTGAACAAACTATGCCATGGATGTGGCCATAAGATTGATCATTTGGCTTGAAAGCCATGAATCTTCAGAGATGATAGCTCATTTCTGAGAACATTTTTTTAAAATAATTGCCGTATTACAAGTTTTTTATTTTTCCTAGGAACTTGGCCACATATGATGACACAATGCGAAGGTTTCCCAATTTTTTTTATTTTTTTTTGAATTTTTTATGCCCGTTTCAAAATGCGGTCAAAACGGCGGGAATGACCATTCCTAGCTAGTGGTTGAATCTTGGAATTTTTTTGGTGTTTCTCTGATTAAATAGGTACTTATGTACCTAGAAATGATTTTTGAAAAAAAATAAATAGCAAACTATGAGGCAGCTGTAGTTCAAATTCGACCCGCTTCCAGCTGAATCGGCGGGAATTTGTCTTTTTCACCAGAGGTGGATCAAAACTTTTGACGCCCAACCATTTTGTCAATTGTGCATTAAATATGGCCTAGTATTTTATAAAAATAATTTGGTACAATTTTGCAACAAATATATGGTAGATCCTTCACAAAAAAACCTCATTTCGGGCACTCAGAAAATGGAAAATGAATTTTCCGTGCAAAGAAAATGAAAACCCTTTGGCAACATTGCTTGCCATTCCAATATGCACCCTTGTGCACAATATGAGATCATTTGAACAAACTATGCCATGGATGTGGCCATAAGATTGATCATTTGGGTTGAAATCCATGAATCTCCACACATGATAGCTCATTTCTAAGAACACTTTTCTAAAATAATTTCTGTATTACAAGTTTATTATTTTTCCTGGAAACGTGGTCACATATAATGACACAATGCGAAGGTTTTCCAATTTTTTGATTTTTTTTTGAAATTTTTATGCCTGTTTCAAAATGCGGTCAAAACGGCGGGCTTGACCGTTCCTAGCTAGTGGTTGAATCTTGGAATTTGTTTGGTGTTTCTCTGATTAAATAGGTACTTATGTACCTAGAAATGATTTTTGAAAAAAATAAATAACAAACTATGAGGCAGCTGTAGTTCAAATTCGACCCGCTTCCAGCTGAATCGGCGGGAATTTGTCTTTTTCACCAGAGGTGGATCAAAACTTTTGACGCCCAACCATTTTGTCAATTGTGCATTAAATATGGCCTTGTATTTTATAAAAATGATTTGATACAATTTTGCAACAAATATTTGGTATGTTCTTCACAAAAAAACTCATTTTGAGCACTCGAAAAATGAAAAATGAATTTTCGTGCAAAGAAAATGAAAAGTTCCTTATTACTATTTTGTTATTTTTTTTCTTCTAAAAACTAGGTCACATTTGATGACATGATGAGAAGGTTTTTCATTTGTTTCATTTTTTTCCAATTTATCAGGTCAAGTAAATATCTAAGATGATATAACATCTTATTTTTAAATTTATCAAGACCAATTCAATTGGTCATAGTATTGTATTGCGTTCTGATTGGTCCGTGGACAAGGCACACGGATCATGCACAAAACACCATTGGATCCTCCCGAATCCAACGGTAGCCGTCGCTCCTCGCCTCCCCGTCTGAGGCGAAACCCTAGCTGGCATCTTCCATCCCCCCCCCCCCCCCCCCCGCCTCCTTTCTTTCTTTCGTTCTCTCCCTCCCTCCTCTCCCCCGATCCAGATCCCCCTCGTCCCTCTCGTCATCCTCGGCGACGGCATCTGGCTGAGCCACCGGGCCGCCGCCACCGACTGCGAGCGGTTCCTGGAGCGGCCGGTCATTGCGCTGGAGGCGCTGCTCTTGCCGCGTCTTCATCGTCTTCTCCTTCGTCGTCACCAACTGCGTCCGGACCTCCCCCAAAGGCAAATCGGCGATGAGTTCCACCGGAGGCGTCGCTGGCCGCGGGAAGGCGAAGGCGACCAAGTCGGTGTCGCGGTCGTCCAAGGCCGGGCTCCTGTTCCCCGTCGGCCGCATCGCGCGCTACCTCAAGGCCGGCAAGTACGCCGAGCGCGACGCCGACTTCCTTGTCTCTACTTCCCCTTCCCCATCCCCGATCCTCTCTCTACTTCCTTGTCTGATCCCCTTTATTGGGTTGGATTTGAAATGGCAGGTGACCTCCATGGACGACATCGACAATGAGGAGGAGGACGACCAGGATCTGCGTCCCACTGCCTCCCACTTCAACGCCGACCGCCTCCTCGCTTGTTCCACCGGCTCAGTCCGCTGCTCCGGCCGACCCCCTTTGTTTTCCCACGGGCGGAGGGTTCGGCGCTTGTTTTTTCGGCGAGCGTGCTCTAGGGCGTGTGGAGGAAGGGGAAGGAGTATGGCGGGGAAGGGGAAGGCGGAGGAGGTGTACGTGGCGTCGATCGACCAGGGCACCACCAGCACCAGGTTCATCATCTACGACCGCCACGCCAGCCCCGTCGCCTCCCACCACCTCAAGTTCAAGCAGCAGTAACCGGAGGCCGGGTAAGCCAATTTCGTCATCTGATCCGTTTCGGCACCATTCTCAGCGGTGTTTGTTTAGGCAGTTCCCTAGTTAGTTGATTCTACTTCTTTGGCCGGTGTCAGATCCCATCCTAGTTAATTTTTCATCCGATTTGGAGTTTTGCTTCGGTAGGCTGTTGGTGTAGCTGTGTAATGGTGTCTGTTACCACGGGCTTGTGGTAGATTACGTGTTGTTAGTCCTATCAAATACGAGTATATATATACCCTTGCATATACGTCAACCTGTATCGCCACAGGTTCTAGGCATACGAAAATCTCTATGCTAGTACCAATTTGTGAGCGAACACTTAGTGTTGTTCGTGTTCTGGTCTGAGTTGTTTCTGTGGATCTATCGGATCATATCTCCTACTGGACATTCCTGTGTAACTTAGTGCTGCCATGTTCCTTTTATCATGTAAGCGGCTGACTATCTTGTCTATATCACAACACTAGTGGTTAAAATGTGGCCGCAATAGGGTCAGTGCATTCGTTATGCTTAAGTTTGGCATTTTTGTTTCTCTGTTTGGATTATAGTGGTTCTAATGGTCAAGTGTTATCTGTTGCAGGACGTCAACTGCCAGGGCTGCTTCAACATGTAATTTTTCTTCCGCCTTTTGTGTTCTTTGCAAATAAATTCTTCACTACGTTCATTTGCTGCTGGATTAGCCTTAGATGTTCAGTTGCTAACATCTGTCATGATGCTTTTAAAATGATTGCTATTTCTATAAGGGAGCTGGTAATGTGAGTGGGCTGCCAAGTACATGTGCATAGTTTATTCTACTTCTTTGTGTTTTCTACTTTAGTACTGCTTTCTGTGACCGCATATGCTTTGTAGGTTAATAAAAAGGATGCAAGCTGCTCTTTTTCAAACATATAATTTTCCAAGTAGATTAGCACACGATCAATGGTTTTTAGCAGTTTTCTCATGCCCATGTGTGGTGTGGTAAACAAAGGACGACACACTAGTAACTGCACAACTCTGAAATGCTATTGATTACTCATTGTTACACAATGCATGCACCTACAGCTACCGGGATTTGTACTGGTTACTAAATGATGTGTGTTTTTCTTCAGTTTGATTGAAAAATTGCCCCCCTTTTTGTGCATGCATACATCTGCCCACTGAGCCACCAAACATGTTGTAAGGCTTAATCTGTCAATGGTGTGACTCTGTGTTTACATTGTCTCCTGGTAGAATTATTATGCTTGGCTCTCTACTCTAGTAGTGCTATCTATAGAGGCGACCGTGATTTTGTTATACACATGATGATGCAAGTATGGACTGCTGTTTGTTCCATATGTACTGCCAACATATAAATGCCTGCCATGTTCTTCATCTCCCCTCCCTCTGATTCCTTCTGCATGCGTTTGTTTTGTGTCTCGGATTTGTAGAAGTTGCCGCTGCTATAGGTGGAACACGAAGAAGCCCTCATGGCTGCTGCACATCTGAATTGGTGAGCGCCACCCCATTTTTTTGGTACTGTGAAGTGTTAGTTGGTACTGTGAAGTGTTAGTTGATGGTTGGTTAGTTTGTTAATCAAAGTATTCTTACATGATGTGAATATATACTGCAAACACGAGATTAAAACATATGCCGCTCCTATTTTTTGTGGAAATTTACTAGTTATCTGCAATAAAAGCTAGACACGAACCAACTCTTGCTTCTAAAGGAACATAGTATAAATTTAGACCTCGTGTGTGATGCTATAGATTTATAAATTTTGCTTTATCTTATTCCCGAGTTGGCACTATAAATTTTGCTTTGTCTTGTTGATAATGCCATATGTCTTATGCAATCAGATTACATTTCTGTTTGTTATTGTAATATAAAAAATATTCGTGCTGTCAAAATTTTCACAGTGCGTGTTTCCCTTGTACTCAATATGCTCAATATGCTTCTAATGGCTGATCCTTCCATTTTTGTTGTGGCATCTTTACTTTCACAGGTGTTTTGTGTCCTGGAAGATGGAAGAGGAAGAAAACTTATTTTTGTTGAACTAAATTTTCTGTATTCTGTTTTGTTGTATGTATCATTTGATAGTTTTGTATAGGAACAAGTGATACTAGTTTGTACGGCGTTATGGCCTCTGATGTAAACATATTTAGTGCTGAAATATGAAATTATTTGCAAATTTTGTCGAAAAGGAGGATCATTTGTACGAATATGTGAATAGGCTGAAAAGAGTATTGGACCAACATCAGGATTGAATTATTATTTGAATGTATAAAAAGGCTGAATGTAAACCAGAAATGGGCTGCACAAAATTGTATATATATTCTTGAAAGGCCAAACGTGCATAAAAATTTATGGGCTGACTAGTTGGGCTTGGCCCATGTAGCTGAACAAAATTAACAAAAATAAATATACTAAATGGGCTGAATTAATGGGCTAGGCCCATGTAGAAAACCGAATTGGACCGGGCTGAATCTGGTGCCACATCAGCTTGCCACGCTGGATGCCTACGTGGCCTGGGGAGATTGCTAGTGACCAAAACGCCACAGTGGACTTATTTTGGTCATAAACGTTTGCAACCATTCCAGAAGAAAGGTCGCTATAGTCAGTTTATGACGCCCAGCTTTTGACCTTATGTTTTTGGTCACAAAAAGGTCATAAATGGAAATTTGTGACCTTTCAGTGACCAATAGTGGTGGTCATAAGTTGACATATTTCTTGTAGTGGAGGGGAGGGCTGCACACAACATCCAAGGCGCAGCCCCTCCCCTCCCCAACACCTCTCCTCCTCCATAAGAGCTTGGCGAAGCCCTGCCGGAGTACTGCAGCTTCACCACCACCACGGCTTCGTGCTGCTGTTGGAGCCCTCTTCCTCAACCTCTCCCTCCTCCTTGCTGGATCAAGGCGCGGGAGACGTCATCGCTCCGTACGTGTGTTGAACACGAAGGTGCCGTCCGTTCGGCGCTAGGATCTTTGGTGATTTAGATCATGACGAGTATGACTCCATCAACCCCGTTCTCTTGAACGCTTATGCTCGTGATCTACAAGGGTATGTAGATGCACTCCTCTCTCCCTCTTTGCTAGATGACTCCATAGATTGATCTTGGTGATGCGTAGAAAATTTTAAAATTCTGCTACGTTACCCAACAAGGCCGACCCCCTTCTCCTAGTCCTAATCGGTCTCTTGCCCTAGGGGGCGCACCAGCCCCCTGTTGGCCGGTGTGCTTCCCTCTTATGGCCCATAAGGCCCATAACTTCTCCCGGGGGATTCCGGTAACCTCCCGGTACTCGGGAAAAATGCCCGAACCTCTTAGAACCATTCCGATGTCCAAATGCAACCTTCCAATATATTAATCCTTATCTCTTGACCATTTCGAGACTCCTTGTCATGTTCGTGATCTCATCCGGGACTCCGAACAAACTTCGGTTCATCAAATCACATAACTCATAATACAAATCGTCATCGAACGTCAAGCGTGCAGACCCTATGGGTTCGAGAACTATGTAAACATGACCGAGACACATCTCTGGTCAATAACCAATAGCGGAACCTGGATGCTCATATTGGCTCCTACATATACTATGAAGATCTTTATCGGTCAAACCGCATAACAACATACGTTGTTCCCTTTGTCATTGGTATGTTACTTGCCTGAGATTCGATCATCGGTATCCTCATACCTAGTTCAATCTCGTTACTGGAAAGTCTCTTTACACATTTCGTAATGCATCATCCTGCAACTAACTGATTAGTCACACTGCTTGCAAGGCTTATAGTGTTGTGCATTACCGAGAGGGCCCATAGATACCTCTCCGATACACGAAGTGACAAATCCTAATCTCGATCTATGCCAACTCAACAAACACCTTCGCAGACACCTGTATAGCATCTTTATAATCACCCAGTTATGTTGTGACGTTGGATAGCACACAAGGTGTTCCTTCAGTATTTGGGAGTTGCATAATATCATAGTCAGAGGAACATGTATAAGTCATGAAGAAAGCAATAACAATAAAACTAAACGATCATTATGCTAAGCTAACGGATGTGTCTTGTCCATCACATCATTCTCATAATGATGTGGTCCCGTTCATAAAATGACAACACATGTCTATGGTTAGGAAACTTAACCATCTTTGATTAGCGAGCGAGTCAAGTAGAGCCATACTAGGGACACTCTGTTTTGTCTATGTATTCACACATGTACTAAGTTTCCGGTTAATACAATTCTAGCATGAATAATAAACATTTATTGTGATATAAGGAAATATAAATAACAACTTTATTATTGCATCTAGAACATATTTTCTTTAGAGCGGACTGCAGAAGCTGAATGCAAGGGTACGAAAGCTAGAGGAACAAGCAGTTCATAGCTAGCGACCTGCCGGAGCTACCCCATAAGCTACCCCACCATCTCAGCGGAGAAGTAGCGTGGCTTCCATCGAGCTCCTTCAACAGCCTGAGTTCACGGCTCCTAGCTACCCCGTGGATGCTATCACGGAGGCTCAACATTGCCACCTTATGACGCAATGGCAGAACCACAAAGTCAAGGCGGCTGTCGGCTCTATTGCACCTCCTGAACCCGACGCAACGTTTCACTGCCTTCCAATTCCACAAGGCTATGTTGTTGTGATGGCGGATGAAATAAAAGAGGGATTTGAGGAGCTCAAGCTTGAACACCCTACCGGTGAAGGGGAGACTCAGTTGGGTCCTGCTCTGAAGACTCCATGTCTATGGCGGAAGGAGCACATCAAACTTCCAAACTGGACGCCTCCGCCTCCTCCTCCTCCTCCTCCAGCGAGTCAGGGAACTCCGCCTCCTCCTCCTCCTCCGGTGAGTGATCAGGGCACTCCACCTCCTTCTCCGGCTGCTCCGGCGCATGGCGGCACTCCACCTCCTTCTTCGCCTGCTCCGGCGCGTCCAAGCAGCCTGCCTCCTCCTCCACCTTGTCAGCAACGGTGGAAGATAGCCGCCGCCGCTTCGGCAGCTCTGGCGAGTCTTAGCACTCCGCCTCCTTCTCTGCCTCGTAAGCAACGAAGGAAGACAGCCGCTGCCGCTCCAGCTGCTCCAACATCTAGCAGTATAGCCAGAGGCGGGAGGCAATACAGATTTGGTCCATCTCTCAAGCCTTTAGAGATGTTACCATATGAGAGGACCGTGGATGAAAACGCGGCGATCTGTGAAGCCTATGTGAAGGACTTCTTTGAAACGCGAAGAGCTATGAAACGTCCACCTCTGGAGGAGAAGATAGATTCCGTGAAAGTTCAGCGGACTATTGATGCCCTGAAGCGACCACCATCGTCTCAACCGCAAACCAACTATGAGCGCATTATTGAAAGGACATATAAGGAAGCAGAGCAGTCGGCAAGTACTTACAGTTATCGAAGGTTAGCAGAACGAAGAAGTGGGAAAAAATTCCCCAGCTCGGCGAACAAGCGAACCAATCGTGCCCCCGCTTAAGGTGTCTAGCGATGTCATCGCTAATCATCCGGGGATGGTGTCCAGTACTAATCCTGCAGATTACCTGCCCGATGATGCACATTTTGATACAATGGAGGTGGACGAATTCAAATACCGGTACGAGAAGCCTCTCATCAAACCTGGACATCCTCCTCTAACAACGATGTTGCGGAGATTCCATGAGTGGTACATGGACACCTGCAGCGAGTCTGGAAAGGATACTTTGAATCTGAGAGTTAAAGAGGAGCATGACCCCGTTGAAATTGATCTGTTGTCTGCTCCATTTGAGGAGTTCTTCCAGTTTTAGAATCAAAAGGCCCTCGATAAAATAATCGTCACTTGCTACTGTCTGTAAGTACTACTTCTGTAATTAGGTCTCTATATATAGCTCAGCTCTTTCATTGCATGTATATATAATTATCCTCACCATATTATGCAGATTGAAGATCGTCAAATGCAGAAAAGCACAAATCTATGATATTGGGTTCATTAACACAAATCTCATAGATGAATGGATGGTTAAATATAATTCCACAGAAACCGAGGCCAACTTGCTACAATCATTGCTTCAAAATCAAAACAAAGAGAAAATACTCTTTCCTTACAACTTCAAGTGAGTGTTACTATCTTGTGCATATTTGGTTTCCCTTATTATTCGAGGTTATAATAATGTAATTGATGAGTTATGCATGAGTGCGCAGCTTCCACTTTATTCTTCTGGAGATTAAGCTTGAGCTGGGAGTAGTAACCGTCTTAGACTCAAAACGAAAAGATCCCCAGGAGTATGCGAACATGATCGAGATGCTCCAAAAGTAAGTTCAATCGATCATTATTGCACCATATCGGCAACTTTGTTCATTTCCTAATATCAAGTAATTATTTTCTTTGTCTTGCAGGGTTTGGAAAGAGTTCATCGCAAAAGCTCAGGGACTGCCGGGGGAGCTGCGATTTACACACCCGAAAGTAAGTACTACTAGCTAGTTCCGCGCATCTCCAATTGATTCTAGCTACTTTCATCAATACCATTTATAATGCTTGATTATCAGTTTGATTGACCTCTATTTCTCGTAAAGTGCTTGTGGCAGGAACCCGGGAATGATTACTATGGATACTACGTTTGCGAGTTCATCTACAACGCGACGAGCTCTAAGCGTGGCTATACTCTAAAAAACAATATGAAGTGTGTAAGCAATAATATTAACAATTTTATTTTATTACCATCATTTGTGTTGAGTTTCATCCATATATATGCATTGACCCCCTTCTTCAAATTAGATGTGGCAGATGCGGAATGAACTCCTACCACAAGATTGCATACGAGCAATTCAAGAGGAATTGGCGGGATTCTTTCTTGACCACGTCATAAATAAAGCCGGAGAATTCCATGTGGAATTTGACATTAGATGTTAGGGAATTGTAAGAGATCTTATATTGTATATATATATAGCCAGTAGCGTCGGATAGATATAGGAAAACTTGTTGTTCGACCAATCACTCAGAGAAGGAGAGGTCGATCACTTCTCTCTATATATGATGATCTTGTGTACTTAATGGTTTCCTTCGTTTGCTTACTAGCTAGCGTGTCGTGTCGTCTCTGTACCTATAGTATGTAGCGTCGACCAATCACGGAGATAAGAGAGGACACTTCTCTCTAATAGCTAGCTAACACAATATATGAAACCCCTAAATTAACCCTATATAACCCCCAAAAACCCCACACACCCCCCCCCCCCCCCCCCCCCCCCCCCCCTTCAGAAAAACAAAAAACAAAAACCCCAGCCCCTGAACTGCTGACGCGTGGATGCTTTTGGTCCCGGTTGGTGCTACCAACCGGGATAAAAGGTCCTCCTGCCTGGGCAAGCCGCAGCGGCCACATGGAACCCCATCTGTTCCGGTTCATAGGCGAACCTGGACTAAAGGTATTGGACTTTAGTCCCGATCCTTTTGTCCTGGTTCCAGAACCGGAACAAATGGGCCTCTGGAACCGGGACAAATGAGTCTTTTTCTACTAGTGTATGAATGTGTGAAGATGAAGCAATGGTCCATTTATTTGCACACCAGCTTCATTCTACTCAGAACATATGCTGCCAGCAAGGGGAGGCCATGTATAGAACAGCCGGCAGCGATGGGCAACCCCTTTTCCCCGGCTGCCTATTGGAGGGAGAACGCAAGGGTCAGGAGTGTGGTACTCGTGGGTACACTATGAAAAATGACACTCAATGTTTGCTTGCCGTGTCGATGTAAACTAGGCATTGATTGTTTGCTTGTCGTGTATATGTAAATGACTGACCAAGTGATTATCATAATAACACTTGTGCATCTGTGTGGGTGCATGCAAGTGTTTGTGTGCGCGCGGGCGCTCGCGTCTGTGTTAAGGCATCTACCCAATTCACTAACCGTAGTCATTATCATCTTCCTTATTTATTGCATGATAGCTTGGATCTGGATCCCTTTCCCTTATATTTATACTGAGTGCGTGTTCTAGCATTGTAGGTCTATGCGTTGTTAACACCGAACACTTTTCTCTAGAATTCTCATCATCTTACCATTTCCTTCATATGCTTGATTACTTGTAGGCATGGAAGACAATAGGAAGTTTTAGACAATGTCGGAGACAGGTACTTTGACTAGCCCCGAGAATTGAGCTCACATTGCTTATGAAAAATCTCAACTTATAGAATGATGGAGTCTTGATATACAAGCAAGACACTTTCCTCACACTTTTTCGCTGCCAGATCTTCTTGCATGCATAGCTTCCCCAATGTTGAACTCCTTAGCCAAATCTTAAAATTTTACTCATCAAAGTTCCCGATCGAGTAATGATAGACCCGCGTAAAGTTACTTACAGATTATACGTAACAGACAACACGGACGATTGTGATGGGATGGAAGGGGTGGGAGGGGCCGACACCCGTGAGAATCAGGGGAGCCGAGAGAGTTTGTTAGGCAGGTTACATAGCTCTTCGTATCAGCTTTCATAGGTGTAGGATTATTGGTTCCCAATCCCACTACCCGATAGTGTTGGTTTCCCTATATACTAGATCATTGATGCAGCATGTTGCCGCGCCCGTCTATTTGAAAATTTTCATGATAGAACTTCACAAACTTTTGTAGGACTGAAAGGAGTCACAAAAACGTGTGTGTGCGCGCGCGCATGCTTGTGTCTAGGAGAGTGAAAGTTTTAGAGTGTCGCGTGATGATGTAGAATCCAGTTTGTTGAGTGCTTGCGGAAAGCTATGCATGGCCTGAGGGCATAAAGCAGAAGGCTAGAAGAAAAATGCAAACACAAATACAAATTATAAAATGGTACCTACCTGAAGAAATAAAGTATAGCTGAGTTGAATACTAGAAGATTGGATGGATCACAATAAAACCACATGATGTTACATATACAGATGAAGTAAAGTTGTAACATACTAATCAGCTCATACAAAGAGGTCAGAGGTTTTTTTTTGCAGGAAGAAAGAGGCCAGAGGTTAGTTTTCCTTGTCATGCGTTGTGCAAATTACCTAAGTTTCCCATAAATTAAACTACCTTTAAGATTTGTAATAAGCCTGACAATTTATCATGATTGACAAATATAAACACTGTGCTAGCACATCAGTATTATAATTTCTAATATGATATTGAAGCATCACCGTAGCAGGTTCGTTTTCGTCAAGGCAATTGTTAGTATGGGCTAGCTGGAGCTCTTCACTCAGATCAGAATAATCTGATCCACATATATAATGGGCAATGCACTTTATAAGATGCCTCAGACCTCCTAGAATCCATTTTATTACTTTCAACGACAGATGCGCTGTTGTTGTGTTCACTGTGTTCACCTGATCATCCGTGCAAAGGTTTATGAGATCGTTAAGCTGTGTCCAATCTCAAGTTATCACAATCACGATCCTCAAAATGATGGGTTGTGTCACTGTGTGTGATTCCAGAAGGACCAATAGATGAATTCAACGAGTGATGCTGTACACAATGTGCAGTTAAACTTGATTTCTTCTTCCTACTCTGAGATTTAGAAGTAGCAGCATCGTGTACAACTACTTTTTCTCTCTTCATAAATGAAACAAAGATACGAGTTCCTAATCCAGACACCTGGAGTTCTTCGCACCAGGAAAGCTGACATGTCGCGGTGGGCGCCGCCAATCAAGTTGAAGATTAGAAGAGGAGCATTGTGACTTGAGGATGCCCGTGATAGAGAGAGTTAGAAGGAAGGTGAGGGAAATTGCTGCAAAAGGGTGCGGTGGGCCCCTCCAATCAAGTTGGCACCATGGACAAGGGACATATCATATAGAGAAGAGAGGTTGGGGAGCGGAGGATGCACCATGAGAGGGGGCTAGATCGATCGGCTTTGGGTGTCTGAATAGATTTGCTAGTTGGGCCATGAGCGATGCTACACACTACGTAAGTTAAATAATGTGATTAAAGTAACAATTTAGGTGGCATATTTTTAGCTGAAAAAAATAGGTGAGTAGGGCCCACCCAGTTGAATTCAGGGGATGGTGGTGAGATTAGTTTTGACGATAACTTAACAACACCGTAAGAGTTCCGTAGGTGCATAGGCCCAATCAACAGCCAAACACGAGTTTTTCCACTTGAGTAGCGCTTTTCTAGGACAGTTGGGCCACTGGATGAGAGATGAAGCGCTAAAGGAGATCGAATGGCTAGAAATGATATATCACAAAAACGGGTGGCCACAAATGTGAAGGGCGTGAGAGGGCTGGGATTAGTCTCAGCTTTAATGTCCTAAAATTAATATCTTGTTCCCGTGAACATTTCTCATATATTACATTTTATCTACACTCACTTTGCTTTTACTCAATTACTCAATTGCATACCAATGAAAACCATGCATGATGCGATATCGTTGAGGTGCCAATCCAACATTGTCTCACCCATGGCATTTGGCATTTTAGTGCACATGGTGTGAGGGTGTGCCTAGAGGAGACAATTAACAATCTAACATTTTTCTCGCATATAAGATTTGACATCGTAGCACATGCGGTATGCCTAGAGGAGACAATGCGATTTTGATTGATCAATCAATTATTAGTAATATAGCTTCTGAACTACGTACGCATGGTCACCTAAGCTACTCATTCCCAGCTAGGCCATAAAGCCATCAGACATGGAGAGATACCAAACATGCCCTTATGACAGCTGAAGTTATGGATGATTTTGCCATATATTTATATTTTCTCCTTTAGTACTTTTGGTCTATATTGTGAGCCAGAACATTTTGTTGTATATTTTCACAAGCATTTAGCAATTTGATTACTTGTAGACATGAAATCCATAGGGAAATCTACACATACATGTCTACGGAAACATTTTGTTGTAACCACAAGAGCCATTGTTTCCTTGCCATCTACATTTACTTAATGCTTCATGACACCAGAGGATCTTCATCCCTTCCCTATATATGTCCCTATTCTAGCGTTGTTGGTCTAGCTATATCATCATCCCAAACATATTGCCATTCACCTCGTTGTTATTTGATTGCTTCAAGACATGGAAGACATTGTGAAGTTCCCAACAACATCAAACATAATCATGACGACACAACCATGTCTATGAAGCATCATTTTAGTACAAGAAACATTGTCTGCAATGCCATAATGTATAAAAACACGCTCACTTGAGTGCCAGAAGACAACAGAAGTTAAGATGATTCATCAAGTAGAGAAGGAGCGATTAAAAGTTAAAATAAAATGTTGTCGGAACAGATCCAATGTCATGGAAATAATTTATTCTTGAGTGCGAAACATAAATCTAACAGATAACGAGTTTTAGGTAGAATGGCCAGCACGAAACACAGTAGCTTTTGAAAACGTCCGTAGGAAGGACTGTGTCACCATGGCACCGGATCTTTCATTTATCATCTTCGCAGATGGCTGCAACATTAACACAAAAAAAAAGTGTTCAAAGACTAATACAACATAAAGAGAACAATATAATATACTAGATGACATGATGCACTCTACTGCAGCCTGGCATAGCTGCGTGCCTGCGTCCATACATGGGAATGGAATTTACGTGAGCTTGGCCACATGGTTTTTGTTGGTCAAGACCTGATGTGTACCATTTTTTCAAATCTTTTTTTCTTTTGCTGGGAGAAGGACCGTATACCCCTGAAAATTATAGGAGATGTCTTTTGCTATAATTAAAAAAAGATTATATCAAATAACCAGTGGTTGAATGGTTAGAAGTGTGGCTGTATCCTCAGCTCACCAGGAATCAAACCCTAGGTTTGACACATGCGTGTCTCATAAAGGCAAAATATTGTTTCAGTGAGAAGTGACCTTTTTGTCGACAATGAGGTGTCTATGGTGTACGTGAATCTCAAAACATGTTGGCTCAACTACTCGAATGTGCTCATATTGATAGGGTGCGGATACACGAGTGTGTATATATGTATGTGTATGTGTACTACGTTTGAGAAAAAACAGCAACAACCATGGGGGAGAACCAACACACCATAGCCAAAGGAAAGGAACGGTTCAACCTCACGGAATAAACCATGCTGGTCAACCCACGACCCGACAGGTAGGCCCACCGGACAGAGGCAGTAGCCTGACCAACCAGACAATGAGTGCCACAAGACCAGCAGCAGTGCCAGCAACAAAAAGTTGTGCATTCAAGTGCACTAATCTCTCTAAAGTATCTTTCTTTTTTGCATAAATATGAATAAAACTAAGCTTGCAATAAAAAAGAACCGCCTCTGTACAAGACCACAACTCAACAGGACGTCCGGCAGCCAGCCGCCCCGATCTCCAGATAGTACGGACAATCGGTTGGATAGCCATGCATAAAGTTGGAGAAGATTCAAAGCAATGGAGAATCTCGTTTGGTTCTACTTAGTTTAGTACCCACCATGAAGAAATGAAGACATTATTTATGCAAATACGAAATTATCACATAAATTGGATAACAAATTATTCAGAATAACGTAGATTTTGGATGCCACACTTAATACAAATCACTCAGAGAGCAACTATAACAGTCACTTGAGCATCCCAAAATTCAACTACATCTACTTTTGCAGTTCCTGCAATCACAATATAGATGCTTCTTATATGAAACACAAAATCAATATGTTATAGATCACTTCTAAGTTCTAACCAAATTTCACCTGTATATCCAGCGGTTTTACTCAATGTTCACAATGCAATCACGCAGCCGAATAAACCCCCTCTGCTTTACTACCAGCTCTGTATCATACAAATAGGGTATGGCTGATCTTGAGGCATTTGCAGAGCTATGGGTACTGATGCATTGACGTTGGAAACTGCAAGTGCTAATTATTACCACACCAGTCCTCTCTATTAGTAAACACGGATATGTCTTTGCCTCGCAAGGTTTCCTTGGTCATATTTTTCCAATCATTTTTTTGCGGCGTCCGCAGAGATGAAGCACTAACCCATGACTGTCATAGAAGTTTGTGTGGGATTTCAACAGTTAATCTTAAACTACAGTCCCCCGCAAAACAAAAATAAAAATAAACTGCAGCAAACACTATTGAGTTTCTCCTGGTTTTAGTGGAACAGATAATTTATTTTATCTGGTAGAGTTATGCATATATAAAACAGAGACGATAAGCACCATCATTTTCAGGGTAGGATCCTCATTAATTATTTGTGAATTCATGCCTTAATGGTTAATCATCAACAGCATTTCATTCGGTAATAACGGCGTACTCATATTTTCCATACATGCGCATAACTAATAAAGATGAATGAAAGATCTCAAAATCTTAAAATGCGGTTCCAAATTAAATCATCAAAACATCCTTTTGCGTAGGTCAGTTTTCTTCTTCTTCCTCTCCAGTTCTAAAACACATTTGTACGAACAAAAACAAAATGGGCGCACGTACACTAGCTAGATTTTCGCCATCGTCATCAATTACTCACATCAAAAAACACCAAGCCGAGTGCACGAACCCTAGGATCATCTATCCCGTACGTACGTAACCAGGAGGGAAATAAAACAAAATCGGATGGATGTGGCGAGAGATTGGGCGGGCGAGGAAGGAACTTACTGGGCTTGGCCTGCTTTCCGTCGGACCACTTGGAGCGGGAGTAGTGGACCTTCTCGACTTCGGCGGCCTCGGACTTGTAGGGCTCCTTGAGGCAGCTCCGCACCATGGACGCGCAGAGCCTGGAGTAGCCGACGTAGGTCATCCCCGCCGCTCGCCAGAAGGGCACCGCCGCCGTCGTGGCCGACATCGCCGTCCCCTTTCCTCTGCTCGATCGAGCCGCCGACGCCGATCTAGACGAGAGAGTAGAATGGACAGATCAATCAGTGGACACCTACGTACTCATCAGTCTTCACGGTTATATATAGAAGAAAATGCAAACCGATCAGTGATTCCGGTCAGAGGGCGGGCTGCATGCCCGTGCATGGATCGCATTGCATTGGATTGGTGACTTGGTGTACCTACGGCCGGGCCTGTAGTTACGGATCAGATTAATTCCACCTCCTTCTTTTGCGAGAGGAACTCCTTCACGAGAACTTGGATCGACGACCGTGTCTTGCGTTCGGCCAGAACAGTGTGAAACGCGGTTAACGAACGACCGTGTACTTCGGATCCAACCAACTAACGTATTCTTTTTCCTTCTTCTTTTCAGGAAAAAATAAAAAAACCCAACGAACGAAGTCGTTGGTACACCATTCACACACGCACCCTTGAGTCGCACTAAAATCCCGGAAATCTTATGACCAATGCAAAACAAAGAATAAAAAGTGATGCAAAAATGGACGCATCAAAGGTAGGGGCATACGGCTGCAAATGAGTCGATTTCGAGCGAGATGCACTAGGCTCACCTCTACTTATATTAAAATTTGAGTGAGCTCAAACTGAGTGAAGCTCAAGGTCGAGCTGTAGAAGGTGACTCATGCTCAGTTTGTATCGATCTCGAGTTGATCTCGAGGTAGTTCTGATCTTAATAATCTAAGGCAATTTTTCAAACAAGATAAGCCACTACACAACATAAAAGGTCACTGTAAAATTTAACTTATTCTCTTTCAACTGACAATAATACTTAATAGCAAGAGATTACGGATGAACTAGAAAGAGGAAGCAAAATTAAGGTGCATTTGCTCTCAAACTTTGGTCAACAATAACATGGTATTTAACACAAGGCCCACCACGTATATTGTGGCTTAATTATATGTTTGCTTAATTAAGCTTACATGTTTGCTAGTAGGTAAAATAAGAAAAAATGTACATAACATATATGCAAATAAAGTATCCTATTTTCTCTTTATATATATATATATATATATATATATATATATATAGGGTATCGCTATTCGTCACCCTGCAAATTTTCTTTGCCGCCGGATCGCTGCTGTCGCACTCGGATGCAGTCTCTTCGGAGCCAGTCGAACAGGCCCTACAAGGGTAAATAGTGTTGGGTAACGTAGTAATTTCAAAAAAAAATCCTATGCACACGCAAGATCACGGTGATGCATAGCAACGAGGGGAGAGTATGATCTACGTACCCTTGTAGATCGCAACGGAAGCGTTGACACAACGTAGAGGAAGTAGTCGTACGTCTTCTTCCCGATCCGACCGATCCAAGCACCGTTACTCCGGCACCTCCGAGTTCTTAGCACATGTACAGCTCGATGACGATCCCCGGGCTCCGATCCAGCAAAGCGTCGGGGAAGAGTTCCGTTAGCATGACGGCGTGGTGACGATCTTGATGTTCTACCGACGCAGGGCTTCGCCTAAGCACTACAATGATATGATCAAGGTGAAATATAGTGGCAGAGGGCACCGCACACGGCTAAGGAACAATCTCAATGATCAACTTGTGTGTCTAGAGGTGCCCCCTGCCTCCGTATATAAAGGAGCCAAGGGGGAGGGGTGCGGCCAGCCCTATGGAGGCGCAGGAGGAGTCCTACTCCTACTGGGAGTAGGACTCCCCCCCCAATCCTATTCCAAATAGGACTCCCAAGGGGGAAAGAGAGAGAGAGGTGGCCGGCCACCTCTCCTAGTCCTAATAGGACTACGGGAGGGGGGGAGGCGCGCAGCCTACTATATATATATATAGTGTGACTATTCATTACCCAAGGTGCAGAATAAATTATTTTTCACTCGAGGTAATCTTACGATCGCTTTCTAAATAAATTCGTTTACAATATAAATAGTTACATGTATATTGATTCAATATGTAAAATTTGGTATAAAAAAATAAAAAAAGGTTATAAGACCGGAAAAAAATCACATTTTATGTATGTTTTACACTATGTTCTTACATTCGTAATTTTATCGTAACATAGAATATTTTTTACGGCGAGTACATATTTTTTTACGTTCTCTTTTGATGTATGAAACAAGAGAAAATTTACGAAACGTAAAAATACATTGCATTGATGTCAAATTAGAGAGGGGGTGAAGAATAACCATTTCTCACCCAGGGTGACAAATAGCGCGACCCTATATATATTATATAAACTCTATTAATGACCCAGGGTGAAGAATAATTAATTCTTCACCCTGGTCGAACGACGCAGCCAACCTGTCGTCTGGTTCAACTCGCAGCCTCGCACCACTCCATTTTTTTTGTCACCGTTGTGGAGCTAACCCACCTCCCCGTACTCTTTTTTTTTCTTAGGGTCTCCCCGCAGTTCTTGTATCGATTGATTTGGGAGCGGACGGCGAGCGGTTTCAGCGGCCAGTGGCCAGCGGCGGCAGGATTCGTCGGCGAGCGGGCAAAAGCTACTGGTGGACTTGGCTACTTGCGAGGCTGGGGTTCACACCGATTGCCAGCGGCAGCGTCGAGGCGAGCGGCGATGCGGGAGGCCTCGCGAAGGGTGCGGCCTCATTGGCCGACGGCCTCGCAGGGAGGCTTCGCGGCGTGGTGTGTAGTCTGCGGCGCGACCGGTGTTCTCGGCGGCGTTGGGCGTTGTCGATGGCTCGGCAGGTTCGTTGGGGCAGTATTTCTTCTCTTTGGACGTTTATCCCGGCCCTTCGGCACTCACGATTCGTGCAGAGGATCTGCGTGTCGCGACGGCTGATAGCAGGAGAAGCAGCGCCTCGCTCTCCTCTGCGACCTCATCCCCAATTGGAATTGAGAAGGCAGCTTCCCGAGCTCGCTCTCCACTAGAAGCTGCGTGAATGGATCGAACAAAAGGTTAGATATTTTTTCTACTTCTGAATGATTTCTCGTGACTATAGGAGTAGCCTCACTTGTGTAAGATCACTAATTGTGTCAAATTCTTCATTTCTTGTATTTAACTGTTTGACCCAATTATTTGATATGGTGTATCAGAAATTCAGAATAAGATAAGTTACGTTGGTTGTATGATTGATCTACCTGTAGTTGTCATTTGTGAGATCATCTGATTTAGGTAGACTTAGTTGCAAGAGCTCGTCTTGTTTAAATCAACTGGCCAACATAGCTGAAATAAATTTAAGGGAAGTTAATACGGATCTGATTTCCTTGATGTTATTCTGAAAACCAACTTGCAGCTTTGTATCGCAAGTGGCAACAAGAGTACGCCTCCAATGCTTTTACTGTTGGTCCTGTTTGCTTTTGGAGTAGCTTAGAACTTTATTATGTAGATTTTCACGGGGTTGAAAGGGCCTGTCTAAAGTGCTAACCTTATAGAACAAAGCTCGAGGCATAGTCAAATTTTATTTGAGTTATTGGAGTCCAATTTCTACAATACTTAACACATATTCATTGGAAAACACTTCAATCCACTTTGTACATTGCCTACTAGCTGTTCGAATGCACGAGAAGAAGCTGATAAATTTCAGATTTTTTGTGTGGTGTATGTTTCTGTTGTAGCCTAATGTGGCACAAGGTGAGCTCAAGCCCCTTTTATCCAGCCTGGATCTTTGGACTTTTTTAATACTTGAAGTTGAGTTACTGTTTTGATCTGGGGTTGTTAGCTTCGGAAATCATCAGATTTCATCCGACCAGGTAAAATCTTGCCATTCTCTTGTTGCCGCACCGGCGGCGCCGCCGCCTTCTCCTTTCCTATTCTCGTGCAAGGAAACAGAAGGAGGGCCGTAATGGGAGCGACACTCGCCACCTCGCCTTCATGGCTGCTCCGGACCACTGACGAGGTGGTGGTTGTCGCTGGAAATCATCCAGCAAGCTCATCATCGCCCTCCTCCGCCAAATATGCACGGTTGCAGCAGCAACATCTCGTCCTCTCCAAAATAGGAAACTTTTCAAAATGAGGTTTATATAACAGAAGTCTTGTGAGATTGGAGTTCATCTCCTAATAATTTTTCCTGATGCTTTTCGCAATACATGTTGATAATTAGGAGGATTTCTTCCTTTCATTTTGTAGTGTTGTTGGAAGTGATGAGAGAACAATAATCTAGGGCATCAATTAGAGGTGCACATACTTCATCTTTGTGATCATGTTCTTCACGTGCACTGAATTTGTTTGTTTTCCGAGTCAGCTGCAACACATGCTGCCATATGAAAAATCATTTCTTCCACTGTGTCTTCCCTTGGCATGTACATCAAAGATGGGATAAAAATTCACGATGGAAGGCTGGTTTATTGCTGTCCGTGTTTGGTGGTAACTGGTAAGTTGCTTTGTTTTCCTTCCATGGAACTAAGTAAATCAAGTTAGAGTAGAATTTTGGAAGAACAAGAGACGAGTCTTGTTATCTGTTATTCGTAAATGAGTAGAGGTTCATTACCAGTGATTTGCAATATGTTTCATTTGTATTCCCTCCGTCCGCGAATAAGTGTACATCTAGCTTTTGCTTTAAGTCAAAATTTTAAAATTTTGACCAACTTTATAGAAAATAGTAGTAACATATATGACATCAAATTAATATATTATCAAAGTACTCCATCCGTTCCAAAATAGATGACCCAACTTTGTACTAAAGTTAGTATAAAGTTGAGTCATCTATTTTGGAACGGAGGAAGTACATTTCAAGACGAATCTAGTGATACTAATTTGGTGCCATAAATGCTTTTACTTTTTCCTAGAAAGGTGGTCAAAGTTTTAAAACTTTGACTTAAGGCAAAAGCTAGATGTACTTATTCGCGGACGGAGGGAGTATCTGTTATGATAAATGTGCGTGTGCGTGCGCGCGCGCGCGTGTGTGTGTGTGATGCTTTATTTCTTCGATAACATGATGTTTCATGCCTATGGATATGAACTAGTATGTGTTTTGGATGGATGTTTGCTCCAATGGTGTGTTTATGGGTATGACGTCGAACCAAGTGCCTCTGTTGATGCTATTTTAAAAGCTAAGGCTGCTAGCGAAGCAATAGAAAAGTTTGTCAGGGGCAGTTGGTTTATTGTTTTAAACCTCTTCTCATTTCTTGTTTTGGCAAAACTTCATTTGGAATCTCGATGAACCTTACTAGCACTACTGACTTATCGACCTCTTAATTGTGATACCTACTACTGTACTAGGTGTTTCTCTTCAATTTTTAGTTATGAAAGAAATTATATTATCTATTCTATGTAGGTTGGCCCCTCCATATTTCAAGCGAAGTTACAGCCCCATCTTCTTTGGAATCTTGATCAGGTTAGAAGTTTCACAGGGCCAAAAATATATACTCAACAGACTTATTTCGTTAATTTCTAGTCATAGATTCGTCATAGTATTCTTTGAGATTCTGAAATATACAAATAAATAATTGCAGCCTTTGCATTTTGAGTTTCTGTTATCCATTCCCCCCCCTGCCCAACCGTGGTACTGCACAAATCACTAACCTTTTAACATTACATACATTGTTAAGCCTATATCACCTGGTCAACCTCTTGTTACCTGTTGCGGCGCCGATGTGACATCATGTGTATGGGGTTTGGTAAGTCCAGCTGCAGTTTGAGATCGCTAGGTTTCCTTTGCGGATGGAAAATTGTGTCGCTATAACTTACATTCCCATTTTAGGGTCTTCGCAGACTTGGCAAAACTGATGTTGCTACATACTGTATGATGGATCATGGACTGATGAATGGGGTGCTCACCCTGACGCTCCAGTTGGTATTGCTCTTGCAGTTTGTGTAGGATCATCTATTGTACTCCCTCTTAGCGATTCTACTATGCAATGATAGTCAGGAGTCAGGAAATTGGAGAGATTGGGTTGCTGTTTGCGGCTATTGTTGAAAAAAAATGAAAATTGGAATATATACTTTCTGAATTAATAATAGATGATCCACCTTTCCACTGTTCCTTTGGAATGCTCGGCATCGATGATAAATGGCACAAGTTTTATGTCGGTTTGGCTCAATCTATATAAGATTCCTTGTCCATCGTCCACAGCTAAGTTTTCACCTTGGAAAGCCTACAAAAATTACATTTTTTCGTGGAATGTGTACGTAAACTCATGTCGCATGCATACTGTACAGGATGCATTGAGCGTGGCTAGTGTTGTAAGTTTATATCACACGTGGGCTAGTGTCGTAAGATTACATCACAGGTGGGCTGGTGTTGTAAGTTTACATCACACACAAAAAAAGTTACACCGCATGCATGGGTGGGTGGATGGTTCGGCTATCTTTGCTTGTCGTAAGGTTACGGCAGCTTAGACAACGGGTTCCCAGGCGTGCAAGTTGGCTGGGGTGAAGAATAACAATTCTTCACCCTGGGTGACGAATAGCGCGACCCTATAAAATTTAATATAACTTTATGATATCGAGCCATCGAGCTAAAATTGAGCGAGGCAATGTTGTCTCAACATCATCTCGTTTCTCCATCAAGCTACATAAAGTGCTCATACTCTGCTCATTTATTTTTGAATCGATCTTGGGTCAATCCAATCTATGAGTCGATCTCGAGCGGTTCACGAGCCTCAAACTTCTCTTGCATCTCTAATCAGTGGTGTTTTCCACAAGTGTGAGGACCAAACTAGGGTGGGCAATCAACAAAGATCTCGGTATTTTTTTTAGAAAAGGGGGAAATCCCCGGCCTCTACATCAGAGTGATGCATACGGCCACACAAAGATCTCTGTATGCCAACCTAAAGGAGAAAAGCCTTGAGAGGCCCAGGTGCCAGAAAACCAAATCCGAAGAACCCGACATCATAGGCGGGAGATCTTCTATGGCTCATCCCAAGCAGAGAACCAAACATCATAGGTGTTCCAATTTCCGTTGCGGACAACTGAGGATACTAAGAGCATTTGTCAGAAATAAATGCAAAGAGCGACGGGAATTCGGTGCTAAGATAGCCCCTTCCAAGCTACATGTCTAGCCAAAAAAGGGTACCCTCTCCATCACTAATACAGATCATGGTGCCCGGGGGGGGGGGGGGGGGGGGGGGGGGGGGGGGGGGGGGGGGGGGGGGGGGTCTGATTCTTAATCATGTAAGGCATTGATATATGTCCTCGACACATTAGACTTCCTCTCATACACGTTCTAGAAGGAGAAATACGACACCAAGTCCGATTTTGAAAGAATTCCACATGTATAGCACATGATACATGTTCACATGTACAACAACGTGTCTGGTCCTCTAGTCGTGAGCATGGGAGGTATCGTGAAATGGGAAGCAACACAATACATAAATGGCCATAGATACGTAGTTGACATGATATGGGCACGACACCATCAACAGTTGATACTCGTCAAGCCTAGGCGGTTAAGGTGTTAAGCCACGAAGAAGTTGTAGAAAATAATGTTGTGCACTAGCAACCCGACCGGGTTCAACCATCAAACACTATGTGGCATAACACTCAGTTGTGAAGGTTTAAAGCAAACGGGAAATAGTTGCCACTCAATCAATCATGGTCGTTGGATCCCTGTTGGTAGGGTACTAGTTATAGCTAAGCTTTGCCGCATTGACTCAGAAAAAAAATGACATGCCTTGCCACTTTATATATACTTCTCAAGCTCAGTTCCTCTTCTCATCAAAGACATCATGACTCGGCAAGAAGTTCCTGTTATGTGTGCATCGATATGTCCTTGTTTCAACTAAGCATTTTCTCATATATCTACTTCATTCTACATGGTCATTATCCGATTACTCCTACATAGGTATGGAAGGCATTGGGAAGATCAAAACACGATCCACGAGAAACAGAAGCCACTAATAAGATTTGAAAAGCCATTAATCCCCTGGGACCTCCATGTCTGAAGAGAAGCTTCAGTAGCAAACAGGGAGTTGTACTACAACATAGGTATACAGGCAATGTTATTGTACCATGATAGTTTGCTACCGTAATTATGTTTCGGTTCGTGATAATAACATCAAGAAAAGTCCTACAATTATTCCCCACTCCAATCGACAGTTCGAAAGTTAGGCCTCAAGAGAACAGAAAAAAAAAATCCATCACAAGCTTGTTTTAATTTTGGTTTTGACACCACACGACACTTCTCTTGTGGCATATGACATCATTCCAAGGTTTGTCGATTATCTGGTTACTGAAGTTGTTCTTGTATTTGTATCGGTTACATATATAGTGGAGACAAATAGAAGATTTTAGAGTTTGTTTTAATTATAATTACATTATTTCAATGTATTTGTGGTGTAAAATATTTTTTAAATAAACCTTGCACTCTCGGACATAAAACACAATGTTCTTCTTCTCTGATAGTTTTTTTTTAAACTAAAAAGATAGCACGGGGCCTACCTTATATTTCAAAACAGGCACAAGCCTGGAGGAAAGGTCAGTTACTCTTCTCTGATAGTTTGTTGCCGTAATTGTGTTTCAGTTCATGTTAATGACAACAACAAAATTTGTACACTTTCTTACCACAGCAGATCAATAGTTCAAAAGGTAGGCTCCCATGACAACATTAAAAATAAATATTGTCAATAAAGAAGAGGTTCAAAGATGCCTTTATGGGAACCTTCAACCTTGTTCTTGGTGAAGGAGTTGCCTCTAGTTGGACGAACAACTTATCACGGCAAGCTCAAAGTTTGGTGAGCTTTACTATATCAGGCCAATTGCAGTGGTAATCGCGTTTCTAGTGCCACATCACCATCGAATGTTATTCCCACATATTGTATAAGGGCTTTTGAAATGAAGTTTAGAATGGCAGAAGAATTGGCTTCACATAACTCTCTGTTCACATCTAACAGCATCCGAAAGGTTATTACAACCAATCATGATTCTCAGCTCTGAGAAGATTGTAACCCTGGAATCTCGATCTTCAAATGGCTGGATTCTGTGCCATGGACTTAACCATATCAAAACTACTGCGCAAACTAGGTACTGGAAATTTTCTTGCCACCAATCTATGACTGACCGACTGAGTGATGATCGAAAAAAGACTATTTGTAACACCCAGCGTGTTGAGCCCAAACAGAAGTAGCAGCACCAGCTACATATTTTAGGGTGTGCATAACTGCTAAAATATTGAACGGTTGGACTTCTGCTTGATTGTCCCTTTGAGTTATTGTCATCTCGCTTATTTATTCAATGATGGTAGCTGAGGACATGGTTACCTTTCCCCATATATTCGTACCGAGTTCCTCCTAGGTAGCATTGTTGGTTCATGACTCAGGCCCCATACACTACAGGATAGCTTATCATTTGCTTCTTAGTGCTTGATTACTTGTAGACATGGAGGTATCAGGACGTTTTTAACAAGATTGGGAAGGAGTGAGTCGACTGGTGGTGGAAGTTCGAGTTTGCATTTCTCATGCATATGAAACGTTGGAGTGCCAAGACGTATCTAGCAATGTTTCGTTGCAGGAACAAGATAAAAATGCGGAGCCTCACCAATGATAAGCTCATTGGCCAGCTTCTAAGGCCCCGTTCGGCAATAGACCAGCGACATCACGTCCAAGACACTATGTCCATGGAAGAAAACAGCGAATCGCAAATGCATTGAGTTGCCTCCTTTCAGTAGTTGACCGGAATGTCTTTTCCCACTGAATGCACATCGCCGAAAGGGTTAAAATAAATCTAGTAAAATACGTGCATCAATGTCAAGTCTGTTACTAGCAGGTGGGGATACCACTGTCTTCCTAATAACCATCCAACCACAGATTGGTTCAATAGATCGATCCGGTTTTAAACCATGAGATTGATTTTTTTTTTGTGTGTGAGAATGATCGGGACCTGACAAAAGAGTACGGATCAGGGAACACTAATCTTTTTTTTAGATAGGAGATATATAAATGGCGTATAATATGGCTTACCTCCTTATTAAAGGGGTATTATAGACCATTTAAACTTCCCTTGGCACTCGACGTTCCTCTCTAGTGTAGTTGTTCATTGCGCTGTTCCTCTGCTAGTCTCGCCGGTTGTGGCGTGGATGACTATAGGAGCGCTCTGCCGTCGATCTTCTCCAGTAACCCCTCTGGTAGGAGGTCCCGTAGTAGATCTTCAGCAGCGCCGTGCGGGCTCGACAACACCCACATGAAGGGACCTATGCAGTCCCAAGGCTATCTTTTCAAGTTGCTTCTTAGGGAAGGAGACCCTGCACGCAAAGCAGAGGAGCACGTCTAGCCATGCAAAGGCAGAAGGCGCTCCCAATTTTCGTCCCCTCCGCAGCCTGACAGCCTGCAACCGTTGGGCCAACGGGGTGCACTACTATATTTCCTTCAGTTCATACTCATGCTCTGTGGCGATAGTTTATTTGATCATTTCGTTTAGTCTGTTTATCTAGTTATGTTTCAGCTTTCCCCCTGTTTCATTGTCTTCGTCTGTATTCATTCGTTTTTATCTTGTCCCTATCAATCGCTTGTGAAATCTCTCCATAGTATTTGTATTCGTGCGTACCATGATGTGTCCCTTTCTACTACATCTGTTTGCATGTTGCATTATTCTTGTCGTAGTTAAAATTGTGATTTATCAAGTTCACATTGTTGTCAATGCTTTCATCGATGAATATGCCTCTGACGAAGAAGACTGATTAAGTTTATTTCCTTTGACACTACTTCGCTGCTGTGAGTGGGATTAGTTTCGAAGCTTTCGAAAGAAAATTTAAATCTTCCATTCACCCCCCTCTGGTCGATATACTCTCGGTCCTAACAGTACAGAATAAAGACAATCATCGACCGAACAATAATAAGTTATGAAATTAATGCTTATGACTAAGTCGACTTATGAAATTAACACCTTCACGAGTAAACGTTGTTATGTCATCGTCACCACGTCATGCCGGAGACAACCCCGACAAGAACAACGTCGCATGTGCTCATCAAAGACACCAAGTCATGTGCTGCCACTATATTATATATGCTTCTGTAGTTCAGTTCCCCCTGTTAGACTTCCATGTCAGAAATTTCTGTTCTATGTGCTCCGATCTTTTCTTAGCTCGACTATATAGGTAAAACTGTGTCTACCATAGCTTGCCACAGAACTAGTTAAGGGTCGCAAACTTTTAATGGTTTAAAAGTTATCAAAAAATATGAAATAAATATGGGAGCATCTATATAATGTAATAAGATGATCCAACGGAGGGATTGTCAAAATATGCATCTACGTGTCCTCAGCAAAAATAATAAGCATTTCAGCTCACCGCGACATAAATATATACGGGATGATTTGTTTTTTTTTTGTCCAGGACACATACACTCATATTTTTGTAATCCCTCCGTTGGATCATGTTATATTATAGGTGTGTTGGTTCAGTACTTTTTTTTAGAATTTTTGTGAACTTTTGCACCGTTGAAACCCTTAACTAGTTTTGTAACAAGCTATTGTAGAAAATCCTACTCACATAATTCTTTCAGCCTTTCTTCTTGAAGAAAATGCAGTCAAACACACATCTGAAGTAGTCTCACATAATTCTTTTTGCAGCTGCGGTATTGGCAAAAAGCTTTTGAGTAATTTCAGTGGTTGGCATGGCAGTTGGCACTATCACTTGCACTTTGAGTTTCGTAACTACAAAATACAAAATAAGTATTAAAGTAAGTGTGGAAATATCATGAGTTAGTCTCCAATGTAGCAAAACAAATGACCTTACTGTAAAAATAATTTGTTTTTCTATAGTAGCTGTAAGGAAACATAATTAATCAGAATGGATGGCTGGAGATGCAAGTCTCAGTCGGAACAAACAGATTTGTGTACAATGAGTGCGATGAGTTTTCTAAGAAATTCTGTCGGAACATTTAGCTATGCATATATTCACATTATGCTACTTCTTCAGTCCCGAATTACTTGTCACAGAAATGGATAAAAACAGATGTATGTAGAACTAAAATTCTGTCGGAACATTTAGCTATGCATTTATACGTCTAGATACGTCCAGACAGAGCGAGTATATGTTAGAAATGTTATGGGGAAAAACATTACAATATTATTTAGGGATTGTTGCCAGAGCTAGTACGTATTAGAATGCAACCAGTCTCCTTCATCGAACACAACCCATTGGGAACTTATAGCTAGTTCCCACAACTGGAGGAGAAGGGTGGTTGATTAGGACTAGTGAGGGGTAGGCCAGACCACCTGGCATAACGGTCAGTTGTAAACGTTTAGCATGTAGGGTGCCAGAGATCATATAATTGAACTTGTCAGGTGGGTTCATCAAAGACACTGAGACATGTGTTGCCACTTTAAATATGCTTCTCAAGTTCACTTCCTCTTACGAGAAGTTCCCATGTACGTGTGCAGCGTTCTCTCCTTACCTTGACCAAACATTTTCTAATTACTCGTACCTGGGAATGGATGGCAACGGAAAGTTCACAACATGAAAGAGCAAAGATGTAAGTGGTTGTCCATATCAGATCCTATGCTACAAATCAGATTTCAGAAGCCATTAATTCCCTTGGAGATCAATTTGCAAAGAGAAACGTCAGTAGTACTATGCAAGTAGTTGTACTAGACCTTAGAGCATCTCCACAAGATGATGTAAAAGTGGGTGCCAAAAATGGTTTAAGGGCAGCAGAGAAAGTTACTATGCACCAGAAAATTTTCTGCAATAACATATGATGTAAAATTGGTGCCCTAAACAGTCAAACATTAACATTATTCATTGCATATTCCAGAATTACAAATTCTAATACGAAATGTTTAACATTAACATTAAAATGATATCACACTAGATAGTTAAATAGTACTACGCATGGATCATCGCGCTACTCCTCCTAAAGTCTACACTAGACCATCACGGGGAAGGAGTATTTGTACCCACAACATACCATGAAAGTCGTCGCCGTACGAGTCCATGTCCATTGCGCCTCCGCTCGAGGGGCCTAGCTAATAGTCATTGTCGTTGTCAGTAGATGGTTTCACCTCGTCCTCGTCTCTCCCAGTCAAGCTGGTTGAACAACTCATGGGCCACCGTGCTGATCCTGTGTGCATGCTTCTCGTCCTGCTTCTTCCTGTGCTCTCTGTCCCTCTTGGCGTAGAAGACAATCTCTTCCACCATGAGATCCAGATTGGCCTTGGCGAACGTCTTCATGTACAACGAATCCCTAGCCTCGGTTGTGTGTTGCGCCTTGAACCGGCGATTTGCCTTCTCCTTCTCGCGGGACATGATCCACATGGGAGAGCGAGGAACTCTGCTTCTTTGGTCGTCTTGTGTAAGTTGAGCTCGGGCCGACTCAAGCCGTACTGGAGCGCCACCATGTCATATGCGCAAGCGGCGAGCATTGTTGTCCCGAAGGTGCTTAGCCGCTCCCCCCCCCCCCCTCCACCCTCATAGGTGATCTCGACGGTAAAGTGGTCCGAGAGCTGGTGCCGAACGTCGTGGTACGGCATGGTGCGGGCGATAGGGCAGCCATATCATGAGTTAGTCTCCAATGTAGCAAAACAAATCACCTTACCGTAAAAATAATTTATTTTCCTATAGTAGCTGTAAGGAAACAATTAATCAGAATGGATGGCTGGAGATGCAAGTCTCAGTCGGAACAAACATATTTGTGTACAATGAGTACGATGAGTTGTCTAAGAAATTCTGTAGGAACATTTAGCTATGCATATATTCACATTATGCTACTTCTTTAGTCTCGAATTGCTTTTCACAGAAATGGATAAAAATGAATGTATGTAGAACTAAAATATGTCTAGATACAACCAATTCTACGGCAAGTAATTCCAGACAGAGCGAGTATATCTTAAACATGTTTTCGGGAAAAACATCATAATATTATTTAGGGATTGTTGCCTGAGCTAGTATGTATTAGAATGCAACCAGTCACCTTCGTCGAATACAACCTGTCGGTGTCAAAACCGGCGGATCTCGGGTAGGGGGTCTCGAACTGTGCGTCAAGGCCGGATGATAACAGGAGACAAGGGACACGATGTTTTAACCCAGGTTCGGGCCCTCTCGATGGAGGTAATAACCTACTCCTGCTTGATTAATATTGATGATATGGGTAGTACAAGAGTAGATCTACCACGAAATCAAGGAGGCTAAACCCTAGAAGCTAGCCTATGGTATGATTGTTGTATATGGAGTTGATGCCCTACGGACTACAACCCTCCGGTTTATATAGACACCGGATAGGGTTAGGGTTACACAGAGTCGGTTACAATGGTAGGAGATCTTAAATATCCGCATAGCCAAGCTTGCCTTCCATGTCAAGGAGAGTCCCATCCAGACACGGGACGAAGTCTTCAATCTTGTATCTTCATAGTCCAGGAGTCCGGCTGAAGGTATAGTCCGGCTACCCGAACACCCCCTAATCCAGGACTCCCTCAGTAGCCCCCGAACCAGGCTTCAATGATGACGAGTTCGGCGCGCAGATTGTTCGGCATTGCAAGGCGGGTTCTTCTCCAAATCCTGTGCACCTATAGGAATAATGTCTGATTTTTGTAATGTAGTGCTCCTCGGCTCCCACGCCCAATAATGGCCGTCTTCCACGTGTCAAACGAATGCGAAAAGTCAGGGCGTTTTTACATCCACACCCCTAGCCGTATAAACGAGCCGCCTATTTAACGGGATGGGGATTTAGGTCCAAACCACATCTTCTCCTCTCCGCGAGTTATCATCAGAGCGCTTCCAGCAAAGGTCCATCCCAACATGACCAGCCGTCGCAGCTCCTCCCCTCGCCCCTCCGGTCCCAAACCCGACGACTGGGAGAGT
Source organism: Triticum urartu (assembly GCF_003073215.2). NCBI lineage: Eukaryota > Viridiplantae > Streptophyta > Magnoliopsida > Poales > Poaceae > Triticum > Triticum urartu. The sequence goes on from NC_053026.1 coordinate 15,515,537, forward strand.
TGCACCATCCCGCATAGCGAGTTAGTGTCGCTTCAGGCCAAGGGATTTCTCCCTCAGGCATACATGGTCCCGGTCCGAGCCGGTCTCGCCACCTACAATGGCGGAAAACAAGCGGAGAGCACCCCCAATCCTTCTAAAGGAGAGCGGGTGTTCCTCGTCCCCTATCTAATAAGGGGACTGGGATTTCCAATTCATCCATTTCTCTGCGGGCTTCTGGAGTTCTACGGCCTCTAGCTGCACAATCTCACGCCCGCCTCCGTATTACATATTGCGGGTTTCGTCGCCCTTTGCGAGCTATTTTTAGGCGTTGAGGCTCATTTCGCGCTGTGGAAGAGGTTATTCTACCTGGTGCCCCGTTCTCAAGAGGGGTCTATATACCAAGTGGGTGGAGCCGAAGTATGGTGCATCGCCGGGACCGAATACCTATCCGGAACCCCAAAGAAGGCGTCCGAGGACTGGCCTTCGGAATGGTTTTACATAGATGACGTCCCGCTACCGGACCCTATCCGGGTCGGTCTCCCTGAGTTCAACAGTGCTCCATTGAAGAAACGCTTGAGCTGGCGTCCGCGGAGCTCTCAGAGAGAAAGCGATAGAGACGTCCTTTACCTGATGGGCCGGATAAGACTTTTGGCTCATTCCGGACTAATCATGATTGGAGTCATGGCCGCATGCATTATGCGGGGGGTGCAGCCGCTTCCATATAGAGGCCACCCCATGTGGGATTTCAACGGGGAGGATGACGCCACCCGTTACGATCGTAAGGGGCCGGCCTCAGCTGCCGCTCTAGTAAAGATCTTATCCTCTTTGTACAAGGGAGAAGAGGAGGAATTCCTCCGCGTCAACCCGCGGGCCGGATTTACTATGTACGATCCTCCAAGTTGGGTAAGTGAACAATTGTGCTTGCCCGTTTGTTTTATACTCCCACGGTTAGATATGTAGTCTAACGACTTCAATGCAGGAACTGCGACAGGAGGTAAAGGATATAAACAGCCGCCCTCCACAGCCCGAGGACCCAGAACGGTCACTCGATCCGGACTCCGAAGAGGATCCGAACATATCGGTGGAGCTTATCGACGGGGTGTTCCATCAGCTAAGCAAGGACAATACCTTGGTAGCCATTACGGCTGATTACCCAGGGTTAATCCCGGCCTCCCAGGTGACAGAAACCGGAGTCTCATTCCCTTGAGAGAGATTCCACTCTCACGTATTCCGGTGTTTCTGACGACAACCGTGTTTTGCAGGGGAGATTTCCGAGGCAGGAGGCTGAACCTGCGGCGGCTAGCCAACGAGGGGCTGCAGGGCCCTGTGGGGCAAAAAGGAATGTAGTCCGGACTGAGATGCCGGCGCAAAGGTATAGCGCACCCTCTGTTTCCCTGGTGTTATTCTGTCAGAGCATATTAACATTCGTGCTATCTTTAGAACGAAGTGACCTCGCCGGACTACATTCGGAGAGGTTGCCAATCGCGCCTCCACCAGCCTGGCTCCAACGTCTGGCCAGGAAGCGGAGGCGAGCACAAGGCGCGCACCGGACGCTCCTCCGACAGAGGATGCGGACAGGCTGTCTGCCACAAATTCTAAAGTGGAGAGTGCCATGAACCACAGGCGTCGCCGGACAGTTCTACGCGACGCTTGTCTCTCCCGAGAGGCTTTAGATGCCTTTAATTCGGGAGATGCGTACCTCCGTGCCGCTCAAAATGGTTTAGCCAGAGCCACAGAGCAGTATGTAAAAGACATACGGGTAAGAAAATTTTGATCAAATATATATATATACTAGTAGCCCCCGAGACTTGAAACAGTTAGAGCAACTGTTTTAAGGATCATTTAATATGCAGGTTCTTACAGAGAAGAATACTGTACTGTCCCAGGAGCTGGAAAAGTGCAAGGCCCAACTAGATGCCGCACTAGCCGCAGTAGGGGAGCCCAAAGAGACCCCCTCAGGTAAAATACACTTCGAAAGATTAGTATTGTGCGGTGTGGGTGCAAATCTGACAAATCATATTGCAGATGGCGCCGGACTCGATCTGGAAAAGCAACAACTCTTACGCCGGCTAAAGGCCGGTGAGAGTACGTTGACAAAGGTGAGGCGAGAGAAGAATGATCTTCAGGATGCCAACACCAAGCTGGACGTCGAACTTAAAGATGTTCGTGGCCAGCTGTCGGACTCCACGAAGGAGAATCAGCGGCTTCGACGCGGCATATTTAGTAAGTGCTTGAACGAACTCTGAAAAAAGAGTTCGGCGAGGAAGTCGACTAACAGAGTAATGTCTGTAGGTATGCTCACAGATCGTCCTGCAGAGGAGATGCCCGGTTCTACGGGTGACCTTCTTCCCGAACTCTTGCAACTGCACGAGCGAATTCGGCAGGCGATGCGAGGCGTTGCCCAAGCCTTATGGCCTTCCCACTCCATGCCCGAGGGCCTTGGAGAGCTTGCGGAGAAGCTGAAGGGAGCTCGGCGGCGCTTCCGGTTGTGGAAGATATCGGCCTGCCGACAGGGCGCTAGGGAGGCCTGGGCCATGGTGAAGACCCGTTTTACGAAGTCTGACCCAAACCACATGGCCGAGGTCGGACCAGTGGGGCCTGACGGGAAGGAGATCCCTGTAAGCTTAGTATACAGCCAAGTAGAGTTAGCCGCGAAGTATTCCTGGCAGGACTGTAAATTAGACAGCCTGTTAGATGGTATAGAAGAGGAATACAATCAGTCAGAATGATTATGTAATTTTGAATTGACATGTGTAATGCCTTCTAGCCGGATTGTATATCGTTTGTCGTTGCCGACCTTTTCGCTTCAACCTCGGGACCTGACGGTCCGGAGTGTGTCCGAATACCATAGTGGTTATATAAGAACCGGGGTATGCGTGGAGACCAGGCGTAGGGGTCATTAGTGCTTTATCAGACAAGTGCCCAACTAGTTATGTTATATTACATGGTTAGAAAGAAACATCTTCCAGAGAGAATAGTTCCGTTAAGGGTTCCTTTCGCTGGGAGGCATGCCCTAAAGTGCATGTCCGGACTGCGTGAAAAGACGCAGAAAAAAGCATGTGAGGGCGCATAAAATGAGTAAAAAGATCATCTTTTATTTCACCGACCGAATATTCTCTTAAGAACACTAGCTTTCGGCTTCACCCAGTCTGAGGTACACATCCGGCTGACCCGGCAGTAACAATCGCAGAGGTGCTCCCTTTACCGCCTAGCCGAACAATCGGGAATGTAGGGGTAAGCATAGGAGCCAGGCAACCCAGCTTGGCCAAAACTTAAGTCATATCGATGCATATAATGGTGAAGAAAAAGGTACATGTGGAAGTTTGACGCATGTGTTAGGCGTGAAGCCCATATAAATAAGCTTCTGTTAAAGAAGCCCCCAGGTTTAGTAAGCGCGAGTGGCGCGTCACTAGATGAGCCTTTAAGGGCTATAAAAGAAAAGAGGGGAAGGAGAGAAATGTAAGACAGAAAAATGCAAAAAATGGACAGAGGAAGGAGACGAACACAGAATCCGGCGCTAGGCATAGAATCTTCGGAGGCGGGTGGCGTTCCACGGGTTCGGCTCGAGTCAGTTATCCGACGCATCTCGCAGGCGGTACGCCCCACCAGTCAGGACTTGGTCGATTATGAATGGACCTTCCCACTTGGGTTTGAGTTTTTCCTTTTTCTTATCCGGCAGGCATAGAACTAGTTCGCCAACATTGTAATTTTTGGCCCGTGCTTCTCTGCTTTGATATCTTCGGGCCTGCTGTTGATAAAATGCGGAACGGGCTTTTGCCACGTCACGCTCCTCCTCCAAGGCATCCAAGTTGTCCTGCCGATCAAGCTCGGCTTCTCTTTCTTCGTACATGCGCACTCTAGGTGAGTCATGAATTATGTCGCAGGGTAGAACTGCCTCTGCACCGTACACCATGAAAAATGGTGTGTATCCGGTGGTGCGATTTGGCGTGGTCCGCAGCCCCCATAGCACGGAGTCGAGCTCCTCTACCCAGTGCGTGTTAGATTCCTTGAGGGACCGCACCAGTCTGGGTTTAATGCCGCTCATGATAAGACCATTTGCGCATTCGACCTGGCCGTTGGTTTGTGGGTGATAGACGGAAGCATAATCGAGCTTGATGCCCATGTTTTTGCACCAGAGTTTTACCTCGTCGGCGGTAAAGTTTGTACCGTTATCGGTTATGATGCTGTGGGGGACGCCATAACGGTGTACAACCCCGGATATGAAGTCTATCACAGGTCCGGATTCGGCCGTTTTAACAGGCTTGGCTTCTATCTATTTGGTGAACTTATCCACCATGACCAGTAAGTATTTTTTCCTATCGTTCCCACCTTTAAGAGGTCCGACCATGTCAAGCCCCCAGACCGCAAAAGGCCAGGTGATGGGTATAGTTTGGAGTGCGGTGGGTGGCATATGGCTTTGGTTGGCAAAAAGTTGGCAACCAGCGCATCGTTGGACTAGGTCCTTAGAGTCTGCCCGGGCCGTCGGCCAATAAAAGCCTGTACGGAAAGCCTTGCTAACAAGGGACCGAGCAGCGGCGTGGTGACCACCGAGTCTGGCATGAATTTCAGCCAGAAGGTTCCGCCCTTCCTCTTCGGAGATGCACCTTTGAAGGACTCCGGTAGTGCTTTTCTTATATAGCTCTCCCTCATGGACTCTATAGGCTTTAGATCGCCGCACTATGCAGCGGGCCTCGTTTTGGTCCTCCGGGAGTTCCTGCCTAGTAAGGTAGGCTAGGAGTGGTTCTGTCCACGGGGCGATAACCGCCATTATTACGTGGGCTGAGGTGTAATTTCATTGGCAGAGCCTCCAATTGTGTCAGATTGTTCGGCGTCGAGTGGTGCGGCTGGGTCCGGGCTGTTATTTGCGGGTTCCCCCTCCCATGCTACGGATGACTTGAACAATCTTTCCAAAAAGATGTTGGGGGACTGCATCGCGTTTTGCTCCGATGCGTGCCAGGACGTCCGCTGCTTGATTGTTTTCTCGGGCTATATGGTGAAACTCCAGCCCTTCGAACCGAGCTGACATTTTTAGGACAGCGTTGCGGTAAGCTGCCATTTTTGGGTCCTTGGCGTCGAAGTCTCCATTTATTTGGGATATCGCGAGGTTTGAATCCCCGCGTACCCCTAGGCGTTGGATACCCATGGATACTGCTATCCGGAGACCATGTAGGAGGGCCTCATATTCGGCTGCATTGTTGGAATCCGTGTACATGATCTGGAGCACATATTGGACTGTGTCTCCTGTGGGGGACGTCAGGACGACGTCAGCCCCCAGTCTGGCCAACATTTTGGAGCTGTCGAAATGCATAATCCAGTTTGAATATGTGCCGTACTCTTTAGGGAGCTCGGCCTTCATCCGTTCTGCGACGAAGTCGGCCAAAACTTGCGATTTAATAGCTCGCCGTGGCTTATAGGTTATATCGAACGGGAGAAGCTCGATGGCCCATTTTGCAATCCGGCCCGTTGCATCGCGGTTGTTGATAATATCGTTGAGTGGTACTTCCGAGGCTACTGTTATGGAACACCCTTGAAAGTAGTGTCGTAGCTTCCGGGATGCCATGAATACCGCGTATGCAATCTTTTGATAATGCGGGTACCGTGATTTGCATGGAGTGAGGACAGTGGACACGTAGTAGACCGGCCTTTGAAGGGGGAATTTGTGTCCATCCGTTTCCCGCTCGACAACGAGCACTGCGCTGACAACTTGATGTGTTGCTGCAATGTACAATAACGTTAGTTCGCCGGTGTTCGGCGCGGCCAGGACTGGGTTTGTTGCCAATATGGCTTTTATTTCATCAAGTCCGGCCGTGGGGGCATCCGTCCCCTCGAAGTGTTCGGTGCGCCGAAGAAGGCGATAGAGGGGTAGTGCCTTTTCTCCCAAGCGGGAGATGAAGCGGCTTAAAGCCGCCACGCATCCGATTAATTTTTGTATTTGTTTGAGGTCCTTTGGGATATCCAATTGTGACAAGCCTCAGATCTTGGCTGGATTTGCTTCAATTCCTCTACCGGATACAATGAATCCCAAGAGCTTTCCGGCTGGAACGCCGAAGACGCATTTTTCCGGGTTGAGCTTGATGTCATATTTTCGGAGGTTATCGAATGTAAGCCTCAAGTCGTCTACTAGAGATTCGACATGTCTTGATTTCACGACCACATCATCCACATACGCCTCCACTGTTTTGCCGACCTGGTTTGACAGACATGTCTGGATCATGCGCTGATATGTTGCGCCGGCCTTTTTGAGCCCGAAGGGCATTGTGTTAAGCAGAATGGGCCGTATGGTGTGATGAATGCTGTTGCGGCTTGGTCTGATTCCGCCATCTTGATTTGATGGTAATCGGAGTAGGCGTCGAGGAAACACAACGAATCGTGTCCTGCGGTGGCATCGATAATTTGATCGATACGGGGGAGGGGGAAGGGATCCTTTGGGCAAGCCTTGTTAAGGTCTTTAAAATCGACACACAGGCGCCAGGATTTGTCCTTCTTTGGTACCATCACCAGGTTTGCTAGCCTGTCCGGATGTTTTATGTCTCTAACGAATCCGGCCTCCAATAGCTTGGCTAGCTCCTCTCCATAGCCTGTCTCTTGGATTCAGAAAAACGCCGAAGGGCTTGTTTGACAGGTTTGAATCCTTTTAGGATATTTAAGCTGTGTTCGGCCAGCCTGGGTGGGATCCCTGGCATGTCTGAAGGGTGCCAGGCGAAAATGTCCCAGTTCTCTCGTAGGAACTCTCGCAGTGCGGCGTCTACATCAGGGTTCAGTCGTGCCCCGATGGAAGCTGTTTTATTGGGGTCCGTTGGATGGACCTGGAATTTGACTATTTCGTCAGCTAGCTTGAAGGGTGTGGATTTGGATCTCTTGTCGAGTATCGCATCATCCCTGTTAACCGTGGAGCGCAGCACAGTCAGTTCCTCGGCCGCTAAGGCTTCGGATAGTGCCTCAAGGGCTAATGCGGCCGTCTTGTTTTCGGCGCGGAGTGCTATGTCCGGATCACTAGCTAGAGCGATAATTCCATTCGGCCCGGGCATCTTAAGCTTTATGTACCCGTAATGGGGTATTGCTTGGAAGATTGTGAATGTTTCCCGCCCTAGTAAAGCGTGATATCCACTTTTGAACGGGGCCACCTGAAACGTGACTTCTTCGGACCTGTAATTATCCGGCGTGCCGAACTTCCTGTGCAGCGCGCTTCCCGACTGGGGATTATTCCTCTAAAGGTTGTGCTGCTTCGCTTGATGCGGTTCCAGTCTATTTCCATTTTTTGAAGGGTTTCCTCATAAATGAGGTTCAGTCCGCTGCCTCCATCCATGAGCACCTTGATGAGGCGAAAGTCGTCCACTATGGGACTGAGGACCAATGCGGCTGGTGCTCGGGCTATTCGGAATCTAGGTTCATCACTTGCGTCGAAGGTAATAGCAGTGTCGCTCCATGGATTTATTGTTGCAACTTGATAGACTTCGGCGAGGCTGCGAGTGTTCTTTTTCGCATATTGTTTGATGCGAAAGTCTCGAAGACTGTGAGAACGGTACTGGTGTCCTCGGGCTGGCTTTCTGTGGCCTCCAGAATTAAGAGGTTCTCGCCAATTTTGGCCACCTGCCGGAGTATCCAACATGCTCTAAGGCTGTGAGTTGGTGTGGCGTCCTCTGTACTGTGAATTCTACAGGATCCATCAAGCCACCTTTCCAGTACGGTTCCATGCCCTGTAGAGGGTTTTGGCTTTTTGGTGTTTATCCCGGGTATCCTATGATGATGCACCCTCTTAGTTCGGACGGGATTACTATTCAAGGCCGGATTATCCCAAAATTTTATTTCGGTTTTCCAGGCGCTTTCCATCGCACAGTATTTTTGTAGTATGGACGCCAAGTCAGCGAAGCGTGTAATATCACGACGACTTACGGCGTTAAGGATTCCCTCGTCCGTGCAATTACTGCAGAAAATTGAGATTGCGTCTCCCTCGCGGCAATCCTTTATCCTGTTCATAACCAGGAGGAATCTGGCCCACTAATGATGTACTGTTTCCTCGGGCCTCTGCCTGATTTGGGAGAGATCGCTTATGTTCGGGTGGGCGGGTGTCGTTGAATCTGAAACCTCACCCAATCCAAGATTCGGAGGCCGAAGAGTTTCCGAACTCTGAAGTTCGGATTCTTGGATGTTGTCCAATGAATCTAGCCCGTTGCCTGATCCTAAGCTCAGTCTTGAGTTACATCCTCCTCTCCGCGGGTATCCGGCTTGGAGAGGTCGGGAATTCGGACGTAGCTAGTCCTTAAAATAGATGAAGGGTCGTCGCACTGCGCCTCTACCACGGCAACGTGGTGGGTGACTTGGGGAGAGTTAATTTCTCTTAGATCGGGTTTAAGCCCAACCTGGTCGTAATCCGTAGCGACCCCCAGGGCGGCGATGCGATCCAAGAGCTCGTTTACGGAAGAGAGCTCCATTGGATCTAGCCACTCGACGAGCTCCGAGCTGACGTGTAGGTTGCTTTTGATGACCCGAGAGGTCACCGTCGGCGCAACAGCCGAACAGGCGGTCATGAGGAAACCACCTAGCCGGAGAGTTTGACCGATAGCCAAGGCTCCCTTAGCAACGGCGCCGTCTTTAAAGACGGGAGGAGGCATCCTTCCTGATTGCGGCGGCACAACGAAACTCTCAATGAAAGCACCAATGTCGGTGTCAAAACTGGCGGATTTCGGGTAGGGGGTCCCAAACTGTGCGTCAAGGCCGGATGGTAACAGGAGACAAGGGACACGATATTTTTACCCAGGTTCGGGCCCTCTCGATGGAGGTAATACCCTACTCTTGCTTGATTAATATTGATGATATGGATAGTACAAGAGTAGATCTACCACGAGATCAAGGAGGCTAAACCCTAGAAGCTAGCCTATGGTATGATTGTTGTATATGGAGTTGATGTCTTACGGACTACAACCCTCCGGTTTATATAGACACCGGATAGGGTTAGCGTTACACAGAGTCGGTTACAATGGTAGGAGATCTTGAATATCCGCATAGCCAAGCTTGCCTTCCACGCCAAGGAAAGTCCCATCCGGACACGGAACGAAGTCTTCAATCTTGTATCTTCATAGTCCAGGAGTCCGGCTAAAGGTATAGTCCGGCTACCCGAACAACTCCTAATCCAGGACTCCCTCACAACCCATTGGGACCTTATAGCTAGTTCCCACAAATGGAGGAGAAGGGTGGTTGATTAGGACTTGTGAGGGGTAGGCCAGACCACGTGGCATAACGCTCGGTTGTAAACGTTTAGCATGTAGGGTGCCAGAGATCATATAATTGAACTTGTCAGGTGGGCTCAGCAAAGACACTGAGACATGTGTTGCCACTTTAAATATGCTTCTCAAGTACACTTCCTCTTACAAGAAGTTCCCATGAATACGTGTGCAGCGTTCTCTGCTGACCTTGACCAAACATTTTCTAATTACTCATACCTGGGAATGGAAGGCAACGGAAAGTTCACAACATGAAAGAGCAAAGATGTAAGTGGTTGTCCATATCAGATCCTATGCTACAAATCAGATTTCAGAAGCCATTAATTCCCTTGGACATCAATTTGCAAAGAGAAACGTCAGTAGTAGTATGCAAGTAGCTGTACTAGACCTTAGAGCATCTCCACAAGATGATGTAAAAGTGGGTGCCAAAAATGGTTTAAAGGCAGTAGAGAAAGTTACTGTGCACAAGAAAGTTTTTTGCCATAACATATGATGTAAAATTGGTGTCCTAAACAGTCAAACATTAACTTTATTCATTGCGTATTCCAAAATTACAAATTCTAATACGAAATGTTCAACATTAACATTAAAATGGCATCACACTAGATAGTTAAATAGTACTACGCATGGATCATCGCCCTACTCCTCCTAAAGTCTACACTAGACCATCACGGGGAAGGAGTATTTGTACACACAACATACCATGAAAGTCGTCGCCGTATGAGTCGATGTCCATTGCGCCTCCGCTCGAGGGGCCTAGCGATTAGTCATTTTCATTGTAAGTAGATAGTTTCACCTCGTCCTCGTCTCTCCCAGTCAAGCTGGTTGAACAACTCATTGACTACCGTGCTGATCCAGTGAGCATGCTTCTCTTCATGTGCTCTTTGTCCCTCTTGGCGTAGAAGACAATGTCTTCCACCATGAGGTCCAGATTGGTCTTGGCGAACGTCTTCATGTACAACGAATCACTAGCGTCGGTTATGCATTGCGCCTTGAACCGGCAATTTGCATTCTCCTTCTCATGGGACATGATCCACATGGGAGAGCGAGGAACTCTGCTTCTTTGGCCGTCTTGTGGAAGTTGAGCTCGGCCCGGCTCAAGCCGAACTGGAGCGCCACCACGTCATATGTGCAAGCGGCAAGCATTTTGCCCCGAAGGTGCCTGAGCCACCCCCCCCCCCCCCCCCACCCACCCTCACAGGTGATCTCGACAGTGGTCCGACAACTACCGCCGAACGTCGTGGTACGAAATGGTGTGTGCGATGGGGCAGCCATATTTGGGCGGTAACTGGGTGGTGACTGTTGCAAGAGACCAGGTATGCGACACTAGGGAGGAGGAAAATGGGTCAGATTATGGTTGCAGGGAGCCGGGGTGGCTCGTGGAGCCTGACAAGGTGGTGGCATCGACCTTCAGTGAGGCGACTGCGGTGGGAAACTTCAGCTGTCTTTTTAGATACTCTCGCCAAGCTTTATTTATGTAACCACAATGTTTACGGTACAAAAAGAAGATCACATGGCTGGCCAAACCAGACATGAAGGCCAAACCCTAAAGTTAAAGCATGCTTAGCGAGATTGTGAGCCTTGGTATTCGAGGCTCTATATTCGTGGACTATATTACATGATATAAACACGGCCGAATGATATCTGATTTCATGTAAAATTGCTTCATACTCCGCCAATGATCCATGTTTAACTCCGTCCACCACTATCTTGCAATCTGACTCCCCATGAATCTTTTGCACATAAAGATCATAAGCCAAATCTAGGGCTTCTCTAACAGCTAGCGATGTAAATGGAAAATAAATGGTGTTCACAAGTCCCGTTTAGCTAGCTTTACTTAGCTCCGTAGTTCATTTTCCCGGAAAGAAAAAGAAAATTTTAACTGTTAGATTACATAGTGGGTTAAACGGGATTAAACAGGACCCAGTTGACATCCCTACGTAACAGCCATTGCCTCAAGAGTTTCAGGGTCTGAAAAGTTCCTTACAGTTACAGAAGATGCTCCAACAAAAGTACCTCCTGAATCCCGGCACAATGCAGCAAAAATGCCATAGCTCCCATTCCTCATTACTGCAGCATCAGTGTTGAACTTCACATGGTTCTTCGGTGGCACCACCCACGCCGTTGACCGCATCGGCTCAGACCTGGCTCATCCGCTGTTCGGCTTCGCTAGTGCCTCTAGATCAGCCAGAAAAGAGTTAATAAAATAGTGAGTGGACAGCGGACTTTGAAGATATCTTCGTGTATCACTTTTCGCCTGGTTTTCCAAATTTCCCACAAGGAGACCGCCATCCTTGTGCACTCATTCCGATCAAGAGTTTCATCCATCGAAAACTGCCACTCCTTCGCATTCCAGTCCAAATTTGCACACATATACTCAACAACCTCTTCAGGACCTAAATCCCAGAAACTTCAGCTGGTGATTGGGCATTCATGTGATGGGCTTTTGATTTTGCGGCAGCCACAATGATGCTGCAAATATTCAACAACATAAGCTAAAATTTTGGGGCGCTCAATTTTTTCATCACCATATGCGGATGTGCATCCGCTGAAGCACCGTTTTTGGTCCAAAATGGCCTAAACGGCAGTCTTCTAGGTACGGTCACATTTTTCCATTGTATGATGTGTTGAATATCTTGTACGTCACGTTAGGCAGTAGATAGATATGTATATTAATTTTGTATCTCTTTATCTTTCCCTCTTGTGTAATCTCTCTCTCCCGTAACAATCTCGCCCTCTCGGTTAGGTCTCCAACCATCGAGCCCTTATACCTACGATCGGTCCACAATCCATATCAATATATAAACTGCGGGCACCCCCGTATGTGTGTTGAGACGCTTCATAGAAATTCCACAAGGTATACAGAGCCTTCATCTCCCATCTCATCTAGCAACCTTCCTCCCCAACCTTCTCAACGACCATAGCCACCATGTCCTCATCTTCAAGATTTGTTTCTTCGAAGGCCGGCCTAAGCAACAACATCTCAGACCCCTTACCCGCACCAACTTAATCCTATGGCGCTCTCAAGCTCGCTCCCAGATCACGGGGCTGGCCCTTACGGATACCTAGATCAAACCATTGTCGGCCCTCCCAAAACCATTGTTGCCAAGAACTCCGAAGGCAAGGAGGAAACCGTTCCTAATCCTGCCTATAACCCATGGCTTGTCCAAGACCAACAAATCGTAGCACACCTACTCCACAACCTATCCAAGGAAGTGTGGACCCAAGTAGCCTCGATTGAAAAATCGCATGCTATCTGGACAGCTCTCTCCAACATGTTCTTTGCTCAGCCCTTATCTTGTGCCAACAACATCCGCTCCTCCCTCACCAATGCGCAAAAGGGAACACAATCTGTTGCCACCTATTTTAGATACATGAGATCCTTCTCTGATGAGCTTACTGTCGCTGGAAAACCCATCACTGAAGATGAATTAATCTCTTTCATCATAGCCGGCTTAGTTCTTGATTACCAACCAATTGTTTCTTCCCTTGATGTTTGCACCGTACTTCTCTCTATTCATCCTCTCTTTGCCATGGTCTCCAATTTCCATCAGAGGATGGATATGTTTCATGGCAACAACGCTGGATCCTTCAAATCCTCGGCGAACGCTACTGCACGTGGTCGTAATGGTCCTCAAAAACGCTATCGCGGCAACCAAGAGAAAGGCAGCGGCGGCGACGGATCTCGCGGAAATCAGGGCGGCGGCGGTAGCTACAACAGTGGCCGTGGTGGTGACTACAATGGCGGCGCGGGTGCCTATGGTGGCGGCGATGGTGGTGGCAGCAGCTACTACCAACCCCCTCCCCCCCCCCCCCCCCCCCCCCCCCCCCAATCCTAACGGTGGCCATGGGGGCGACTACCACAACAACCAATAGCAGCGATGCCCTCACTTCTCCCAATAGCAGCGGTGCCCTTGCTTCTCCAACAACGGGGGGACGGGGGGCAGAAAGGTGGTGTGGCGGCGGTAGATCTTTACAAGGATATGATGAATATGAGGCCAAGTGCCAAGTCTGTAAAAAAAACTAATCATATAGCCCAGGACTGCAACTGGCGCTATGAAGAAGATAATTCTCAAAAGAAGAAAGTTGTCACTGCCGTAGATGGTTCGTATGGTGTGGATACCAATTGTTATGCCGACACCGGAGCTAGAAGGTTACCATGCATGAGAGCTACCATGGTCACGATCAAGTTCACAATGCAAATGGACAAGGTATGAGAACACGTCATGTTGGCAAGTCATTTATTAATACCCCATATCATGACATTCATCTTAATAGAATCTTGCATTGTCCTACCACCAAGCAAAATCTACTTTCTGTTCATCGCATCGCTCTTGATAATCATGTCTTTCTAGAATTTCACCAATTTTTTTCTCGGTCAAGGATCAGGTCACAAAGAGAATCCTTTACAGAGGTAGATGCGTGGACGGGCTTTACCCATTGATTCCTCAAGTTAGCAGGTTCAATAATCAAGTGTGCAGTGCCACCCGTATCTCATTAGCTAGATGGCATGATCGATTAGGCCACCCTTCTTTTTCTATTGTTCAGCAAGTTCTTACTAGAAATAAACTCCCAGTTGTCAGGGAGCATAATTCATAAACAATTTGTGATTCAAGTCAACGTGCTAAAAGTCATCAGTTACATTATCCTATGTCTACCACTGTTTCTATCAAGCCATTACAACTTATTTTTTCTGATGTATGGGGTCCAGCACCTTCATCTGTTGGTAGACATACATACGATGTTAGTTTCATTGATGACTATAGCAAATACACATGGATTTATCTTCTTAAGAACATTCTGATGTTTTTCAAGTCTTCCTTAATATTCAAGCTCTTGTTGAAAGGCAAATTGATACTAAAATCCTTGTTGTCTAGTCTGACTAGGGTGGTAAATATGAAAAGTTAAACTCCCTTTTTCAGCAAATTGGAATTTCTCATCACGTGTCATGCCCACAAGCCCATCAACAGAATGGGTCTTCCTCTCGTGTGGCCTTAATTCATAAGTTAGTTCCTCTCTTGCTTAGGGATGGAGGTTGCGGAACTTGTCAACAACAATCATACATCCGGCAGCACCAACAATTCATGAAGGTCTTCAAACTAACTCTCATTACCAATATCTAGGGATTGTCCATCGATCACACTTGTAATGTAGTCTTACTTGGTCGTACTCCGTCGGTAAAGTTGAAAAAGTTTTAGCATGACATTGGTCTAAGTCGAGTGCTCGTCTTGGAATATCACCTTGATATTCATCCACATTAAGGGGAGCATAGAAAGTAGCTAGGCACTACTACTATCTAGAGATTGAAGACCATTCTGATTAATTATTTCAGAAACTAAAGAGATGTTGATACGTCTCCGTCGTATCTACTTTTCCAAACACTTTTGCCCTTGTTTTGGACTCTAACTTGCATGATTTGAATGGAACTAACCCAGACTGACGCTGTTTTCAGCAGAATTGCCATGGTGTTATTTTTGTGCAGAAATAAAACTTATCGGAATGACCTAAAAATCAACGGAGAATTATTTTGGAATATATAAAAAATACTGGAAGGAAGATTCACGTCAGGGGGGCCTCCACCCGTCCACGAGGGTGGGGGGCGTGCCCTACCCACTGGGCACGTCCCCCTGCCTCGTGGGACCCTGACGCTCCACCGTTCTCAACTCCAACTCCATATATTCGCGTTAGGGGAAAAATCAGATAGAAAAATTCATCGCGTTTTATGATACGGAGCCGTCGCCAAGCCGTAAACTCTCTCGGGAGGGCTGATCTGGAGTCCGTTCGGGGCTCCGGAGAGGGGAATCCATCGTCATCATCAACCTTCCTCCATCACCAATTTCATGACGCTCACCGACATGCGTGAATAATTCCATCGTAGGCTTGCTGCACGGTGATGAGTTGGATGAGATTTATCATGTAATCGAGTTAGTTTTGTTAGGGTTTGATCCCTAGTATCCATTATGTTCTGAGATTGATGTTGCTATGACTTTGCTATGCTTAATGCTTGTCACTAGGGCCCGAGTGCCATGATTTCAGATCTGAACCTATTATGTTTTCATCAGTATATGAGAGTTCTTGATCCTATCTTATAAGTCTATAGTCACCTATTATGTTTTATGATCCGTTAACCCCGAAATGACAATAATCGGGACCACTACCAGTGATGACCCTAGTTTGAGGAGTTCATGTATTCACCATGTGTTAATGCTTTGATCCGGTTTAAGAGTACACACTGGATAAATTTCTGTAAATTTGTGAGTACTACTGCTTGTAGGGCGGCTTGTACGGCATGTACTCTGAAAGTGTAGGACATGATGCATGCAGCTGCTTATGATAAATTTCAGTAATCATTGTGCTTGTGTGTTCATGGTGCCTTTGGCTTAAAATGGTTACTACTCCTAAACTTTCAGAACATCACCTTGCAGTGTTCAGTAATGGAATAAAAGTTTAGGACTATCTGGAGTTCATTGTGCTCGTGTGTTTATTGTGCACTACTGCTGCTGCTTGTGCATCTGTTTCAGGCTCTGAATTTGCTTTTGTTCTTGTGACTGTCCGTCAGGTCGCCGAGCCCGTACGCCGGTGTGAGCAGCCTGGGTTGCCGGGTGCTCGCTGTCCGGCAGCACACCACGACACGACACAGGGTGGTGGAGGCCGAGCTCACCCAGGTCGAGACCATATGGTGGCAGTAGGAGGAGACTGAGCACCGTGTGGTGTGAGCGCCGATTGAAAATCACCAGCGAGTCCTACTTCAACTGCGATGCAATGTGAGCCTCACTTGTCGTCCTCCCTCTCTTTTTCTTTTGTGAGAAAAAATGCATTTCAGTTTTGAGTTTGCTCTGCTTTGAGAGAGAGAGAGAGAGAGAGGGTACCATGGTGGCTAGCTTTAACTTGTCCTGTGATTTTGTTTCCACCTGAATGTGCTATATGAACACTTCCTTGTTGTTTGTATACACTGTCGAGTCAAATTGCCTAACTTCTGAATGTCTACATGACCATTCTTTGCGTCTGTCAATGAAAATCGGTGTTAGCAATGTTCAGTTTTACCAATGTGTTTTGAAAATAAAAATCCATTTAGTGAGCACATTTGCTAGGAGTACAGTGTTACAAATGCCAATGTTCAGTTTTACCAATGTTCAATTTTCAGAGGGAATACTCCATTTAGTGAGCACATTTGCTGGCTTGCAATAAGAGGATTAGCATTAGTTCAAATTCTCGGTATCTTCTCTGTATGAGTAGTTTCAGTTAATTAACTGAAACTTTCTAATCTGTTTCTGCAGAAGCATCTTCTTGCTCTCTTGTCTCTTCTTATCTCTTCTTTTTCTCTTCTTATCTCTCCTCTCTTCTCTTATCTTATCCTCTCCTCTTCTTAAATAATTTTAATTAACTAGAAATTAAACCTTTTCTTTTAGTTAAATCTAATTAAACCTTTCTGTTAATTAAACTTAAATTGAACCTTTTCTGTTACTAAATCAAACCTTTTGCGTTAAAATTAAATTAAAATTTTTCCTCTCCTCTCCTGTTCCACTCCACTCCTCTCTCTTCTATTCCACTCCTTTCCTCTCATATTCCTCTCCTGGTCCTTTCCTTTAATAGCAGCAACAACAACAAGTCCTTTTCTTTAATTTAATTAAAACTAAAGGACTATGGATTATGACACATACTCTTCTCTAATTCACTCCTCTCCCATCAAAGAATGATCATACAAATGGAGTAGTAGAAATATACACATACAAATGGAGTATGGAGTAAAAAAATACATGGAGTAAAAGTGCAAAATCAAATGGAGTAAAATTTTAAATGGAGTTACACATACAAGTGGAGTTAGACATACTCCAGCATACTACACACAAACAGCGTACTCCAACATACTCAAATATGGATTATTACAGACATGACAAGCATCACTAGCATCACAGCCTCATTGCAAGCAACTAGCCTCATCACTAGCATCACAAGCATCATCACTAGCATCAGAGCCTCATCACTAGCATCAGAGCCTCATCACAAGCACCACAAGCATCATCACTAGCATCACAGCCTCATCGCAAGCATCACAAGCATCATCACTAGCATCACACCCTCATCGCAAGCATCACAAGCATCATCACTAGCATCACAGCCTCATCGCAAGCATCACAAGCATCATCACTAGCATCACAGCCTCATCGCAAGCATCACAAGCATCATCACTAGCATCACAGCCTCACCACAAGCATCATTACAAGCTCATATTCCATTAATGAAACCTCTCCATTAGCCCTAAGTTGTGCAGGGCATTTGCATACACCGCTGGAGGGCATGATAATCTTGGAGGTAGTTGCCCAAGCCCCTCAAGCCTTTCCTTGTTTACATGGGGTATTTTGTACCCATTGCCACCTGCATGGTTCAGGATCTCAACCATGCACGTCTGCAGAGTTAGGAAAATTCTGTTGAGCTTGTAAACGTCATAGCCTTCAAATTCCTCCAAAACACCCTTAATAAGGTCTTGTAGTGTTTTAGGACTCATACAATCTGTCAGGGATTGGAGCGAGTTGAAAAACCCAAGGTCAAGCACATTCAAATCAGGACTGTTGGGAGGCTGTTGTATTATTCTGATGTCAAGTCCAGTTTTTGCGACAACTTCTAGAAATTCCGGGTCATCTGGCAAGATATGTGGCTTAGCATTATCCTACTGAATGTAGATGGTCTGTCCAGCATCACCTTTGGGCCAAACAACTTGTATTGCTGGCAAAACCTTCTCTATCAGGAACTCCCTCATCACTTTTCTGTCGACCTTTATTGATTTTGTCTCTATTGTACCTTTGGGCCTGTTGTCGCTTCTCCTTTGAGCAGGAACTTCCTTCACGAATGGCAAGATACCGATTTTCCCAGAGAAGGCCACGTTTCCTTCACTGTCCCACCTCGGCCTACCAAAGGCCGTCAAGAACATCACCTTGCCAATACAGTTGCCATGTATAGGCCTCGTAGGCTCTTCCTCCCCATCCAGCAAATAATATGTTTTATTCTTCTTTGTCATGTTAAACCACTTTTCGTCGATATGGACAACATTATGCATAGTCTTGAACTTATGCCTTGCAGATGTTATTGTTGCCTCATCAAGCATCGACAAACAAAATTTCATCCTATCATTCTTATTCTGGTCCTTTAGAGCTGGCTTCACACAGTTTGTATGCCTCCATATCAAGTTTAACATGAACTTTCTATGAAGTGTGGTAGGGCTACATCCCAGTTGCCAGGCAAGTGACCTAATGGTAGACCTTTTGTTTAATGGGATCGTTAGGATTTTTTCTAGGTTAATGTCCTTAGGCTTTCTTCCAGAATTTCCCTTTTTTTGATTAGAAACATCCACCTCTTTACCTTCGCTAATTTGCTTCATTGCTTTCCTCCAAATTCTTCGTATATTCCAAACACCCACTCCAATTTTTTTTGCAATGTCTTGCTTATCAGTTCCCAAAAAAGTGCCTCCTCTACTCATACACAGTGTATGCATTGCTACATAAGCAGCAAATTTTTGCTGGTCATTGGGGGTTTTATATTTCCTAGCAACTTGACCAACACCTGTACAACAACATACAACAGAGAAATGATTAAATGAAATGATCAAGTGATGAAGTGATGGAATGATCAAGTGATGAACTGATGGAATGATCAACTGTAACTGTACCTGGATTTTGAACTATTTCATCTCCTTCCATCCCCTCTTCTGTATCTCCTTCCATTTCTTCTCCTACATGTCCTTCCATTTCATTTTATGCATCTTCATCCATTTCATCCGCATCTTCTGCAGGTGGAGTGAAGTTGAGGTCTGGGAGATCCATTTTCTCCTGAAGATATGAATATGTAAGATGAAGTAGAAGTACAAGTAGAAGCACAAGGTAATCTATCTTGAGTTAGTTAACTTGCACCGAAATGTAAGCCGTACATGACTATATTAAAGAAATAATTGAACATCATTGTATAAATGTCATCCTTATATTGTTACAGATATCTGAAAGGAGCTTTAGATGAACATCTTTCACAATTTGTCTTAGGAAGACACTGGGTGGTGGAATGAGGCAGGTAGGAGTCCTTTGTGCTGCTGCTGAAGTCGGTGTTCGCTACACCTTAGGCAAGCTTGCCGATGACCATCGGAAGGCCAAAGTTTTAGCAGGTTTCATATTGATCTATCTTCTCCATCCTATTTACAGGCCCTTAGCGGCATCAATATAACCCTGAATTTGGTTTTCTTTGTCCAAATGTTCAGATGGACTGAAGAAAGTCAAACAGTTCACAGTTGATTTGACTTTAGTGGGGACCATTATGGTTAGTCTATTGTTCCATCTATCTACTGAGCTTGATGTTTTTAGATTAAATATCATGTTTGTGACCTCCGGCCATGTATTCCCTTCGCTAGGTATTAATTTTTGAGGATAGGCATCCGTGATTCTAACAAAAGTCCCTGTATGTATACTTGTATCTCAATTCAGAAAGTTAGTCAGTTGGCCGCTTACTTGAGTAGATATATATTGGAGAGTTTTGAAAGTAGTTAATTTTCATTGCACTATTTCTTCTTCTTCTTCTGTTTATCGGTGCTACTGTTTTGCTCTATATTAACTGTAATGAGTTTATGTTCAGTTTTAAAAAAATGTCAAGAAGCGTCAACTATGTTCAGTTTCTTCGTAGTATAAGATCACCTTATTGCAAGAAAGCTGCTCTGTTTTGTTTAGAAGAAGAGTAGAATTGCACAAGTTACATCCTGAAGAATTGCACAAGTTACATCCTGAAGCATAATGGTAGAATTTACACAAGTTTGTCATGCTCCTTTGGCGGAAACTAACACACTGCTTTTGTGACGCAACAGTAGCAGGGGAGATTTGCGTTTTTGGCAAAGAGGAGGGGAGGAACTAACATGACGGCTTAGATCAATTACTGATGAACTAACATGATGTATGGATGCAGATTATTAATGCTGCTGTTTTTGGCTTTTTGCAGTGAACAGTCGATGCGGGGTAGAACTGCTTGATGATACACACGAGTCTGATTTTCAGGTGGCCAAATACACACGAGTCTAAACAAGACATGGGTCTGCTTTCCTCTTAAGCAGAGTAAGTACTCCATTACTCCACTCGTAGATATACATATCAGCATGATGCAAATTGTTAGAGTAAAAAGCAAAATGGTACAGAAATTCCAGTACATTTAATTATTTCAATCATCTTCAGTGTACTCCAAGTCAGTGGTACATCATATCTTTGTCAGTACCCAAATGATCATTTAATTATTTCTAGACAATCTGATCTCCCGGAGTATTTGAGAATTAGGCTCTATTCTCTTGCAGTACTCTCTTTGTCTGCATATCTTGATCAACTTGAGCATATCAAAAAAATCACTCCTAGTCCTGATGACTACTTTAACATATCTATCGTCTGGAGTAGATCTTCAGTATACTAGAGACTCAAATACTGTCCCCAGTGTGTTTCTGATGACAGTATGTTTGCAGTAATCAAGACAGTATGGTTCTGATGACAGCATATCTATGTACTCCTGGAGATGATATCCTCAACAGAGAAATGTGTGTTTGTGTTTGCAGTATGATCATCAAGCTGTTTCCAGCGACAGAAGCGGAGCCTGGGGAGAGGAGATGAACCTGTGCCTGGGGTGAGGACAACCTAGGATGAGGAGAGCCTGGGAAGCAGTTGAGCCCAGCTCCAGCTCGCCTCAACCTGGGCGGACCTGGAGAGGAGGAGTCCCTGGAGAAGGAGAGGAGTCCCTGGGCGTGGAGAGGAGGAGCGCCTGGGCGCCTGCGTTGGTCTGGATGGAGGTGGAGCTGTGGCGCCTGGAGCTCTGGGGTGGAGCGCCGGCGAGGGAGCTCCGGACGGTGGCGAGGGAGCTTCCGATCACGGCGGGGAAGGGCGACCAAAGAGGGGGTCTGGCTCTTGATTGGAGCGGCGTAGACAGCCGGCGGGGAAGGACGCCGGAGATGCGGACAACGAAGGAGCCTGGCGAAGGGGAGGAGGGACGGAATCCTCCTCCGCCTGGCGAAGGGGAGGAGCGAGGGAGTCCTGGCGGAGGGAAGGAGCGACGGAGAAAGACGACGACCTGAGCACGATTTCAAATCAGGGGCAGTTTTGTAATTTCACTATTTTTCACCTGGTCGGAAAAGACCCCAGCGACAATTATTTCGGAACGGAGGGAGTATATGGCTGGCTTGAAATAGGTAAGTCTTTGACAACATGGCCATCCCACCTGGGTTGAGTTGCGAATCAATGCTTGGAGGCTGTTAAATCGTGGGCTCATGGACTAAAAAATGAGGACACATGCTCAGCACGTAGGTGAATCAATGACTGCTTATGCTAGTTCTTCTTCAGCCTTCTTGTTTTCCCTTTCCCTTTCTTTTTCTTTGTCCTTCTTTCTCCTCTTCGGTCCCCCCTGTAGCTGTTTATTTGTTCTTGTACCCAAGTCAAGTGTTCATGCTCTCCCCAGAGACGAACGATCTTGTTTTAATGATATAAAAAGGTAGGGGCCTCACTCCCGATTTAGCTCAAAAAAATCACCTGGAAGAAATAATATCACAATGTTCAGATAAAAGGGTCAAGGAAGAAATCAAGCTGAAAATAAAAGCTAACAGAGAGCAACCTGGGACTGAAAGGATGATCCACACATCACGACGGGGATGGACGCACGGGATCAGCATCAGCAGCAGAGAGGATCTGCTGCAAAAAACAAGAGTACGGTACGGGCAACATCAAGAACTCTGCTCAAGACGTTATAAAAGGACGAACATCACAACTGTAATCTCGTACAGGGAGAGGTAGAGAAGAAATCAACAGTCACCTAGAAATTTGGCATCAGACCGCCCACCGACGAAGGATCATAGTCCAGGCGTCTAGCCACATCTCCTCGCCACCAGCCTAAGAGAGACTGCAAGCTCGCATGCGTCTTGCAAATCGTAACAGAAAGGGGGGCCGCGTTTAATTGGTGCCTAGATTTGGCCGCAACGAGGGAAAGCACGCAGTAAGAGCATCTCCAGCCGCGCCTCCAACAGAACCCTCCAAGACCGTTTTTAACGCCGACACTGAAAAATCGGCCCAGTCGCGTCCTCACGAGTCTGTTTTTTGCCGGATTGGGCCGAAATTGGCGCCGGCGCACTCAACCTGAAACCGGCGCGCTGGGGGACGCCCGGGGGCTCCGGCTCGAACGTTTTGGCGTGAAAGAGTGACGGGACCGGCGCGACACCGAGACGAAGGCTGGTCGTCCTCCTCGTCTCGGTTTTCCCGTGTGGAATCAATGCCAAGGCTGCCGCCGGTCAGCCTACCATTGATTCACGGGCGGCGAAGTGCGGCGACGCCGCCCCGCCTTCCGCCACGCGTTCACACGCGGCCACCCCCGAGCTGCTATAAAAGCCGCCCCTGGCCGTGCCGGTGAGGCACCAATCCTCCCCCTCCTCACCGCCGCACTTCCTCCCCTCTCTCCGTCGTTCGAGCCCCTCTCTCCCCCCCCTGGCAACCATGAGCGCGAGGTACCCCGGCGACGCAGCGGCGGCCAACGGTTTCGGCCGCCGCTCGCTGCATGAGTCGGAGGCCCACCTCCTCCACGAGGCCAACTACCCCGCGTTGCCCGACGTACGCGCTCCGTCGCGATGGAGGCTCAGCGCCAGCAGGGTCCCTGTCCCCCCTCCGCCCGTCCCCGAGGCGCCCACCTATTTCCACGCCGAGCTCGAGCGTGCGCGGGCGTCCCTGACGGCCGCGGAGTTGGCGCTCCGCAGTACGCCGCGCGACAACCACGTGGCATGGGCGGCGTACTTCAAATGCCGGCAGGAGGTGCGGCTCGCCTCCACCAACAACGCGCCGGCGCCGCGCGGCCGCAACAACAGCGAGGGCCGCCGCCTGTGGTGGGGCGTCCCGGGCCGCACGCTCAGCGGCGTCCTCGCGCACCTCGAGGGCGGCAACGACCCGCCGTTCGAGTACCCGACCACTCAGAGCGGCGGCGCGTGGCTGCCGAGGAGGATGATGGGATGGTCATCCTCCTTTTCCTCCTCCTCCTCCCGATCCTCCTCTCACTCCTCCGGCGCGCCGGCGTTTGTCAGCGTCAAGCCAGAGCCGTCCGAGACGCCGCTCGGTAGGCGCACCTGCGGCGCCAGCCTTGTCATCAACGACGGCGGCCGTGGCTCCTCCTCCTCGGCCACTCCTCACGTGGTCAAGCCGAAGAGGGAGCCAGGGCTGGCGACGGTGAAGCCGGAGCCGGGGCTCACCGCCGTGAAGCCGGAGCCTGCTCTCACCGAGGAGGCCGACCAAGAAGAGGCTGCCTTGAAGTGGGCGCGCGAGGACTACACGCGCATGGAGCTGGACTGCCAGCGCCGCGCCCTGGAGGAGATCGCCGAACGCCGCCGCCGTGAAGCAGCGCCGGGGCAAGGGGTCGAGCAGCGGCGCCGGCCGTGTCAAGGAGGAGAAGTAGGAGGACGACGCCGGCGACGAGTACGCCCTGCTCAGTGCCTACTTTGGCCCGTAGTTTAGGGTTTTTTTCCATGCATTTTATTTGTGTAAAAAACGACTAAATTTCGCCGAAATATGTCGTGTTTGTTGAAATTTGGCCTAAATATGTCGTGTTTGCTGAAATTCGGCCGGACTGTGAGGACGTCTGGGGCCCGACGGCTGAGGACGTACTCGCCCCCACGCCGAAAAAACCGCCGGCTAGCCCCCAAAAGGCGATTTTCGGCGCGTTCTTGGGGACGCAATGTCTGGAGATGCTCTAACAAACCTGCAGGACAGCGGTGGCGCGAGGAGTCGAAGCCGCCGGCACAATCATTGAAGACAATGGAACCCGCGCTGGAGGCGCACGCATCCGACGATTCTCTCCACGTTAGCGGTGGCGGCGATGACGTCAAGGCTCTTAACCTTGTGGTCGTGGGTTCGAGCCCCACGGTGGGCGCCACCTGTCGTGGAATTGTCACGGCAGATGTCCTTAGTGTCAGGACATAGTCGCAAGGCCAACGCATCTATGTGGTAGCTTGAGAGGGGTTGAGCGGAATCGAGAGACGCAACATAAGACAAGGATTTAGACAGCTTTGGGCCCCGGGAAACATCATCCTGTAATAACCCTACATGCTGTTTGTAGCTAGATCTCATTATGCTTATGAGAGAGTCGCCGGTAAGCCAGCTCTTTGTGTCTAGCCCTAGAGATTATTTTCTGTCCCTCTTGGGAGCCCTGCCCCTCCTTATATATGTTGAAGGGGCGGGTGTCACACCCTCGATGCGACTATAGCTCCCACGTTTCGAGGCACGACTTAGAGACATAATCGCATTGAAGGCACTTGTCGCAAGTTAGGCAATCTTCACAACATCCCATGTAATAATAATAAAAGGGGAGATAACATAGTTGGCTTACACTCGCCACGTCAATCAAGTACATAAATAACATTACATCATCCATACACTCAAGGCCCGACTACGGCGCCAAAATAAAAGAGAACCCAACATGCGACAACGGTCCCAATCACCCCCAACTGGGCACCACTACTGATCATCGGGAAAGGAAACATAGTATCGTTGAGAGTCTTCGTCGAGCTCCCACTTGAGCTCATACGCGTCTCCTGGAGCGGAATCATCGGGCCCTGCATCTGGTGTAATAGTAATCTGTGAGCCACAGGGACTCAGCAATCTCGCACCCTCGCGATCAAGACTATTTGAGCTTATAGGTAAGGCGAGGTAAAATATGAGTGGAGCTGCAGCAAGCGACTAGCAAGTATGGTGGCTAACTTATTCGCAAAAAAGAGCGAGAAGAGAAGGCGAAGCACGAGCGAGAAACTAGAGAGCAACCTGCGCAAACATTACTCCAACACCGTGTCCACTTCCCGGACTCCGCTGAGAAGAGGCCAACATGGTAACACACTCGGTTGATTCATTTTAATTTAATTAATGTTCAAGTTATCTACAACCGGACATTAACAAATTCCCATCTGCCCATAACCGCGAGCACGGCTTTCGAAAGTTCAATCCCTGCAGGGGAGTCCCAACTTAGCCCATGACAAGCTCTCACGGTCAACGAAGGAATAGACCTCCTCCCAAGACGTTCCGATCAGACTCGGTATCTCGGTAATGCATGACACTTCGACAGGTTAAAACAAGACCAGCAACACCGCCCGAATGTGCCGACAAATCCCGATAGGAGCTGCACATATCTCTTTCTCAAGGCACACTCAGATGAGCAAGACGTCGGGTAGGCCAGCCCAGAGTTGCCCCTGGTGGCCCCCGGACATCGCTCGGTGGGACCAACACTCAGAGGAGCACTGGCCCGGGGGGGTTAAAATAAGATGACCCTTGAGTCTGCAGAACCCAAGGGAAAGAAAAGGCTAGGTGGCGAATGGTAAGACCAAGGTTGGGCATTGCTGGAAAAGCTTTAATCAAGGAGAAATATCAAGGGGTTCCCATTATAACCCAACCGCGTAAGGAACGCAAAAATCCAGGAACACAACACCGATATGACGGAAACTAGGGCGGCAAGAGTGGAACAAAACACTAGGCGAGAGGCCGAGCCTTCCACCCTTTACCAAGTATATAGATGCATTAAGATAACATGGCAATATAATGATATCCCCAACAAGTAAATAAATGTTTCAATAAGGAACGACCTCCAATCTTCACCTGCAACTAGCAACGCTATAAGAGGGGCTGAGCAAAGCGGTAACATAGCCAATCAACGGTTTGCTAGGACAATGGTGGGTTAGAGATTTGACATGGCAATTTGGGAGGCTTGCAAGCAAGTGGTAGGCATCGTAGCAATGGCATAGCAAAAGAACGAGCAAACTAGCATCGCAAAGATAGTAGTGATTTCGAGGGTATGATCATCTTGCCTGCACAGTTGTCAGAGTTGACTGGATCCTCGAAAGCAAACTCAACGGGCTCCTCGTTAGCGAACTCGTCTCCCGGCTCTACCCAAACAAGACAAACAAGCAACAAGGTTACAATCACCCACGTGCAAGACCAAGCAATATGATGAAAGGATGATATGCTATGCGGGATGCGATGCGGGATGCAAAATGCAAGATATGACAGGAAATGCATGAACCTGGCCTCAACTTGGAATTCTAAGGGTGCCACTGGAAATATGAGATGAAATCGCTTGAAAATGATATAAAGAACGCCGGAATCGGAGTTACGGTTTGGAAATGGCAAGCGATTCAAAAATGACACTGGTCTGCGATTTACAGCAAGTAGGCATCTAAATTCAATGAGATGAACATGCTACAGCACCCAAACTTGACAACAAAATACATGGGAGGGATGTACACAAGATGATTAAGAAAAGTCTAGCATTGAGCTACGGCCAATTCATCCATTAGGAGGTTCAAACAAGCATGGCAAAAACGCAAATGACAAACAGATCTCAGACTTAGTGAAATTAACAGTTGTCTGGAATTTCAGATCATATAGCCCTCTTCGGAGTAACAAAAAAACATGCCACAGGACCTGAACATGACAAAGAAAGACAGGGCATGGAGCTACTCAACAATCTTAACAAAAGTCCCTTAGTGACCTTGATTCCAAAGGGATCACAAAATATACTAACAAGCACACGAACATAGCAAAAACATAATCAGTTTTCAGACTTTGTGAAAACTGGGACATGCTGAAACATAACTCACGAAGGCATGTTTACGAGCTCGATGCACTCACCTCGGTGCAATTCATGGCAAGACAAGCATACATTCCTAAAGAAGGCACAAAATACAAGCTACACATGGCAAGAACAATGGCATAGCATGCACGGATCAACTACAATAACATCGGCAAAATCGCAAACAAGTTGACGATCTGCCGAGATTCACAACGAAGCAAAAGTAGAGCTCGATTGACTCAAGCTAGGGTGCTCCATAATTGCAAACAAAGACATGGATGGATAGAGCACTATAAGGTTAACAAAACTCCCTTACTGATCATCCTCAAAAGAGGCACGGATCACTAGGAAACAACATGAACATATGGCATCATGAACTAAACAATCCCAGAACTTTGAAATTATTAAGTTCTTGAAAACAGATTTACCGGGTGCCCCACTTTGCAAGCTTGCACAAGTCACCACACACATCCTAAAAATACCTGGGTTACACCTCTGGATAGATGACAGAACCCTTAACAAAACATACGAACAACTCACGGGCATAGCATGCACACATTAATCATGGCAAAAATGACAAAAGTGCTAAATGATGTAACAGATCTGACAATTAACTCAAGTAGCCCTCTTCTAACAGCATTTCGGGCATCAAGATGAACTCAAATGAAAATGATGCGATGGAATGAAATGATGTACTCTCTGAGGTGAACATTTTGATATGCTATATGCCT
Source organism: Triticum urartu (assembly GCF_003073215.2). Lineage (NCBI taxonomy): Eukaryota > Viridiplantae > Streptophyta > Magnoliopsida > Poales > Poaceae > Triticum > Triticum urartu. The sequence goes on from NC_053026.1 coordinate 15,543,060, forward strand.
GAATTGGAGCTACGGATGCAAAGTTACGGAGCCGCGAACACGTGCATATGGACTGGAATTTCTGGGACTTAGACAAAAAAAACACCTCTAGGGTTTATTGTTCATCCGAGTCAGCTCTGGGCACGGAAAACGAGGACGGCGGCGCGGCTCGCCGGAGAAGTCGAGGACGGCGGCGGCCGGGGTTGGGGGCGCCGGATCCGGCGAGGTCGCTGGTCACCGGTGGCCGGGCCGGAGCTGGGGCCGGCCGGGGCGAGGTGCGGCGCGGCCGCGGCGGAGTGGGCGGCGGGGCCGGCTGGCTTGGCAAGGCGGCGGAGCGTCGGGGCCGGGCGGCGGGCGACGGCCGGCGTCGGGCGAGGAGGCGGGGCGGCGGCGGCCGGCTCGCGGGCGTGGAGGCGCGATGGGCCTCGAGGGCCGGCGTCGGGCTCCCGGGCCGCGGCGGCGGCGGGGCAGGCGAGGGCCACGTGGCAGTCGGTGGTAGGCGGCGGCGGATCCGGACACATCCGGCTCAGCGCGGACGTTGTCCGGCGGCGGCGGAGTTCTTTTTTTTAGGGTTAGGGGGGAGAGGAACCGCGAATTTGGAATGGGGGTGTATATATAGGCATAGGGGGAGCTAGGAGAGTCCAAATGAGGTGCGGTTTTCGGCCACGCGATCGTGATCGAACGCTCTAGGACATGGAGCAGAGTTTGGTGGGTTTTGGGCCAAATTGGAGGGGTGTTGGGCTGCAACACACACGAGGCCTTTTCGGTCCCTCGGTTAACCGTTGGAGTAGCAAACGAAGTCCAAATGGTACGAAACTTGGCAGGCGGTCTACCGGTAGTAAACCAAGGCCGCTTGGCAAGTCTTGGTCCAATCCGGAAATGTTTAATCCCCACACACGAAATAAAGCTAGAAATGGCCACCGGAGGAGATCGAAGCGCCGGAATGCAAAACAGACAATGGGGAAAATGCTCGAATGCATGAGACGAACACGTATGCAAATGCAATGCACATGATGACATGATATGAGATGCATGACAACGATATCAACACACGGAGACAAAACCCGAACCCGAGGAAATAAATATAACTTAACGCCGGAAACGGCAAGAGTTGGAGTACAAATTGGGAAAGTTACATACGGGGTGTTACAACACTCCACCACTACGAAAGGATCTCGTCCCGAGATCTAGGACTGAAAGAACGTCGGGTACTCAGAACGGAGGTGATCCTCGCGTTCCCAGGTAGCTTCACGGTCGGAATGGTGTGACCACTTGACTTTGAGAAATTTGATTGACTTGTTGCGAGTCTTGCGTTCAGTCTCTTCAAGAATAGCAACTGGGTGCTCACGATAGGAGAGATCTTCTTGGAGCTCAATGTCCTCGAAGTTGACGGTGCGGTCCGGAGTCTTGAAGCACTTTCGAAGCTGAGAGACATGGAACACGTCATGAACATTTGCAAAGTTTGAAGGAAGCTCGAGTTGATAGCCGAGGTCGCCTCTCTTGCTGACAATCTTGAAAGGTCCCACGTTTCTAGGGGCAAGCTTCCCTTTGATACCGAAGCGACGAGTACCTTTCATAGGAGAGACACGGAGGTAAACATGATCTCCAATCTCAAAAGCCAAATCACGGTGCTTACTATCATAGTAGCTCTTCTGACGGGATTGGGCTGCTTTGAGGTTATCACGAATGACTTTGCACATTTCTTCTGCTTCTGTGATTAAGTCATTACCCAAAAGCTGACGTTCACTGGTTTCGGACCAGTTGAGAGGGGTACGACACTTCCTGCCATACAGAATTTCAAAAGGGGCCTTGCCCGAACTTGCTTGAAAACTGTTGTTGTAGGAGAATTCAGCATAAGGAAGACAATCCTCCCACTTCATACCGAAGGAGATCACACAAGCCATGAGCATATCTTCAAGAATCTGGTTGACACGCTCGACTTGACCGCTTGTTTGAGGATGGAAAACTGTGCTGAAGCGGATGTTAGTGCCCATGGCCTTCTGGAAAGAATCCCAAAACTTGGAGGTAAAGATGCTGCCATGGTCTGAAGAGATCACTTGAGGAATACCGTGCAGAGAGACAATTCGAGAGGTATAGAGTTCCGCCAATTGAGCTGCAGTGATCGACTCTTTAATAGGCAGAAAGTGAGCCACTTTGGTGAGTTTGTCGATGACAACGAATATAGCATCATTGCCACGCTTGGACTTAGGAAACCCAGTCACGAAGTCCATTTCAATGTGGTCAAACTTCCATTCTGGAATGGCAAGAGGTTGAAGGAGACCAGCTGGCCTTAGGTGTTCTGCCTTCACTCTTCTACAGACATCACATTCATTCACGAATTGAGCGATCTCGCGCTTCATTCGAGTCCACCAATAAGCTTGCTTAAGGTCCTGATACATCTTCATGCTCCCAGGGTGGATGGAGAGGAGAGAATTGTGAGCCTCGTTCATGATCACTTTACGAAGTTCACCTTTGGGCACAACAATACGATCCTCGAAGAAAAGAGTGTCCTTGTCATCAAGGCGGTAGCACTTGTACTTGGACTGACTCTTGGCAATCCCAATCTTCACCTTTTTCACCATAGCATCAAGAAGCTGGGCTTGGCGAATCTGGTCTTCTAAGGTAGGAGAGACTTGAAGGTTGGCGAGGAAACCTTGAGGAACAACTTGCATATTAAGTTTGCGGAAAGCTTCACAAAGCTCGGGTTGATAAGGCTTGAGAATCAGACTGTTGCAGTAGGCCTTTCTGCTCAAAGCGTCAGCAATCACATTGTCCTTGCCTGGAGTATACTCGATACTCGGATTATACTCTTGAATCATTTCGACCCATCGAGTTTGCCTGAGGTTGAGACTAGGCTGAGTGAAGATGTACTTGAGACTCTTGTGATCAGTGAAAATGTCCACTTTTCTTCCCAAGAGAAGATGTCTCCAAGTCAAAAGAGCATGCACAACTACCGCCAACTCAAGATCATGAGTGGGGTAGTTCTACTCATTAGGCTTCAACTGGCGAGATGTATAAGCAACAACTTTCTTCTCTTGCATCAAAACTGCGCCAAGACCTTGGAGAGAGGCATCACAAAAGACCTCGTACGGCTTGAATTCATCAGGCGGAGTCAGAACTGGAGCAGGGATCAATTTCTCTTTCAAAGTGTTGAAAGCAATATCACACTCCGGAGACCAAACGTACTTGACGTGCTTCTGAAGAAGATTATAGAGAGGCTTCGCGATCTTGGAAAAGTTTTCAACGAATCTTCGGCAATAGCTTGCGAGACCGAGAAAACTGCGGAGTTGCTTCACGTTCTGAGGAGGTTCCCAATTCACAATTGCAGACACCTTCTCAGGATTCACGGCAATGCCCTTGGCAGAGATGATATGACCAAGATAAAGAACCTCATCGAGCCAGAATTCACACTTGGAGAACTTGGCGTAGAACTGATGTTCCCTGAGCTTATCGAGAACCAAACGCAAGTGCTTGGCATGATCTTCCTTGTTCTTGGAGAAAACCAGAATGTCGTCGAGATAGACCAAAACGAAGTCATTGGTGTAGGCATTGAAGATGAAGTTCGTCATGCGAGAGAACGTCGGAGGAGCGTTGGCGAGGCCAAAAGACATGACAGTGTATTCATATGAACCAAAGCTTGTTCTGAATGCTGTCTTGGGAATATCTTCTTCACAAATGCGAATCTGATGATAGCCCATACGAAGATCAAGCTTGGAGAATACTTGAGCACCTTTGAGTTGTTCGAACAGCTCATTGATGTTGGGAAGTGGGTATTTTTTCTTGATGGTCTTCTTGTTCACTGGACGGTAATCAACACAAAGTCGGACCGTTCCATCCTTCTTCTTCACAAAAAGAACACCACAACCACACGGAGAAGAACTAGGCTGGATAAGACCCATTTTCTCTTGCATATCGAGTTGCTTCTTCAGCTCCTTCAACTCTTCAGGTCCGAGCTTGTAAGGACGTTTGCACACAGGTTCCGTACCAGGTTCAAGATCAATAATGAATTCAACTGGCCGGTGCGGAGGCATTCCTGGTAGCTCTTCTAGAAAGACGTCTTGATATTCGCAAACGACTGGAATTTGAGAGATGGCATCCAATTCACCCTTCTCATTGAGAGAAAACAGACGGATAGTATCATCACGAGCGGCAAAGACAATTACATCCTCAGACGAATGAGTCAATTGAATCTGCCTGGCTGCACAATCAAGCTGAGCCTTGTGCTTAGAAAGCCAATCCATTCCGAGAATAAGATCAATATCTGAGTTACCAAGCACCATAGGAGAAGAAAGGAACTTGTAGTCGCCCAATGTGATAGTAACATCCGGAGCCATCATTTTGGTGTTCATGAACAAACCCGGAGAAGAAACCACTATCGGCTTAGGCAAATCAATAGTATGCACATCATGCATGGATGCAAAAGGCTTCGACAAAAATGATAAAGATGCACCAGTGTCAAAAAGAACTCTTGCGGGAATGTCATTAACAGGAAGGTTAGCTATGATCACATCTGGTGATTCCTCTGCCTGAGCTGCATTCAGCAAGTTGACCTTGGCGGACTTGGGGTTATGCTTGACCACAGCTGTACTTGCCGATCTGACAGGAGGAGGAGAAGGAAGACGCCTCTGGTTGAAACACTTGTTGACATAGTGACCCTTCTGTTGGCACTTGTTGCATGTGACCTCTGAAAGCAGACGGTGATACGGAGCACTCGATCTTGGAGCTTGAGGCGAAGTCTTGTTCTGAAAGCCAGGGTTGGATGGGTGGGAAGAACCACTGCCACCTTGCTCTTCTGCTGATACGGCTGACAGAACGGAGGAGGAGGAAGCCAAAATTTCTGCTGCTTGGCCACTTGAGTAGAGGAAGAAGGAGTAGCATCTCTGAATCGCTTCTTGGAAGCATCACACCTCAACTGAGCAGCCTCTTGCTTCACTGCCATGTTGTAGAACTCATCGTATCTCAAGGGCTCAAAGAGAACAAGAGCGAGCTGGATATCTTCTCTGAGACCACCCCTGAACTGGTATATCATGCTCTTCTCATCAGGCACGTCCTGCTTGGCAAAGCGGGAAAGCTTCTGGAACAACTTGTTATAGTCATAGACAGACAAAGAGCCTTGCTTCAGATTGCAGAATTCCTCACGCTTGCTTTCAACCACACTCTGCGGAATGTGATGAGCTCGGAAATCTCGACGGAAATCATCCCAAGTGATAACACGTCCACCTCTGGAGTCCTTGTACTGCTGGAACCATTCTGCAGCTTGATCTTTGAGTTGGAAGGAAGCGAACTTGACAAAGTCCTCAGGCCTGACGTTACTGCACTCGAAATGCTTACACAGATCCACAAGCCAATCGTCAGCATCAGTTGCATCAACACAATTGCTGAAAGTCTTTGGCCCGTTAGCAAGGAACTGGTTGAGTGTAGCAAAGTGACTCTGATTGCTGCCTTGATTCCCTTGACTGCCCTGATTGCGCTCTTGAAGAATTTGCATGATCATCTGTGTGTTTGCATTGGTTGCGGCCATCACAGCTTGCCATGCCTCTGGAGGAGGTGGAGGTGGTGGCGGATCAGGATTCGGAGTCGTGCACGTTGGAGGAGCCATCCTGAAGAGGTTGACCACCATTAGCACATTGACAGATAAATATTAAAGCTGAATCCAACGGAATAAAAATTGCAACGTATAGTCTTCACATCCGAACAAAATGAACGAATGCATTCCTCTTGAAATGGTGACATATCCATAAATTGAGAAGCCACGTAGAATTAAGGTAGAGAAATAAATCAACAAGGTACGGATCAAGAACGAATAATCGGTAAGAAATCCCAATCTCAAACCAGTATCCGTGGAAGAAGAACTAGAACTACTAGAATTCCCACCTATGAAACTTCCAAACCTTTCCGGTTATGCAATCAGGTGTTGGGGATACAGGGGAAGCATAATATCTCACCCAAACTAGCAAATCCTACATCCAGCTGTATCCATCCTTCAACACATAACCAAGAAACCTTCGAAAACCATCTACCTCAACCTTCGAAAAGCATCCGTTATACAAGTTATGGCGATACTCCCGAACTCCCGCCCCAGTAATGGGTGGCGTCGAGGTTATCTCACCAACAAACTGCATAAAAGAGATTTTCGATGTCAATGTACTAAACTCAGGTATTCCAGAACTGCAACGATAAAATTATGATGACAACACCTCAGAGCTCAACTCCCCGGGACACTTCCACTAAACCCCTGACAGGAGGCACCAAGACAATGTTCTCATCATAAAACCATCGGAACGATTCCAAGATACCCGCGTGATCCTAAAATTTCTTTTAGTGAAATTTGAGAAGAGAAGAGTCAAAACTCTACGTCAAGATGCCTTACCAGAGCGATGAGGAGACTGGGAAGTAAAAAGAATTCCTAAACTATCCGATATATAATTCCTAAATGACTCAAAACATTTTTCTAGACACAACTCGGCCGCTAAAAATGATCAAGCAATGGGGCTCCTAAGGTCGGGGAAGGCTCTGATACCAACTTGTCACACCCTCGATGCCACTATAGCTCCCACGTGTCGAGGCACGACTTAGAGACATAATCGCATTGAAGGCACTTGTCGCAAGTTAGGCAATCTTCACAACATCCCATGTAATAATAATAAAAGGGGAGATAACATAGTTGGCTTACACTCGCCATGTCAATCAAGTACATAAATAACATTACATCATCCATACACTCAAGGCCCGACTACAGCGCCAAAATAAAAGAGAACCCAACATGCGACAACGGTCCCAATCACCCCCAACTGGGCACCACTACTGATCATCGGGAAAGGAAACATAGTATCGTTGAGAGTCTTCGTCGAACTCCCACTTGAGCTCATACGCGTCTCCTGGAGCGGAATCATCGGGCCCTGCATCTGGTGTAATAGTAATCTGTGAGCCACAGGGACTCAGCCATCTCGCAACCTCGCGATCAAGACTATTTGAGCTTATAGCTAAGGCGAGGTAAAATATGAGTGGAGCTGCAGCAAGCGACTAGCAAGTATGGTGGCTAACTTATTCACAAAAGATAGCGAGAAGAGAAGGCGAAACACGAGCGAGAAACTAGAGAGCAACCTGCGCAAACATTACTCCAACACCGTGTCCACTTCCCGGACTTCGCCGAGAAGAGGCCATCACGGTAACACACTCGGTTGATTCATTTTAATTTAATTAAGGTTCAAGTTATCTACAACCGGACATTAGCAAATTCCCATCTGCCCATAACCGCGGGCACGGCTTTCGAAAGTTCAATCCCTGCAAGGGAGTCCCAACTTAGCCCATGACAAGCTCTCACGGTCAACGAAGGAATAGACCTCCTCCCAAGACGTTCCGATCAGACTCGGTATCTCGGTAATTCAAGACACTTCGACAGGTTAAAACAAGACCAGCAACACCGCCCGAATGTGCCGACAAATCCCGATAGGAGCTGCGCATATCTCTTTCTCAGGGCACACTCAGATGAGCAAGACGTCGGGTAGCCCAGCCCAGAGTTGCCCCTGGTGGCCCCCGGACATCGCTCAATGGGACCAACACTCAGAGGAGCACTAGCCCGGGGGGGGGGGGGTTAAAATAAGATGACCCTTGAGTCTGTAGAACCCAAGGGAAAGAAAAGGCTAGGTGGCGAATGGTAAGACCAAGGTTGGGCATTGCTGGAAAAGCTTTAATCAAGGCGAAATATCAAGGGGTTCCCATTATAACCCAACCGCGTAAGGAACGCAAAAATCCGGGAACATAACACCGATATGACGGAAACTAGGGCGGCAAGAGTGGAACAAAACACTAGGAGAGAGGCCGAGCCTTCCACCCTTTACCAAGTATATAGATGCATTAAGATAACATGGCAATATAATGATATCCCCAACAAGTAAATAAATGTTCCAACAAGAAACGACCTCCAATCTTCACCTGCAACTAGCAACGCTATAAGAGGGGCTGAGCAAAGCGGTAACATAGCCAATCAACGGTTTGCTAGGACAATGGGGGGTTAGAGGTTTGACATGGCAATTTGGGAGGCTTGCAAGCAAGTGGTAGGCATCGTAGCAATGACATAGCAAAAGAGCGAGCAAACTAGTATAGCAAAGATAGTAGTGATTTCGAGGATATGATCATCTTGCCTGCACAGTTGTCAGAGTTGACTGGATCATCGAAAGCAAACTCAACGGACTCCTCGTTAGCGAACTCGTCTCCCGGCTCTACCCAAACAAGACAAACAAGCAACAAGGATACAATCAACCACGTGCAAGACCAAGCAATATGATGAAAGGATGATATGCTATGCGGGATGCGATGTGGGATGCAAAATGTAAGATATGACAGGAAATGCATGAACCTGGCCTCAACTTGGAATTCTAAGGGCGCCACTGGAAATATGAGATGAAATCGCTTGAAAATGATATAAAGAACGCCGGAATCGGAGTTACGGTTTGGAAATGGCAAGCGATTCAAAAATGACACCGGTCTGCGATTTACAGCAAGTAGGCATCTAAATTCAATGAGATGAACATGTTACAGCACCCAAACTTGACAACAAAATACATGGCAGGGATGTACACAAGATGATTAACAAAAGTCTAGCACTGAGCTACGGCCAATTCATCCATTAGGAGGTTCAAACAAGCATGGCAAAAACGCAAATGACAAACAGATCTCAGACAACATGCTACAGGACCTGAACATGACAAAGAAAGACAGGGCATGGAGCTACTCAACAAGCTTAACAAAAGTACCTTAGTGACCTTTAGTCAAAAGGGATCACAAAATATACTAACAAGCACCCGAACATAGCAAAAACATAATCAGTTTTCAGACTTTGTGAAAACTAGGACATGCTGAAACATAACTCACGAAGGCATGTTTACGAGCTCGATGCACTCACCTCGGTGCAATTCATGGCAAGACAAGAATACATCCCTAAAGAAGGCATAAAATAAAATCTAGACATGGCAAGAACAATGGCATAGCATGCACGGATCAACTAGAATAACATCGGCAAAATCGCAAACAAGTTGACGATCTGCCCAGATTCACAACGAAGCAAAAGTAGAGCTCGATTGACTCAAGCTAGCTTGCTCCATAATTTCAAACAAAGACATGGATGGATAGAGCACTACAAGGTTAACAAAACTCACTTACTGATCATCCTCAAAAGAGGCACGGATCACTAGGAAACAACATGAACATATGGCATCATGAACTAAACAATCCCAGGACTTAGTGAAATTACAAAGTCCCTGAAAACAGATTTACCGGGTGCCCCACTTTGCAAGCTTGCACAAGTCACCACACACATCCTAAAAATACCTAAGTTGCACCTCTGGATAGATGACAAAACCCTTAATAAAACATATGAAGAACTCACGGGCATAGCATGCACACATTAATCATGGCAAAAATGACAAAAGTGCTAAATGAAGTAACAGATCTAACAATTAACTCAAGTAGCCCTCTTCTAACAGCATTTCGGGCATCAAAATAAACTCAAATGAAAATGATGCAATGGAATGAAATGATGTACTCTCTAAGTTGAACATTTTGATATGCTATATGCATGAATCGGAGCTACGGATGCAAAGTTACGGAGCCGCGAACATGTGCATATGGACTGGAATTTCTGGGACTTGGACAAAAAAAACACCTCTAGGGTTTACTGTTCATCCGAGTCAGATCTGGGCACGGAAAACGAGGACGGCGGCGCGGCTCGCCGGAGAAGTCGAGGACGGCGGCGGCCGGGGTTGGGGGCGCCGGATCAGGCGAGGTCGCTGGTCGCCGGTGGCCGGGCCGGAGCTGGGGCCGGCCGGGTCGAGGTGCGGCGCGGCCGCGGCGGAGCGGGCGGCGGGGCCGGTTGGTTTGGCGAGGCGGCGGAGCGTCGGGGCCGGGCGGCTAGCGACGGCCGGCGTCGGGCGAGGAGGCGGGGCGGCGCTGCGAGGCGGTGGCGGGCGGCGGCGGCCGGCTCGCGGGCGTGGAGGCGCGATGGGCCTCGAGGGCCGGCCTCGGGCTCCCGGGCCGCGGCGGCGGCGGGGCAGGCGAGGGCCACGTGGCAGTCGGTGGTAGGCGGCGGCGGATCCGGACACGTCCGGCGGCGGCGGAGTTCTTTTTTTTTTAGGGTTAGGGGGAGAGGATCCGCGAATTTGGAATGGGGGGTGTATATATAGGCATAGGGGGAGCTAGGAGAGTCCAAATGAGGTGCGGTTTTCGGCCACGCGACCGTGATCGAACGCTCTAGGACATGGAGCAGAGTTTGGTGGGTTTTTGGCCAAATTGGAGGGGTGTTGGGCTGCAACACACACGAGGCCTTTTCGGTCCCTCGGTTAACCGTTGGAGTACCAAACGAAGTCCAAATGGTACGAAACTTGGCAGGCGGTCTACCGGTAGTAAACCAAGGCCGCTTGGCAAGTCTCGGTCCAATCCGGAAATGTTTAATCCCCACACACGAAAGAAAGCTAGAAATGGCCACCGAAGGAGAACGAAGCGCCGGTATGCAAAACGGACAACGGAGAAAATGCTCGAATGCATGAGACGAACACGTATGCAAATGCAATGCACATGATGACATGATATGAGATGCATGACAACGATATCAACACACGGAGACAAAACCCGAACCCGAGGAAATAAATATAACTTAAAGCCGGAAACGGCAAGAGTTGGAGTACAAATTGGGAAAGTTACATCCGGGGTGTTACAGCGGGTCACATGTGGAGTCCTAGCAGGACTAGGAATAGTCTATCCTTTCTCACAAGTTGAATAAAACTCCGGGTCTTGCTTCCCTCTAAATGAAATATTCGTCATCCCTTTCCTCTTAAGCCGGCCCACCAGAGTATAAGCCGGCCTGCTGGGCCTTGGGCCTTGTCGTTCGTCTGATCCGCCCGCCGGGTCTCCAGTGAGTCACAATGTCCAGGCGGGTTACATGTAAACCGCCATGTCCTGGCGGATCCCCAGTGAGTCGCCAAGCTCCAGCCATGTCTCTGGTGAGTCGCCAAGCCCGGCCGGGTCATGATTCCGGCCGGATCATACCACGGGGTATATCCCCCACAGAGGAGGTGTCCTCTTCGCAGTCCATGGACACGGCTCGCCTTCCACAAGTCCGGGAAGACAACCTCATCCACCGCCGTTGACCACAGAGAGCAACACCTCATGGTCAGGACTCAGGAGTGGGAACCACTGTTTTGGGTACCGCTCGAAATTTCGTGATCCCAGACGGTTACCGCTACCCCACGGAAAACACTCATATCGAGCAAAAAAATCGAGTTTTTTAAAATTTTGAATTCAAAAGCTGACCCAGTTAAATACAACGTATCTCTAATGTAGCAACAAAATTGGTGATGGCGCAGTGGCAAAGGCATGCTTTTTGGAGGTGTGAGTCGCGGGTTTGAGTCTTTCAACATCGTGTTTTTCTTTCTTTTTTAGAATGCAAAAGAAAAAACTTGAAAATTGTGAAATTATAGAATGGAAATCAAGATCTGAGAGATCGCGGCAGCGGTTGGTCTGTGTGAACAGCCACTGCGCTAGGAGATGTTTACGGTTCTCATAGAGTTAAAATTGTATCTATATCAACTTGGAAATATTTGAATTTAAAATTTGATTTTAAATTTCGTCCAATTTTTTTTGGTATTTCATGGTTACCGTGAATTTCGGTGCCCCTCGAGAAAAAAGGACCGCTTGGGATCCAAAACCTTAGGGGGAACGCGAGGGAGGGGGAAGGGGGGGGGGCGCCGGAGCGAGAAGAGCGAAGGCAAAAAGCAGTGGCTGGCCACACATGGCAAGGAAACGGTGGCAGATACCGACCCAAAGCACCCCCTGTCAAATGGAGACCACAGCGTCCCCGCAGCCCCGATTCACCAGGAGGCAGTAATTCCTCGGAGCTTAGAAACTGTAGTGATATATAGACTCATAGCTCCTCCTCCTGTACACCGACTAATTAACGTAGTGGCGCCCAAGCATTCCCATGTGTAGTCTCTGCTTCCCATCTAGTTGCACCCTTCGCATATTTGCCTCTCGATTTCTCATAGATATGGAAGGTGTCGGAAATTTTCCATCATTACGGAAATGTTTCAGTTCACATCTTTTTTTTAGAAAAGGAGGATGACCCCCGGCCTCTGCATCTGGGAGATGCATACGGCCATTTTATTGATTATTCTCGAGGACCTTACAAAGTAGTACAACAATATGCCTGAATCAGCCATCTTGATAATATCTGCCACTACTCCTATCCATATGATGAAGGGGGTGCAAGCTGGGTCAAATACCTAGACCTCTCACCTAAGCCTAACATCTAAAGCCAGAGGCCCGGACCGAGCCACATACCGGGTCCGGGGCATAATCCGGTCTGACGCACTTACATGTGTCGTCGCCGCCATCTTCCACTAGTCCATCTTCAGAACAGATTGAGATGCCAACATTGGCAGGATCCTCCGCCATCAACGCCATCAAGACGCCAAACGACGACCACCATCTACGCTAGTCCATCTCCAAGCAGAAGGAGCGCTACCACAGGACGAAGACCGACGGAGAATAGGTGAAACGCTGCACACAATGCCGCCGCCAAACACCTCACACGCACCGCAAAGCGCCCACCATGCTTCCGGGAACCCCAAGCGACGGCTTCAAGAAGGAGCGCGAGGAGGGTACGACGCCGTCGCCCGCAAGGGGAACTAGAGCTTTCGCCCAAAGGAAGATCATGGTGAAAGACGGGAGAGGACCTCGATAAGGCCTCCAAGAAGGGGACCGACGCCCAGCAAAGACGCCGCCATTGTCGTGGCCTCCGCCGACAGCCAAGGGTTTCCCCCGGTCCCGCCCCCATCCCATCCACCCGGCCAAAGACCTGGCCAGGGGAGCGCACGCAGCCGGAGAAAGCGTTGGACTTCATCGAAGCAGGCACGCCGGGTGACGGGGCACCCCGACCCACTGTAGTAGACATCCACCGAGACCTCGCCGCCCGCACGGCCGAAGTCGCGGACCACCAGCACCCACGACCGTCGCCCGCCGAAAAGGCAACGCCGTCCACACCGCCCGAGGCCGCCGCCCCGGCATCCACCCACCGCACACATCCCGTCGAAACATGGGGAACGACCCACACCACCGCCACCAGGGAGCACCACACCGCGAACATCCAAGCCGGGCAGGACGAGGCAAGGCCACGCCGGCCAGATCCGGCGAACCCCGACCCACCAGCCGCCAGATCGGAGCAAGGCGGCCGGATCTGATGGGCAGAGCCGTCCCCGGCGACAGGCGCGGGGCGATAACGCCGGCGGCAGCTGCCGCAGAGGGCCGGCCTCGGCGGCCACCAGGGAAAAGCGGGCAGCGGCGCCCGATGCGGGGTGGGGGGCCGGCTCTCCAGAGGTCGACGTGGGTGCGCGGGGAAGCCCCCGCCGCCGCCTGCCGCCGCGCGGGCAAGCCCGACGACGGCTGCCGGCGGCGGCGGGGAAGGAGGAGAAGGGGAGGCGGGGGACCGGCGGCGCCTAGGGTTTCGCCCCCGGGTCGCCCTACCAGCTGCAGAGAAGAGAAAAGTGCAGTGATTCCTGATGATGTTGTCGACGGCGGTGATGCAAACTTGACCCAGTTCACATCTGCCTTCTTTATATACGGGGAGGTGATGTTGTTAGATGTAATCTAGATGTTTTTTGGTATCTGCATCTTAGTTTAATTTCGTTCATGCATGTTGTCTATGGTATAGGGCATTGTAGGCACGTGAAACTTCTATTCAGCGTACACGAAATTGAGGATCGAGTATGCCCATGAGGCTGAAGCTATACAACAACGATTTCACCAATCTCACTCTCTATCCTTCTACAAGGTGTCAGACTAACCCTAATACAAAACCCTAGCCGCTTCGGTACGTCGCCTCCCCTTGGGGAGTCGATCTCCATGATCGTCACCGTGGGCCGCACTACCAGTACCTAGGGTTCGTCCGCCAATCGTGATGATCGCCTGCCCTAAAAAGTCTTTTTCCTGATCTGTTGATCCGGAATTTTTTTCACTATCGCTGGTTGTTTGATCTACGTGTATCATTTTATTTTTAGATCTAATATCGAGTAGCGTATCCACCACCGTCTATCGTCCACAGTGCACGTCTGCATCATTGTAATGTTCATTAAGTTACGTTAACAAATGCATTTTTGAAAGACTAAAAGTGAAAATTCAATATGGACCAAGCGAAAATCCCTTCAACACAAGAGCCTTGTAACAAATATAGAAAATTAATTTGGATGGTTCCAAGGGCTGGGCAAAATGTTCAATGCTCGCGAGCATAACAAGTGCTCGATAGCTCAATTTGTTTCAGCTCATGCTCATTATATAACGAACAACTGAGCTTATCAACATTTTTAGCTCATTAAGATTAGTGAGCTTAACGAGCGAGCAAAGAAGTTTCCCGAGCAACTTGTTTAGCTCGTTAATTTTGCTTGCCCAACCTACTTTTGCACTTCCCACACCTCCATCTTCTGCATGTGACTCTTTCTTTTAGGTTTAGCTGTAGCGAGTTGCTACTATTCAAAGTTTAATTATGCAAAGATGCACCAGACTGGTGTGTTGCTACTGCTGCGTACTGTGCTACTATTTGATCGTTGTTGCTTAATTTATGCTATTGTAAATTTGTCATGGGTGTGTACGGAGTACATGTTATGATGGGGGGATACTATCTTTTCCGATCGACTAGCCCGGCGCCAGCTTATATAGTACACCAGGGCCCCTAGGGTTATAAAGTCCTAGTTGTCTACGTCGGTGGAGGGGAGTCCTTTATGGATCCGGCTTCCTTTTTTTACGGTGACGGTGTTATGGACCATTGGTACCTCACGATGCAGGTTTCCGCACTTGTGGGCCAGCCCAAGGACCCTAGGTCGGTTCCCCACTGGGCCACTATGACGTCCCTTGGAGCTATACAAAGAGGACTCTGGAAGTTTTTCCGTTGAAGAGAACGAATAAGGATCCGTCGAGGACTCCTCTCCATCGACGTAGCCAACTAGGACTCTTGTAAACCTAGCGGACCGATATCTTAGATAAGTCATGTCGGGCTAGTGTATAGAACGCAACTTATATAATATAATGCTTTGGTCCATATGTGTACTTTGAACATTGTAATTGTAATATAGAGGAAAATGAGTAGGGTATTACCTCGAGTGTGAGGGTGCAAACCTAGGTAAACTATGCACATGTTTCCCCTCCGAACTAATCTCTACACAGAGACACCCTACATAGGGATTTTCCGGATTTGGTCTGACCATGATGGCCCATGCAGGTCCTGCGTGGTGAACACAGAGATCCGGCGACTTCTTCAACTACATGAACATCAATCTCATCCGAATTGGTGGAAAAACTTGTCCATTGAGCTTGGAAGCATGTCATCAATATTGCTCTTGCGCGACCATGCAGAGTAACATGAACGACATAATAATTTACGTCAGACCTGCCTCCTCGAGCACTGTTTCGCCAATCCCTTGGTGGGATATTGCGAAATTGTTTGTACATCAACCCTATATAATTTCATCACAATCCAAAGGTGAGACCTCCGGCTGCCTCCAAAAAGAGAGGTGTTGTCAAATCTAGACAGAAATTCTTGCGAGTTTGGAAGAAGGAGGCTAGAGGTTAAATTGGACATCCTTCGGAGGATCCCATCATTCTGATTCTGCCGAATTTTCATGGTCATGAACCTCAAAATTCCAGCTCGATCAGGCAGTTCAAAGTTAGGTGTAATCCAGACAATTGATTCAATTTGTGGACCTATTTTTTGCAGAGATTAAATCCGACCCAAGTTCATCATTGTCCATGAGCCGCCTATCAGAACGACCTCTGATTGAGGGGATTTTTCTGTATGCTCTCAAGCATATGCCTACAAAATTTGAGCATATTTCCATATGTTCTATGTCGCGGCGCCATTATCGCTCCGGACCAACCTCGTCACTTCTTGCCTTCCAACCTCAGGTGTCAACTTCATCGCATCGCCTTGCGTGCCT
The DNA here is from genome assembly GCF_003073215.2 of Triticum urartu. Lineage (NCBI taxonomy): Eukaryota > Viridiplantae > Streptophyta > Magnoliopsida > Poales > Poaceae > Triticum > Triticum urartu. The sequence goes on from NC_053026.1 coordinate 15,559,016, forward strand.
ACCTTGACACGTCATCTCTGTGTTGAGCCGACTTAGTCGCCCAGGCAATATACGTCCACTATAACCACATTGTGTCATCACCTTCGCGAGCCGACCTGCATCGACATCACCACACCAACATCATCGCCTCACGGATTCCATGATGCCGGCATTTCCTTCCGTCACTTCATCTAGCCTACGCCGACTGTGCCTCGTCACCAGACTGACCTATTTCATCACGTCGGCTGCCCATGGGGCTTCGCCTCACCGCACCGACCTCTTTCATCACATCGGTCAACCCCGAGGGCTTTGCCTAGACGCGTACGTTGTGCCGTGTCATCACATTATCGAACTGATATCTTTGTCCGGCAGATAGGGGCCAGCTTGGTGACTTGGACCTTGTCCATCTACAAGACCGGACTGTGTCATCAACTCCTGAAGTATAAAAACAGGGGAGCAACTAGTTAACGAGCGCTTCTTCGGGAGCCTCACAACGATCAGCGCCACTTGGCGCGCTCTCAGCCATTTGCCACGTGTCGCGCTCTGGACGCTCCCTTCGGATTTTGTTTTTTTATTTTCCACAAGCGTTTTCAGTTTTTTAAACGGTTTTTTTCAATGTTTTGGATTTCCCCCGGTCTTTCTTAGCTTTTCGATAAAAAAAAATTGAATTTTTTTTTTGCAAAAAAACACGTTTTCTTTTTTTTTTCTTTCGTGGAAGTCACGGTTTTTCTTCCGGGAGATGCACGGTTGTGCTTTAGCGAGAGTCACGGCCGTGCCTCTCGAAAACGAAAAAAAACGCGTTTTCTGTTTTTTTTTCTTTCGCGAGAGTCACAGTTTTGCTTTCCCGAGAGGCACGGTTGTGCTTCCGTGAGAGTCACAGCCGTGCCTCTCGGAAAGGGAAAAACAAAATGCGTTTTCTGTTTTTTTTTTCATTCGCGAGAGTCACGGTTTTGCTTTTGCGAGAGGCACGGTTGTGCTTACGCGAAAGTCACGGCCGTGCCTCTCGGAAAGGGAAAAAATACGTGTTTTCTGTTTTTTTTCTTTCGCGAGAGTCACGGTTTTACTTTCGCGAGAGGCACGGTTGTGCTTTCGCGAGAGTCATGGCCGTGCCTCTCGGAAACGAAAAAAAAATGTGTTTTCTATTTTTTTCCTTACACGAGAGTCACGGTTTTGCTTCAATGAGAGGCACGATTGTGACTTTGCGAGAGGCACGGGCGTGCCTCTTTCGGAAAGGGAAAAAAACCGTGCTTCCGGTTCGGTTTTTTCGCCCGGTTTTTTTCGTCCGGTTTTTTCATGAAAAAACAAGTTCGTCAAAACCTATCAACATGGGATCTAGTTTTGAAGATTCGAGATTTAGACACATGGTTTAAGAGATAAAACGTTTTGAATAAATGGATCTACGAAAAAAGGGAAAACCCCAAGTTGCGACAAGTGGCGCGCTGCATGTGCCACTTGTCGTGACCTGGAATAGTAGAGTGTTCTTTGCAACACGTACTCCTTAATTAGTGATTTCATAAAAACAGCTATCTCGCTTCCATCCTTAAACTTTTTTAGTTATAAAATTTTCTTTAGCTCGATCCATATATTTTTATATGCCTTGAGTGAAGATATTTTTACCTTTGGTCAACTTTTATCATGCCTATAATTTACCCTGTACGTTTTCCTTGTCATTTAATTTTGGTCCCCCAAACCAAACCCTGTATGATCTATTATTCAATATGAGCCGCTACTAACAAAAGTGACCGGACCCTCGCGCCCTCCCCCTCCCCCCACTGCCGGCCACCACTCCGGCCCCGGTGTCCTCGCGTCCGCCGGCCACCACTCTGGTGCCGGCGTCCACCAGCCATGGCCTCTAGGGTCTCCTTTTCTAGGGCGTTGTCTTCCTCCTCCTCTGGGTCCCAGGCGCCCCCTCCTGCTCGGCTTCCCCTTCGTTGGGTACGGCTTTCGGGCCTATCTTCCAGGGCGGCGCGGCCGGTCCTCCCGGGCCGCCTGTGGTGGATCCCTCGGTGTGGTGAACGCGCACAGGCCGCCGCCAGTGCAGCCCCGCCTCTCCGCCTCCCCCGCCCGCCACCCGCCGCCGTCGCTCGCCGGTCGACGCCCTGCCCACGTCGAGGCCGCCCAAGACCAGCATCCTCCGCAGCCCTTCATGCACTACTAGGGAAAACCTTATACACAGAATCTTAGCAGCAGTGTGGTTTAAAAACAAACGCTACTGCTAATTAGCAGTAGCGAGCTCCAGGAAACCGCGCTACTAACATCCCGATAGCAGTAGCGCTCTAGGTGAATTAAGCGCTACTACTATAATTGCCAGGGCGTTGTCCGAGGCTAGATATAGTAGTAGCACCCTTCTCCTGGACGCGCTACTGCTAAAGTACTCAGTAGCAGCGTTTTTCTTCAAAACTCGTTGTTGCTAAGTATCACCGCAACTAATTAAGTTTAGTCCCATACTACTAAGTGAACAAGGTGTTTACCACCTTAAATATGTTACTTCTCAAACTATCTCGAGCACTTTGTCTTCATTGAACTATATGTGTAGGATTGGTGGCTGCAATATGAATCTTCGCCTGTGCCTATACATGTACGGTGAAGATTCATGTTGACTATTTAGATTCTACACAAAAGGATCAATGATGACCAATGTATATTTTTGATTCTACACAAAATAACTGCTTCCTTTAGCAATAGCGTTTTTTCCTAAAACGCGCTATAGCTAAATTAGCTATAACGCGTTTACTTAAGAGTGCTACTGCTAGTTCGACCTAACCACCCACGTGCGGGCTCAAAATTTTGCTAAGTCCTCCTTTTCCCCCTGTTCCTCTATTCCTCTGTCGCCGCCACCCGAGCCCGAGCCTGCCCTCACCGCCGCCGCCCGAGGCCGCCCTCAACCTCACCGGCGCCGCCCGCCGCCGCTCTCGACCTCACCGTCGCCGCCCTCGACCCCACCGCTGCCGCCCGAGCCCGCCCAGGACCGCCGCCTCGCGACCCGGAGCCTGCCCTCGCCGCCCCTACATCCGTCGCTGAGCACCTCCCCGCCACCGTCTCTCCTCTCTCTGTAAGCCCCCCACCCCCTCTCTCTGCTTAGTTAGTAGATGTTTTTTAGTAGTAGTAGATGTTAATTTAGGGTTCATAGATAATGATTTTTTGTAGTAGTAGATGTTAATTAGTAGTAGTGATGGTACTAGTTAACTAGGGCAGTATGGTTAATAGTAGATGTTTTTTACTATTGTATAATGTAGTTTTTACTGTTTTTAGTAAGTGTTTAAAATAATTTGTAAGTAAATTAATAAACTAGTTGAACTAGTTTAGTTTTAGTTGAACTAGTTTAGTAAGTAAATTAATAAACTAGTTGAACTAGTTGAATTAATAGAACTAATGTATTTTTAGTAAGAAAATTAATATAACTAGTTGAACTAGTTTATTTTTAGTTTATTTCTATTTATAGTAAGTTTATATTTAGTAAGAACTATTTGAATTAATAGAACTAGTTGAACATGTCACATTTGTTACTATTTTTTTAGTTTAAGCATTTATTCCCGCATCGATGTCGTTCGCTAGGGTTTTATTTATATGGTTTTTGTTCTTGCAGAAATCAAGGAGCCCCTCCATCATCCCCTTCACCGACCTCCTCCGACCTCGAGGTGAGACGAGCCAAATCTCCATGTCAATATGAGTCCTATAAGATATGATGTAGATAAAAACATGTATATATATCTTGTCTTGCTCAAATAGGATATGTGGTTGCCCAAGTGGCCGGTCATGTTCATGTTACACCTCCGAGTGGCCTATGTTTTGCCGGAGTGTTGATTAAATTCCGTTCCGGCAAATTTCAGGTGCTCGATATGTCCTGTTTTAGCAAAGGTCATGCCGGAATTTTTCGTGAATTTTGGCATGACTTGTGCTAGAATATGTAGGAAATATCGAGTGGCCTGGATTTTCTAGAAAAATATTTAAACGACATTTCGGGTTGACATTAAGTCTGCCGAGGCTCCATCACCGAAGTTTAAAAAATCAACGAGGGAGTGTATCCACCATATATGAGAGAGGACGAAGAATCCCGACTGTTGTCGTGGGGGTCGTTTCTCCTTCTTTTCCTTGTGCTAGACCTTTGTTATGCACTAGGGAAAGAAGGAGTAACGACCATCACCGACGGTCGCAAATGTCAGAGAGTAGGAATCAGTGAGGGAGAGTCTCCACCATATAGGCTCGGCAGACCGATAGTCAACCCGTGATGAATAATAATGACCTAATTTAATTTCTATAGCACATATATTTAATTGCACAAGTTTAATATTTTAATTATGAACATAGGAAATGTTGTACTCGGACGACGAAAGTCTCTCGAGGGAGTGCTCCTGGTGCCACGACGACCGGGGTTTCTGCGATAGGCCTCACCTGGACGAAGATCGGCGCTTCAGCATTAAGCTCGAGGAGGCCTTCGATTGTGATACGGTAAGCTACGACGAAAAGTGTTTTTTTCGTAATTAAGTTAGACTTGTACAACTTCAACATGTATTTTTTGTCTTTTACAATTCGACTAGCTTATCCCATGCCATGCAAGACCTATGTCTTGAAGATCATGAGAGGAATGAAACAAAGAAAATTAACCTAAGGACCCATCATCATATGGATTTTGAGGTAAATCTATACAATTCTGAGAGCATATCCCGTTTTGGTTGCTCGTGTTGGGAAGCACTTTGCTCCTGACATCGACCAAGACAATTTGGACATTTGGGTCCTTGTTGATACGCTTCCAATTCTACTGCTATGTGAGTTTCTCAAACATAGTTATTAACTAATTTATATTATTCATTTCAAAATAGTTGACAGCTTATTTTCATTGTTCAAACAATGTGCGGAACATGGTAGACAGAACCTATTACACCGATGGCTCCGAGTTAACTTATCAAGGGAAAAATCATCTGGTCGCATTTTGTACTGATCTTGAGAATTACAATATCTATAATAAAACTCCTCCACATTATGGTCAATACGTGCCACTAGTACACATGTTGAACTACGGTAACATCCATGGAGATGCCATGGTAAGATTTTTTACTATTACGACACCGTGCATCTTTTGCATAAATTCTTTTAAAACTTAACTACATTGCTAACTATGAAGTTATTACTATGTTTTTCAACAGAAAATCCCGGATGATTGTGTGCCTCATCTGATGTATCAGAAACGTCGCCTTAATATTTTGAACATACATCCAGGTCGTCCTACGAATCTCACATGTCCATATCGGATTTCTAAAAGAGATAGAGACATGAAAATTACAAAATGGAAAAAAAAATATGGACAGTCGTAAGGAGCTACTTTGTAACGCCCTCGATGCGGCTATATCTCCCACGTGTCGAAGAACAACTTAGAGGCATAACCACATTGAAAGCAATGTCGCAAGTGAGGTAATCTTCACACAACCCATATAATACATAAGGGAAAGAGATACATAGTTGGATTACAATCGCCACTTCACACAATTACATGAATAAAGCATTACATCATCCAAATACAATCAAGGTACGACTACGGAACCAAAATAAAAGAAGACTACCCCAAATGCTGCACAGATCCCCGATCGACCCGACTGGGCTCCACTACTGATCAACTAGTACGAAACAACACAAAGGACATGATCTTCATCGAGCTCCTCCTTGTGCTTGGTTGTGTCACCTGCTCGGTTCAACGACACCTGCAAACTGGTTTTGAAGTATCTGTGAGTCACGGGGACTCAGCAATCTCACACCCTCGCGATCAAGACTATTTAAGCTTATAGGAAAGGCAAAGGTATGATGTGGAGCTGCAGCAAGCGACTAGCATATATGGTGGCTAACATATTCGCAAAAGAGAGCGAGAAGAGAAGGCAAAAGCACGGTCGAACAACTATGATCAAGAAGTGATCCTAGAACAACCTACGTCAAACATAACTCCAACACCGTGTTCACTTCCCGGACTCCGCCGGAAAGAGACCATCACGGTTACACACGCAGTTGATGCATTTTAATTAAGGTCACTTCAGGTTTTCTACGACCGGACGTTAACAAATTCCCATCTGCCCATAACCACGGGCACGGCTTTCAAAAGTTCAAATCCCTGCAGGGGAGTCCCAACTTAGCCCATGACAAGCTCTCACGGTCAACGAAGGATGTACCTTCTCCCGAGACATTCCGATCAGACTCGATATCCCGGTTCTACAAGACAATTTCAACAAGCTAAAACAAATCCAGCAACACCGCCCGAATGTGCCGACAAATCCCAATAGGAGCTGCACATATCTCGTTCTCAGGGCACACTCAGATGAGCAATCCGTACAACTAAAACCAAACCTCGAGTTTCCCCGAGGGGGCGCTGCACAGGGCTCTAGTTTGGACCAACACTCAGAGGAGCACTGGCCCGGGGGGGTTAAAATAATGATGACCCTTGAGTCTGCAGAACCCAAGGGAAAGAAAAGGCTAGGTGGCGAATGGTAAAACCAATGTTGGGCATTGCTGGAGGAGTTTTATTCAAGGCAAACTGTCAAGGGGTTCCCATTATTACCCAACCGCGTAAGGAACGCAAAATCCGGGAACATAACACCAATATGATGGAAACTAGGGCGGCAAGAGTGGAACAAAACACCAGGCATAAGGCCGAGCCTTCCACCCTTTACCAAGTATATAGATGCATTAATTAAATAAGAGATATTGTGATATCCCAACAAGTAAACAAGTCCCAACAAGGAACAACATCTCCATGTTCCAACAAGGAACAAACTTCAATCTTCACCTGCAACTAACAACGCTATAAGAGGGGCTGAGCAAAGCGGTAACATAGCCAAACAACGGTTTGCTAGGACAAGGTGGTTTAGGCTTGCTTTAACAATATGGGAGGCATGATAAGCAAGTTATAGGTATCGCAGCATAGGCATAGCAAAAGAGCGAGCAACTAGCAAGCAAAGATAGAAGTGATTTCGAGGGTATGGTCATCTTGCCTGAATTCCCGCAAGGAAGAAGAATGAGTCCATGAAGAAGACAAACGGATGTAGTCGAACGGGTCCTCACAACACGACGTTATCGGAACCAACCCGAAGAAGCAACACCGGAAAGAAGCACACAATATAGTAAACAACCATCACATAATCATGGCATGATGCACAACCAAGTATGATGCATGTCCGGTTTAAAGAGGCATGGCATGGCATAATGCACAAACAATCCTACAAATTAAGTGGAGCTCAATATGCAACGAGTTGCATATTGACGAAACACCACGACAAGTTATTTAGTTCGATCACGTTTATGTACCCAACAATATTAAATGTTGTTAAACATGGCAAGAGGGTGAAGCAAGGTAAAACTACCTATCTAGTCAAGGTTAAATGAGGCCGGAAGCAACGAACAACAATTCCGGTAAATCCCCATATGCATATTTAGGTTTGGTACTGTTCTGCCCTAAACCATATTTTAGAGTTGTTAAACATGCAAAGTAAGGTCACCATGTTAAACTAGGCAAGATTCTACCCCATTTACATATAAAGTTGTTACAAACCGAGTTACGGTTATTTAGTTATGAATTAAAGCATTTTAGCATGTTATTTAAGCAAATTAAAACAAACAACATTTTAAACATGCAAGAAAATTGGATATTATAAATCTACACAAAATTCTAAGCAAGTTTCATTTATTAAGTTTTTACATATGATGCATAGATCATGAGCTATAATATGCATGAAGACTAGGGACTAAACTGTAAACTGGCAGTTTCTTGGATAAATAGCAAAAATCGCTATGCGAAAAAAATACAAGTCCCGGGCCGAATCTTAGGCGGCCCAACAGTGCAGGGGAGCTCGGGCTGCTCACATTGGGCTTTTGAGGCTGGCTGGGTGAGGAGGCACTGGGCCTACTGCGCGCTTGTGGCCCAAGAACACAGGAGGCCGACTTGGGGCGTCGCGGTCAATGCTCGGCGGCGTGCGGGCTGCAGCAGTCGCCTCGTCCCTGCTCGCGTGAAGCAGAGGCGCGGCAAGGCAACTTGAGCGGCTGGAGTCCGGAAGCGGCAGCGCAACGGCGGGATCCGGCGGAAGAGGCGAGTGGATCCGGACGCGTGGCGGCGTTCTCCGGCGGGGTGGCGCGACCGACGGAGCTGAAGGAGGCGCCGCACGTCCTCTATTCAAAAGAGAGCTTCAGAGCCATGGCGCGGCGCAGGTCCTCGTAGTGGTAGCGCGAGGCAGGCTTGCCGGTCGCCGGAGTGTCCAGACGAGGAGCAGAGGCGCGACGTCCCGTCCTGCTCGAAGCAGGGGTAGCAGGGGCGGCGACAGGGGATGGCGAGGCAGGGGACGCATTTGGCGATGCACTGACTTGGCGCGGACGAAGGCACGGCTCTGGGCGGTGCAGGTAGCAGACGAGGCGGATCCGACTGGCCGACGCCGGATCCGGGCAATGGCGGCGCGGTGGAGCTCAGGGGCGGCGTTGGGGACGAGATCGAGGCCGGCCATGGCGTCGGGCACCGTGCTCTACGTTCCCCGCAGGCAGACGACGACGGGAGAGCGAGGTGAGCACGGGAAGAACAAGAAAGGAAGAGAAAGGGCATGGGCGCGAGGGAGGAGTAAGGGCCTCGATCCAATCGGGATTTGGGCTCAGGCTGCCTGCGGGTTCGTCCGGTGTTGACAACGAGCTGGAGCGGTGATTTGGTTCGATTGGATGGAGGAGGAGACCGAGGAGAAGGGGATCAGGGAGGATCCCGATGGCGATTTGATTTTTGGCGGCGGCGAGGAGGAATGATGGGACAGTTCCCCTAGATTTTAGGGTTGGACTGATACATATATAGCATGTGGATTTTAGGGTAGGGGCTACCTCGTCCCTCCGATCGAAATCGGGCGGTCGAGAAAAAATATATTAGGAAGTCCAATTAACAAAACAGAGACGTTTTGTAGATGTTTGGGGATGATCCGGACTCATCGGTCACGACTGCTCGGGTCGGGCCCGGGACAATTTTCAGACGCGCGCGAGAGGTCTATTGGAACTTGTGGGTTGTGCAGAAGTGCTCGAGCTGAGAGAAGAGAAGAGAGAGAGGCCCGGCGGCTGTTTCCCGTGACCGAAACCGTCCGACGTTTTGACCGGCTATATTGTCGCTATAGTTAAACGTTGGGGCATCAAACGAACTCCGAATGTGATGAAACTTGACAGGCGGTCCATCTACACTATAATAAGACCACACGCCAACTTTCATCCCATTCCGAGAACATTTTCCGGCCACTTATAAAATAATATTTCAGATGTGCCGCGGGCGCATGCGAGTGTGGTTGGCCTCAGAACGGACAACAGACGGAACTGGGGGAACCCAGATGGGTGCAAGTTTTGAAAACATGATGATGCAATGCGAATGATGACATGGCAAGATGCAACACGCAAGCAAATGACAAGGCAACAACAGGGAATAATTGGAAGACACCTGGCGCAACGGCCTCAGGGCGTTACAACATTCCACCACTACGAGAGGATCTCGTCCTGAGATCTAGAATGGCACCGGAGGGAAAACGGAAGAGAAAAGAGAAGAGGTAAAACCAAGTTGCTTCTTTGACAAACGAGTGAAACCAAGGAACCTTGAAAAGGTTAAGCCATATCGAGAAAAGAATACAACGGAGATGAACGAAGTTGAAAGCACTCTATTAGGGAAGAGGAACGAGGAAGAACAAAGTCTAACAACACTCCGGTTGGAAAGATATGCAAGGCTTGATAAAATGGAGAACTTGAGCAGCGGGCACACACTCCGGTTAAAAGGATAAGCACGAAAAAAAACACGGTCCTGACAAGAACAAGAAGAAGGGTAGAAGAGAGCAACATCACAAATTCCTTCGGAAGAAAAGAGAGAATGGAATGGAATGAACGGAAGGAGAAAACAATATCTTCTACCTTACATGAGCTTGCAAAAGCATCTTGAAGAGACAGGTCGAACGGAATTGTTGGAAAACCAACAACGAAAAAGGATAATCTTGATATGGTCTTATGGAATACATCTCAAATTATGAGGTGACAACCTGCCACTGACGGGAAGAAGAATTGAATTGATATGGACAAGGAGACGAGAAAGTTATTTCACCGGGAGGATAGATGAAGCACTATGATCATATACTATCACCATTAATAGCAACAATCCTTAGGGAAAGATTTAGGTGAAATATAATCCTAGATGATTCCAATGGCGACATTGATGGATTTAAAAATATCTCATTCTTAACAACATGTGTATCATGGAACATGAACTCAAATTATCAAGAATGACATAATGCCACCTCCAATGATACGGAAGAAAGAATTGCACTCCGGATTGCAAGATGAAGAAACTTAAGCTCCTTAGAAAAGAATCTCGATGAACACTTCGAGAAGGAATTAAATCCTTGATGAACCATCATGTAGAACCTTCATGAAAAACTCCGGTAACAAAAGGATAACGAGAAAAAAAGAAGCTGAAAAACACAAGGTGAAGCCTTGCGATGATTTAAATGGAGCTTCACAACAAGACAAAGTGGAAACTTGGTACCCCATAAAAGAAAGATGAGCAAAAGAAACGAAGAATTTTTCAAAGAACCTCCGGAATAAGGAATTGAATCACTTGGACGAAACAACAATAATAATTACATTATGCTTATCCTTCACCAATTCAAATTGATGACAAGCAATGGAATTGGCATACTACTTATTCTCGTGGAAGGTATTAAAGAGAGGCATAACTTAAGCTTGAGAAGGTCTTCAACGATCCACCGATAGAATTTGGAAAACCCGAATGCATTTATATGATAAACGAAGGAAGAAGAAACTTGGAAGAACCGCCGTAAGAATTGAACATGAAAACAGCAAGAGCACAAATTCACCGGGAAGAATTGGAAAACGAAAGAAGATACTTTAAGGAATTTAGATACGAGAAAACGAATAGATCACGAGCTGATTAGTGGATATTTGAGCGATGCACCGGTAGGATTGGAGAATGATAACTGAAAGCTGAGAATGAATAAACCTGAAATGATGGACTCCGGATAATCAAACTGAGAAGACTCTTGAATAGCTCCGGATGGGTGAAAAGAAATCTCACAACAATAAAAAAACAATTATGAGAGGATGGCCGAGAATTTGGCAAGATTTAAAAGAAACTCTTCTTCGGTCTTCAAATGTTGATTATGACGATGAGAAGCGCCACCAAGAATTGTTGAGGCACTCCGGAAGAATCAAAAGCGAAGAGATTGAGCCAACAATGAGAAGAATTTGATAGATCTTGGAGAAATACATTTGACTGATGATAACTTATTCTTACGTCAAACTTCAAAAAGAATTTGAGAGTAATGCCGGGAAAATAAGAAGAGTCAGGTAAGATCCTGGGAAAATACCTATGGGTTAGGGCCCACTCAAAAGATACACCGTTGAACGATTTAAAAGAGAGAATGCACCGGTAAGATTAAATGACTAGAATGAGATAACAACCTTGAAATAGGTTGAACTGATCTTGAATGACAAGACGAGCCTTTTGAGATAGCTTGAGCACGCCGGAACAATAAATAGCGAGAAGTGGAATGATAATAAAGTGCACCGGCAAGAGAAAGCATTTGAACCGAGGAAAGGATATGATCGACAAAGCTTGAATTTGGTCCACCGGAGAAGATAAAAGAACAAGGAATGATAAACTTGAGGCTCCGTTAGAATCTTCCTGAGAATCACCGGGTAAGAGCATTGACGGAAAAGGAATGGAGAGACTTCACAAGAATATAAAGGCTACTTGATTAAGACATCTGATTTCTTGAAGAAAAGGGGTGGGTGGGCGGCTTAAACAAAGGCAACTTGGGGACGGATGAAGCAAACACCATTGAGAAGAACTATAATTGAATCTTGTGGATGTTGAAAAGATCGGATCCACTTGAACAGAAACACACCGGTTGAAAAGGATTCACATGACAGACTCGATGATCGAGAAGGATTAGTATTCACATCGGAGTATGAGAACACCGCTTAGGAACAGGTATGGAATCAACATTTGACTTTGAAGCAACTCGAATACCACAGCTCAGAACAAAACAAAGGATTGGCTTGCAGAATAAGCCGGAACAAACGTATGATAGAGATTTCGTCCGAAGTTTTCGTGGTGGGGCCTACACGGGCTCGATCGTACAGCGCCATCATGTACAAGGCAGTGCACATGACATACGAAGCGTCCCCGAGTCGGCATAGCCAAGGACTCTTTAAGACACAACGAGACCACTGTAAAACCAACCGTGGATAGGCGGACCACTAGACGTCGAACCCCAATTTCATATCATACATCTGTCGGAAAGATATCCTAAGAGCTACTTGAATTCCCACTTATAAACTCCCGAAATTTTCCGGTTATGCAATCAGCTGTTGGGGATACAGGGGAAGCATAATATCTCACCCAAAACTAGCAAATCCTACATCCAGCTGTATCCATCCTTCAACACATAACCAAGAAACCTTCGGGAATCATTTACCTCAACCTTCGAAAAGCATCCGTTATACGAGTTATGGAAATACTCCCGAACTCCCGCCCCAGTACTGGGTGGTGTCGAGGTTATCTCACCAACAACTGCATAAAAGAGATTTTCGATGTCGGCGAAACTAATCTCAGGTATTCCAGAACTGCAACGATAAAATTGTGACGACAACACCTCGGAGCTCAACTCCCCGGGACACTGCCACAACCCCTAAATGACAGGAGGCACCAAGAACAATGTTCTCATCACAAAACCATCGGAACGATTCCAAGATACCCGCGTCATCCTAAAAAAAATTTAGTGAAATTTGAGAAGAGAAGAGTCAAAACTCTATGTCAGGATGCCTCACCAGAGCGATGAAGGGACTGGGGAGTAAAAAGAATTCCTAAACTCTCCGATATATAATTCCTAAATGACTCAAAACATTTTTCTAGATTCAACAACGGCTGCTAATAACGATCAAGCAGTGGGGGCTCCGAAGGTCGGGGAAGGCTTTGATATCAACTTGTAACGCCCTCGATGCGGTTATATCTCCCACGTGTCGAAGCACGACTTAGAGGCATAACCGCATTGAAAGCAATGTCGCAAGTGAGGTAATCTTCACACAACCCATGTAATACATAAGGGAAAGAAATACATAGTTGGCTTACAATCGCCACTTCACACAATTACATGAATAAAGCATTACATCATCCAAATACAATCAAGGTTCGACTACGGAACCAAAATAAAAGAAGACTACCCCAAATGCTACACAAATCCCTGATCGACCCGACTGGGCTCCACTACTGATCAACTAGAACGAAACAACACAAAGGACAAGATCTTCATCGAGCTCCTCCTTGAGCTTGGTTGTGTCACCTGCTCGGTTCAACGACACCTGCAAACTGGTTTTGGAAGTATCTGTGAGTCACGGGGACTCAGCAATCTCACACCCTCACGATCAAGACTATTTAAGCTTATAGGAAAGGCAAAGGTATGATGTGGAGCTGCAGCAAGTGACTAGCATATATGGTGGCTAACATATTCGCAAAAGAGAGCGAGAAGAGAAGGCAAAAGCACGGTCGAACAACTATGATCAAGAAGTGATCCTAGAACAACCTACGTCAAACATAACTCCAACACCGTGTTCACTTCCCGGACTCCGCCGGAAAGAGACCATCACGGTTACACACGCGGTTGATGCATTTTAACGAAGGTCACTTCAGGTTTTCTACAACCGGACGTTAACAAATTCCCATCTGCGCATAACTGCGGGCACGACTTTCGAGAGTTCAAATCCCTGCAGGGGAGTCCCAACTTAGCCCATGACAAGCTCTCACGGTCAACGAAGGATGTACCTTCTCCCGAGACATTCCGATCAGACTCAGTATCACGGTTCTACAAGACAATTTCGACGAGCTAAAACAAATCCAGCAACACCGCCCGAATGTGCCGACAAATCCCGATAGGAGCTGCACATTTCTCGTTCTCAGGGCACACTCAGATGAGCAATTTGTACAACTAAAACCAAACCTCGAGTTTCCCCGAGAGGGCGCTGCACAGGGCTCTAGTTTGGACCAACACTCAGAGGAGCACTGGCCCGGGGGGGGGTTAAAATAATGATGACCCTTGAGTCTGCAGAACCTAAGGGAAAGAAAAGGCTAGGTGGCAAATGGTAAAAATAATATTGGGCATTGCTGGAGGAGTTTTATTCAAGGTGAACTGTCAAGGGGTTCCCATTATTACCCAACCGCGTAAGGAACGCAAAATCCGGGAACATAACACCGATATGATGGAAACTAGGGCCGCAAGAGTGGAACAAAACACCAGGCATAAGGCCGAGCCTTCCATCCTTTACCAAGTATATAGATGCATTAATTAAATAAGAGATATTGTGATATCCCAACAAGTAAACATGTCCCAACAAGGAACAACATCTTCATGTTCCAACAAGGAACAAACTTCAGTCTTCACCTGCAACTAACAACACTATAAGAGGGGCTGAGCAAAGCGGTAACATAGCCAAACAACGGTGTGCTAGGACAAGGTGGGTTAGAGGCTTGGTTTAACAATATGGGAGGCAAGATAAGCAAGTTCTAGGTATCGCAGCATAGGCATAGCAAAAGAGCGAGCAACTAGCAAGCAAAGATAGAAGTGATTTCGAGGGTATGGTCATCTTGCCTGAAATCCCGCAAGGAAGAAGAACGAGTCCATGAAGAAGACAAACGGACGTAGTCGAACGGGTCCTCACAACACGACGTTATCGAAACCAACCCGAAGAAGCAACACCGAAAAGAAGCACACAATATAGTAAACAACCATCACATAATCATGGCATGATGCACAATCAAGTATGATGCATGTCCGGTTTAAAGAGGCATGGCATGGCATAATGCACAAACAATCCTACAAATTAAGTGGAGCTCAATATGCAACGAGTTGCATATTGACGAAACACCACGACAAGTTATTTAGTTCGATCACGTTTATGTTCCCAACAATATTAAATGTTGTTAAATCCCCATATGCAAGAGGGTGAAGCAAAGTAAAACTACCTATCTAGTCAAGGTTAAATGAGGCCGGAAGCAACGAACAACAATTCCGGTAAATCCCCATATGCATATTTAAGTTTGGTACTGTTCTGCCCTAAAGCATATTTTAGAGTTGTTAAACATGCAAAGTAAGGTCACCATGTTAAACTAGGCAAGATTCTACCCCATTTACATATAAAGTTTGTTACAAACCGAGTTATGGTTATTTAGTTATGAATTAAAGCATTTTAGCATGTTATTTAAGAAAATTAAAACAAACAACATTTTAAACATGCAAGAAAATTGGATATTATTAATCTACACAAAATTCTAAGCAAGTTTCATTTATTAAGTTTTTACATATGATGCATAGATCATGAGTTATAATATGCATGAAGACTAGGGACTTAACTGTAAACTGGCAGTCTCTTGGATAAATAGGAAAAATCGCTATGCGAAAAAAATACAAGTCCCGGGCCGAATCTTAGGCGGCCCAATAGTGCAGGGGAGCTCGGGCTGCTCACATTGGGCTTTTGAGGCTGGCTGGGTGAGGAGGCACTGGGCCTACTGCGCGCTTGTGGCCCAAGAGCACAGGAGGCCGACTTGGGGCGTCGCAGTCAACGCTCAACGGTGTGCGGGCTGCAGCAGTCGCCTCGTCCCTGCTCGCTTGAAGCAGAAGCGCGGCGAGGCAACTTGAGCGGCCGGAGTCCGGAAGCGCAGCGCAACGGCGGGATCCGGCGGAAGAGGCGAGTGGATCCGGACGCGTGGCGGCGTTCTCCGGCGGGGTGGCGCGACCGACAGAGCTGAAGGAGGCGCCGCACGTCCTCTGTTCAAAAGAGAGCTTTAGAGCCATGGCGCGGCGCAGGTCCTTGTAGTGGTGGCGCGAGGCAGGCTTGCCGGTCGCCGGAGTGTCCAGACGAGGAGCAGGGCGCGACGTCCCGTCCCGCTCGAAGGAGGGGTAGCAGGGGCAGCGACAGGGGATGGTGAGGCAGGGGACGTGTTTGGCGATGCACTGACTTGGCGCGGACGAAGGCACGGCTCCGAGCGGTGCAGGTAGCAGACGAGGCGGATCCGACTGGCTGGCGCCGGATCCGGGCAACGGCGGCGCAGTGGAGCTCAGGGGCAGCGTTGGGGACGAGATCGAGGTCGGCCATGGCGTCAGGCACCGTGCTCCTCGTTGCCTGCAGGCAGACGACGACGGGAGAGCGAGGTGAGCATGGGAAGAAGAAGAAAGGAAGAGAAAGGGCATGGGCGCAAGGGAGGAGGAAGGGCCTCGATCCAATCGGGATTTGGGCTCAGGCTGCCTGCGGGTTCGTCCGGTGTTGACAACGAGATGGAGCGGTGATTTGGTTCGATTGGATGGAGGAGGAGACCGAGGAGAAGGGGATCAGGGAGGATCCTGATGGCGATTTGATTTTTGGCGGCGGCGAGGAGGAATGATGGGACAGTTCCACTAGATTTTATGGTTGGACTGATACATATATAGCATGTGGATTTTAGGGTAGGGGCTACCTCGTCCCTCCGGTCGAAATCGGGCGGTCGAGAAAAAATATATTAGGAAGTCCAATTGACAAAACGGAGACGTTTTGTAGATGTTTGGGGATGATCCGGACTCATCGGTCACGACTGCTCGGGTCGGGTCCGGGATAATTTTCGGACGCGCGCGAGAGGTCTATTGGAACTTGTGGGTTGTGCAGAAGGGCTCGAGCTGAGAGAAGAGAAGAGAGAGAGGCCCGGCGGCTGTTTTCGGAGACTGAAAACGTCCGACGTTTTGACCGGCTATATTGCCGCTATAGTTAAACGTTGGGGCGTCAAACGAACTCCGAATGCGATGAAACTTGACAGGCGGTCTATCTACACTATAATAAGACCACACGCCAACTTTCATTCCATTCTGAGAACATTTTCGGGCCACTTATAAAATAATATTTCGGACGTGCCGCGGGCGCGTGCGAGTGTGGTTGGCCTCAGAACGGACAACAGACGGAACTGGGGGAATCCAGACGGGTGCAAGTTTTGAAAACATGATGATGCAATGCCAATGATGACATGGCAAGATGCAAAACGCAAGCAAATGACAAGGCAACAACAGGGAATAACGGGAAGACACCTGGTGCAACGGCCTCGGGGCGTTACATACTTGGAAGCAACATTATGCGAAAGGCAAGAATTAGAGACTGGATAATCTCCATTCTCCATAATGGAGAGTCAGGGGATATTTTGTTTTATGCTATTTTACCTAAGAGAATATAGTAGGTCCTAAGAGAATGTAGTAGTTCCTATGAGGTACAATATTTATTATGTGGTACAATGTATTAGAGTTGATGATGAGGAATAGTTGTGATTATGACTAGTGACCAACTTGCTATGTGATGTCTCATTGATGAAAATGATGATCATGAGGAGGTGTTATATGACAATGATGTATTATAATGATAAGTTGTTAATGATATGATGGTGACATCCACTTGAAACTAATCCGCGGTTCTTTCACCCAGTAATGTAATAACTCATTATGATGTAAAAACAATCTCTAAATTGTTGCTGTATGAAAACTTGTATAAAGGTGTATGAATAAAACGTGAAATGAAAAAGAAATAAAATATGAAATAATACTAGTAGCGCGTGCAGGGAGAAGCGCTACTAGTAATTACCAGTAGCGCTGTTTGAAGAAAACGCTACTACTAAGTCGATATAACAGTAGCTTCGGTTAACCCACGCTACTGCTAACCTTTAGCTGTAGCGTGGTACCAGTAGCGCATCATCCCGCGCTACTCATAGGCCTAAAACCCGCGCTGCTGCTAGGCTTTTCCCTAGTAATGATGGGTGCTGCTACAACTATGGGGAGGAAGGCCACATCTCGGCCAAGTGCTGGAATCCCACAAAGTGCGTGCGCTGCAATGGGAGCGGCCACATTGCTCGTGAGTGCTCCAAGCCGCGGAGCCCTTCGCCAGTGGCCGTGGAGGCGCGCCCACCTCCGCTGCTGCGCCAGCCTGTGCCGGCGCCCGCGGGGCCTCTCGTAGGCTCTTGCGGCTCGTCATCCAGACTGCCACCTCCCCCGCCGGGGCCTCCTCTGCCTAGGGCGGTCCGCCTTGTCCGGCCATGGAGTGCGGTGGTTCGCTCTGGGGTGGGGCCTGCGGTGGCCGGTCCGGGGTTCTCTGTCCCCTTCACTGGCCAAGTGGGTTCTGGTGTGCTGTCCCGGCCGGTGTCGTCGCCGCTACTGGTGGAGAGGTACTTCCAGGAGGCCTCTGAGGATCCTGCCTGGATGGAGGGGGATCTCGCGCATGCTGAGGTGGTCACGGTCACCAGGGAGAGGCCGGCGGTTGACTTGGCATCAGCTGCGTGTTGGAATTTCCCAAGGATCGGACACACGATCACGCTGCAGCTCAACTGGTCGTATACGCGCAACTCGCCTTGATGTATAAGAACTAGCTGTAGCACTTGATATCACGCCGGCGCTCACGCAAACACCAGGACCAGAACACACGCGCACGAAAGCAGCACTCGAAGTTGGCCAGAGACACGTGTCGTGCCTCGTAATAATCTCTTTATTGTTTTTCGTTTTTCTGGTGGTGTTACAATCTTAGCAGCCCTGGTGCATATATATATGCAGCCTCCAGGACCAAAGCCTAACCTACCCAAACTAGACACGGCTAAACAAACTTAGTAGGACAAGACTAAAGCGCACACATGGATACGGAAGGACTAACCTATCCTACCACGCTATTGACTCAAACATCATAACTTTCCTTAACTAATCAACCGGCAACGTTGATCATCCTAGTACTAATCCTAATCAAACTAGACTAGAACCTCACGTATAACTTGTACTTGTCAAATTTTGCACATCCCTAATTACCTATCATAATGTTTGGATTATTCCAACACTGCCGCGGCCTTGCATGTGGAGTTCGGGATTAGCCCGGCGGACATTTCAATTCTCCCATACTTCCCGGAAGATTTCTTGGTAATTTGCAACAATCCGTTTGTCAGGCAGTTAATGGTGGAACAGAGAGAGGCCTCCTCACCTTGGTTCTCTCTCTCTCGTTGCGGCCCTGGCTCCGGCAAGGACAGGCCACCGGCGCAGCCATGCCCTTCTTGGTGCCCCTGGAGCTGCGTGGAGTTCCTGCGCATGCATGGACGAGGAGGACAGCCGAGGTAGTTTTGCGGGGCCTGGGGCTCGTGCACCACGTTGCAGGCAGGACGGCGAACAGATTCGATATGTCTGGTTTCCGTGTGTGGCTTCGGACAGATGATCTGGCAAGAATCCCCGGCTCCTGCCTCTTGTTCATGGAGGAGCCGAGGGAGGCTCGTGTGGATGGTGGGCCTGCAGCGCTATGCTACCCGATAACCATTACCATCCTTGGTGAGCCCGTCATGGTTGCTAGTTTGGATGCGCCATCCCCGCGGGCGCCACCGCCGCCGTCGCCGCCTTCGGGTGATGCTGGGGGTGCAGATGGGCACGCCCCAGCGAATGGGGCCATGCCGGGTGCGCGTGAGGATGGTGGCTCGTCGGGCAAGCTCGTCGGGCGACCATGCAGGCTCTGCTGGTTCGTCGGTGCCACCGCCCGGCGCCGCGGATGGCTCACATGCTGGCCGTACGGGCGATGGAGGGCAGGGCGGTGGCCCCAGCATGCCTTGCAGCTACTTCACTGAGGTTAGGCGCTCTTCCTATGCACACTAGTAGAAAAGGGGGTAAAGGTCCATGCCGGGTCAGCCCATTAGTCCCGATTCAGTCACGAACCGGGACTAATGTGAGCATTGATCCTGGTTCGTGCGGCTAAAGCATTAGTCCCGGTTCAGCTGAACCCTTTAGTCCCGTTTTGAGGCACGAACCGAGACTAAAGGGTGCGATGCCCTTTAGTCCCGGTTTGTGTCTCAAATCGGGACTAAAGATTAGACTTTTAGTCCCGGTTTGAGACACAAACCGGGACTAAAGGGTGCAATGCCCTTTAGTCCCGGTTTGTGTGTCAAACCGGGACTAAAGGTCCCATTTTCAAACTCTACCCCCTACCCTGTGGATTGCCTTTCTTGTTTCGAAAAAATCAAAAAAAAGATAAAAACTTCAAAAAATAAAATCCTTGGAGAGGTAGTTATATTACTACATCTACTAGTTAGGAAAATTTAAAAACTTAAATTTGGACATTTTTGCAAAAAATGTAGGGAAAATGTAAAACGGATATAACTTTTGCATACGATGTTGGAAAAAAACGTATAATATATCAAAATGTTCAGAACGAAAATCCGCTTCCGATTTTGATGGCCTACGGCCTGTTTGTAAATTTTTAGAATCCTCAAATTCTAAAAGGAAAAAAGCTATGCTCAAATTTCAGTTTTTTTTTGAATTTTTGTTAAATCTGGTCAAACTATGGTCAAACTACTTATTTAAGAAGTATTAGTGTTAATAAATAATTATTCAAGAATATTAGTGTTACTAAATAATTATTTCAGTTTTTTTGAATTATGGTCAAATATGGTCAAATTGTGGTCAAACTGTGGTCAAACAATGGTCAAACTACTTATTCAAGAAATATTAGTGTTACTAGATAATTATTTCAGTTTTTTTGAATTTTGGTCAGATCTGGTCAAACTATGGTCAAACCGTGGTCAAACTAGGGTCAAACTACTTATTCAAGAAATATTTGTGTTACTAAATAATTATTGTTTTTTAGAACAATAGTTTCAAACTCAAATAGTGAAATGTGTGACTACATGCTCAAGCTAAATTCCTGAGGGTTAATAGGATTGACATCTTACTATCTGTCAGGAAAACAACAAGTGCAAACTTGGAAACAAGGGAGAATAGAACCCGAAAGTTAAGCATGCTCAGGCTGGAGTAGTGAGAGGATGGGTGACCGTTCGAAAAGTGATGAAGGGTGATTAGAGATTAAAGGTTAAATTGAGCAGTGATGAGGGGTGATTAGAGCTTAGAGGTTAAAATAATTAAAAAATTTGAAAATCAAAAAAAAAATTCAAAAAAATTTTCAAAAAAAAACATAAAATTTCCTTTAGTTATCTACTAGTGGCAGGGGAGGCAGAGCCTCTTTTGACCGCTCAAAGCAGGCTGGGCCAGCCCAATCTGGTGCGTCAGCGGTCCTCCGGTGGGTCATGCATGCGGACCGGTCTTGCATCGGATCCGAGGGATTCGCCTGCTTCGGTGAACCTCCCAAGGCCAATACCCAACGGTAGCATGGGTGAGAGAGGAGGCGCGTGGATAGAGATTCCCAGATGGACGGGGGCCCAATGAATCGCAAGGAGACCAATGTGCGAGTCGGCAGCGTTTTCTTCTCGCTGGGCGGGCCGGTTCATGAGGAGCCAATGGTGGACGAGGACGTGGATCCTAGGATCGGAGTTGGCAGCACCTGCAGTGAGCACTTATTGGGCGAGGAGCAAGATTTGTCCCCCGCTACAGAACCACAGCCTGGCGCGGAGTTTGAGGAAGATCCAAACCAGGAGTTGGCTGCCACCGGGTTTGATTCGCCTGTGGTTGACCTAGCGCATGTGCAGATGGGAGTCACCTTTTTGGTTAGTCTCACAACGGATCCTGAGGAGGCCATTTGTCCGGCCCTCACGGGCGGAGAGCCATGCAGGCCATGGCCCTGTTTGGATCAATGGGTTAGAGTTAGTTCGGGTTAGTTTGGACTCAA
This sequence comes from Triticum urartu, assembly GCF_003073215.2. Lineage (NCBI taxonomy): Eukaryota > Viridiplantae > Streptophyta > Magnoliopsida > Poales > Poaceae > Triticum > Triticum urartu. The sequence continues at coordinate 15,580,631 of NC_053026.1, forward strand.
CTAATCCAAAAGTATCCAAACAGGAGGATTAGTTTGGGTTAGATGCATCTAACTCATCCAAAAAAACTAACCCACCCAAGAGGTGTTTATTTAGGTTAGTTTTTCTCGGGACCACTAAAAATCACATTTTTCTCTCGCTCTTCCCGTAGCAGATCCCTCTTCACTTCCTCGAAGCTTCTCATCCTCTCCCTCCTCCCTCTTGCACCTTCCATGAAGGCGCCTCGCCGTATTCGTGCTCCATCTAACCCTGCCATCCAAACACCTCTTTGGTTAGAGTTAGTTTACGGTTAGTTTAGAGTTAGAATCTAACTCTAACCACTAACTGAGTTAGAGTATCCAAACAGGGCCCATGCATAAGTGGAGACACATGCACACCACGCACTCCTGTAGCAGTGCAGAGTAGGGTGGACTTGTTGTGTGCGGATTTGGGGCGCACTTTATCACCAATTTTGGCTGAGCTGTCCAGCCGTGGACCGAAAGCCAACAAGAAGAGGCCTAGGCAAAAGAGGCAGCCGGTGTCTAATCGGAGGAGAGTTGTTTGATTGGCCAGGAAGGGGCAAGGCTCCAAGGTGTCCAAGCAGCAGAATGTACTCATTCGGAAGCTGTGTCTTGCGAATGAAGGTAAAAAAATCAGTGACTCTGCGTTGCAGGCCTATGCGCAGCTGTTCAAGACACCGTTGACCGACACTCACATTAGGGCGATCCTAGCTCTATTTGGTTGGCAGCCGTCGATCTTGCCGGCATTCGAGGGTGAGCCCCTGGTGGCGGATACGCACTAGGGTGCGGTGGTGGTGGATTTGGTGAGTTAGCATCATGAATAGCCAGCCTTTCAAAACCTTAGTGTGGAACATGCGCGGATTCAACAACCCAACGCGTAGGAGTAGGTAGCTCAGGTAGTGGCTGCGGCAAACCCAAGTGTGGTTTGACTGCAGGAAACTAAAATGGAGGTTGTCGCGCTGGATGTAGTTCGTCATTGCCTCGGGTATAAATTTGGAAACTTTTACTACTTGTCGGCGTCTGGCACACGTGGTGGCATCTTGTTGGCATGGGATGAGTCTGTAGTCTGCGTGTCCAACCCACACTACACGGACTACACCCTTACGACCCTGATTAAGTTGGTGGAGGGACCGCAATGGTGGTTTACGGGTGTTTATGGACCACAGCTTGACCACGAGAAGTTGCTGTTCCTACAAGACCTGATAGATATTCGAGAGTTGCATGCTGGGCCGTGGATGGTAGCAGGCGATTTCAACCTTCTAGTCAACCCCGAGGATTAACACAATGAGAGGATTAACCGCAGATTGATGGGAACATTCCGTTCTAAAGTAAACTTGCTCGAGCTGAAGGAGGTTTATCTAAATGGACGCCGTTACACACGATCTAATGAGATGACAAACTTAACGCTGGAGAAGGTGGATCATGTTTTTTGTAACGCTTCCTGGGAGGGGCTGCACCCGACATGCTGCCTTAGCGCGGTGGGCTCAGCCATTTCGGACCATTGCCCACTCCTGCTTGACTAGAACACGGAGCTATCCATGGGATCACACTTTAAGTTTGAGGCATTCTGGACGAAGGCCGAGGGTTTTATGGATATCGTAGCGGTGGCCTGGGAATCGGTACCCCGTGGGGGTAATCCGTTCATGACTCTGGATAGGAAGCTGAGAGCCACGTCAAAAAGCTTAAAGAGATGGAGTGATCGGTGGATTGGTAATGTGAAGCTGCATATTGCAATTGCGCTGGAAGTGATCCAGCGGCTAGACAAGGCAATGGACATGCGAGCTCTTTCTAAACAGGAGTGGGAATTATGGAGATTGCTTAAGCATAAGCTGTTGGGATTGTGTTCTCTTGAGCGGGCCATCACGCGATAGCGGTCTAGGATCATTTTCCTTCAGGAAGGAGAAGGCAACACGAGGCTATTCCACCAGTCGGCGTGTCACTGACAGCGGAGGAACATGATCACCTCGCTGTCGAATGGGAATTCGGTGGCCACGAACCAAGAGGAGATTGCAAGCATGGTGGATGGGTATTACAAGGACCTGATAGGAGCGGCTCCACAGCGAATAAACTCCATCAACCTAGAAGCGCTCTAGCTCCCCTGCTAGGACATGCCGGGCTTGGATATTGCCTTCACGGAGGAGGAGGTGCGGAGGATTGTAACTGCAATGCCTATGGATAAGGCCCCAGGCCCAGATGGATTCACCAGTCGCTTTTATGCGACATGTTGGGAGATTATAAAGGAGGACATCATGGCCGCGCTTAGCTCCTTATTTCGAGGAGATATGAGAGGCTTGTATGCTATCAACAAGGACATTGTCTCTCTGTTGCCAAAGGTGGATGGAGCGATCAACATAAAAGATTTTAGGAAGGTGAGCCTGGTCCACGGAGTGATCAAGATCATTGACAAAGTGCTCGCGGTTAGATTGTCATTGGAGCTACTGGGGTTGGTTGGCAAGCACCAGAGTGCATTTGTCAAGGGCCGCTCAATCCATGACAACTTCATGTTGGTGCAAGGTATAACAAGGAGACTGCACGTGCTCAAAGAACCAACCATCATGATCAAGCTCGATATTTTGAAGGCGTTTGATTCGGTCCAGTGGCCCTTCTTGGTGGAAGTGATGTGATCCATGGGCTTTAGCACAAAGTGGATTGGCTGGATTTGTGGACTGCTTGCAACATCTTCAACGAGGATCATAGTCAATGGCGTGCCGGGAGAGCCTATATACAATTGTCAAGGCTTGCGACAAGGGGATCCCGTCTCTCTGATGCTATTCATCCTCACAATGGAACCACTTTAGAGAATGTTCGGCATTGCTCTCGAGCGTGGCACCCTATCTCCGCTAGCATCGAGGGGTTTAACCCAAAGAGTTTCTATGTTTGCTAATGACATCATGATCTTCCTGAAACCATAAGTTGAAGACCTAACTACTTGTGCAGCCCTGCTGCATCTTTTCGACGAAGCATCAGGCCTCAGAGTCAACTTACAAAAGAGCGCAATATTACCAATCCGGTGTAGCACGGAGATCATGGAGAGGATTGTGCAAATCCTTGGATGCCCCAGGGTTCTTATCCTTGCAAATACTTGGGGCTCCCTCTTGCAAGCACTGAAATTATAGGTGACAGATAGTTTTGTGATAAGATAATTTGTAACGAGTAACAAGTAACAAAAGTAAATAAAGTACAGCAAGGTGGCCCAATCCTTTTTGTAGCAAAGGACAAGCCTAGACAAATTCTTATATAGAGAAAAGCGCTCTTGAGGACACATGGGAATTATCGCAAAGCTAGTTTTCATCACGTTCATATGATTCGCGTTCGGTACTTTGATAATTCGGTATGTGGGTGGACCGGTGCTTGGGTACTGTCCTTACATGGACAAGCATCCCACTTATGACTAACCTCTACTGCAAGCATCCACAACTACAACAAAAGTATTAAGGTAAACCTAACCATAGCATGAAACATATGGATCCAAATCAGCCCCTTACGAAGCAACGCATAAACTAGGGTTTAAGCTTCTGTCACTCTAGCAACCCATCATCTAGTTATTACTTACCAATGCCTTCCTCTAGGCCCAAATAATGGTGAAGGGTCATGTAGTCGACGTTCACATAACACCACTAGAGGAGAGACAACATACATCTCATCAAAATATTGAACGAATACCAAATTCACATGACTACTAATAGCAAGACTTCTCCCATGTCCTCAGGAGCAAACGTAACTACTCACAAAGCATATTCATGTTCATAATCAGAGGATTATAATACGCATATAGGATCTGAACATATGATCATCCACCAAATAAACCAACTAGCATCAACTACAAGGAGTAATTAACACTACTAGTAACCCACAGGTACCAATCTCAGACTTGGAGACAAGAATTGGATACAAGAGATGAACTAGGGTTTGAGAGAAGATGATGCTGGTGAAGATGTTGATGGAGCTTGACCCCCTCCCGATGAGAGGATCGTTGGTGATGACGATGGCGATGATTTCCCCCTCCCGGAGGCAAGTTTCCCCGACAGAACAGCTCCGCTGGAGCCCTAGATTGATTCCGCCAAGGTTCCGCCTCGTGGCGGCGGAGTCTCGTCCCGAAAGCTGGCTTATGATTTTTTCCTCATCGAAAGACTCCATATAGCAGAAGATGGGCATCGGAGGGCCACCAGGGGGCCCACGAGACAGGGGGCGCGCCCAGGGGGTAGGGCACGCACCCCACCCTCGTGGGTAGGGTTTGTCCCCCTCAGGAACTTCTTGCGCTCAGTATTTTTTATATATTCTGAAAATGACTTCCGTGAAGTTTCAGGATTTCTGGAGCTGTGCAGAATAGTTCTCTAATATTTTCTCCTTTTCCAGCCCAGAATCCCAGCTGCCGGCATTCTCCCTCTTTATGTAAACCTTGTAAAATAAGAGAGAATAGGCATAAGTATTGTGACATAATGTGTAATAACATCCCATAATGCAATAAATATCTATATAAAAGCATGATGCGAAATGGACGTATTAACTCCCCCAAGCTTAGACCTCGCTTGTCCTCAAGCTAAAGCCGAAATCGAAAAACATGTCCACATGTTTAGAGATAGAGGTGTTAATAAAAATAAAATACGAACATGAGGGCATCATGATCATTCTTAGAACAAAAACTTATATAATTTTTGTCATATGATCTCTTATGCTAGAGTAACAATTAAATCGCAATCTCAAGTATGAATCATAAACTTCATTGAAAACTAAAAAACTGTAATCTCAGTCATTGGAGCAATTGCAGTTTATCATAACATAGGAAAGAGTCAATATAAGAGCTTTTCAGCAAGTCCACATACTCAACTATCATATAGTCTTTCACAATTGCTAACACTCACGCAATACTTATGGGTTTGGAGTATTAATCGGACACAGAGAAAGATAGGGACTTATAGTTTTGCCTCCCAATGTTTTACCTCAAGGGTAATGTCAACAATAATAGTTCATGAAAACTCACATCCAATTAGCCATATATACCAGGATCTTTCCGACATGTTGTGCTTGCCAAAAGATAAAATTTAAAAAGGAAGGGTGAAGATCACCAAGACTCTTATGCAAGGTAGGAGATAAAAGTAAAAGATAGGCCCTTTGCAGAGGGAATTAGAGTTTGTCATGCGCTTTTATGGTTGGATGCACAAAATCTTAATGCGAAAGAACGTCACTTTATATTGCCACTTGTGATATGGAACTTTATTATGCAGTCCGTCGCTTTTATTTCTTCCGTATCACACGATCGTATAAAGCTTATTTTCTCCAACACTAATAAGTCATACATATTTAGAGGGCAATTTTTATTGCTTGCGCCGATGACAACTTGATTGAGGGATCTTACTCAATCCATAGGTAGGTATGGTGGACTCTCATGGCAAAACTGGTTCAAGGGTGTTTGGAAGCACAAGTAGTATCTCTACTTGGTGCAAAGAATTTGTCTAGCATGAGGGGGAAAGGCAAGCTCAATCATGTTGGATGATCCATGACAATATAATTTATCTCAGATGTAAGAAAAACTAACCCATTATGTTGTCTTCCTTGTCCAATGTCAACCCTTTACATGTCATATTTTAATGAGTGCTCTCAATCATAAAATATGTCCAAGATAGTGTATTTATATGTGAAGACCTCTCTTTCTTTATTACTTCTAATTAATTGCAACAATGACCAAAACTATGTTTGTCAACTCTCAACAACTTTTAATCATCATAATCTTTATAGGTGAGCTCATTACTCTCCATAAGATCCATATGATCTCTTTTATTTCTTTTTATTCTTTCTCTTTTATTTTATTCACTCAAGATCATGGAAAAATAATCAAGCCCTTGACTCAACACTAATCTTTATTATATATAGCTCACAGACTCGATTACATAGAAGGATCATAAAGCAAAACTCACAACTAGATCATACTAAAACTTTATTCTACTAGATCAAGACATTATCAAAAGGATCGAACTAAGAGAAAAAACCGGTAAAGATAGAAGTGATGGTGATACGATACCGGGGCACTCCCCCAAGCTTGGCAGTTGCCAAGGGGAGTGCCCATACCCATGTGATTATATCTCTTTTGCCGGTGAAGGAGTTGATGGTTTTGTTGATGGCATAGGCTTGTCGTCCCTCTTCCAAGGCATAGGCTCACCATCATGGAAGGATGATCGAGTCTCCTGAAACCTCAAATCTGCAGCCAAACTCATCCTCTTAAATCTATATTCATACTCACAGTTTTTATTTTGCAGGTCATAGATCTGGGCTTGGAGGGGCTCGATTTTCTCATGAAGCTTGAAGATGGCCTCCCCAATGTCCTTGACGTCCAGCTTGTGGTTGTTGGTGAACTCCGTGATCATAATGTGATTGGAGTCGAGTCCACGCTTCACCATCTCCTGACACTTGAAAACTTCTTTCTCCAATGCCTCGAGCCTTGCCTCTGTGCTTCCGGTCTTCCTTGGTCCCTCAACATCACGGATGTGCAACAACCCCTCACGCATCTCAGTGGTTTGAGGGTGTTGCGACACTTCCGCGAGGTAGGGGTTGATGACCTTCTCGAAGAACTGGTCCTTGGGGGCACTTGAAGACGACATGACGACCTGGATCTGTCAGAAAAAATGCTCGAAACAAAGATAGAGGATATTTGCGTGATACGAGAGTTAAAACTTTCGGGAGATTATATAATGAATTTTTACCGAACAAAATACGTAACGTGCAAGAAAACGGAGTCCGGAGAGCACATGAGGTGCCCACGAGGTAGGGGGAGTGCCCAGGGGGGTAGGGCGCGCCCTCCACCCTCGTGTCCTTCCCGTACTGCTTCTTAATTTTCTATTTTTCTAAATATTCCAAAATGGAGAAAAATTGCCATTAGATCTGTTTTGGAGTCGGTTTACTTACCGTATCACATACCTATTCCTTTTCGGAGTCTGAAATGTTCTGGAAAGTGTCCCTTATGTATTCCTCCGGGGTTACAGTTTCAATAATATTGGTGAGGGAGTCCTGGATTATGGGGTATCCGGACAACCGAACTATATCCTTTGGCCGGACTGTTGGATTATGAAGATACAAGATTGAAGACTTTTTCCCGTGTCCGGATGGGACTCTACTTGGCGTGGAAGGCAAGCTAGGCAATACGGATATGTATATCTCCCCCTTTGTTACCGACCTTGTGTAACCCTAGCCCCCTCCGGTGTCTATATAAACCGGAGGGTTTTAGTCCGTAGGACAACAGACAATCATACCGTAGGCTAGCTTCTAGGGTTTAGCCTCTCCGATCTCGTGGTAGATCAACTCTTGTACTTCTCATATTATCAAGAATAATCAAGCAGGACGTAGGGTTTTACCTCCATCAAGAGAGCCCGAACCTGGGTAATACATCGTGTCCCCTGCCTCCTGTTACCATCCGCCTTAGACGCACAGTTCGGGACCCCCTACCCGAGATCCGCCGGTTTTGACACTGACAATTGGTTTCAACATTTATTGGATTACCTAATATATAATTTTTAATTCTTTGACCGTTCACAACATTCGGATTTGTGCCTTCGAAGTTGTTGATTTTTATGGCACCGGAACAATAGACCTCCTCGATAACATAAGGACCTTCCCATTTAGAGAGAAGTTTTCCTGCGAAAAATCTTAAACGAGAGTTGTATAGCAATACATAGTCACCTACATTAAACTCACGCTTTTGTATCCTTTTGTCATGCCATCTTTTAACCTTTTCTTTAAACAATTTGGCGTTCTCATAGGCTTGGGTTCTCCATTCATCAAGTAAGCTAATGTCAAATAACCTCTTCTCACCGACAAGCTTAAAATCATAGTTGATCTCTTTAATAGCCCAATAAGCCTTATGTTCTAGTTAGAGAGGTAAGTGACATGCTTTTCCATAAACCATATTATACGGAGACATACCCATAGGATTTTTATATGCAGTTCTATAGGCCCATAATGCATCATCAAGTTTCTTGGACCAAATCTTTCTCCATCCAGTCCTGTCAAAGGCATGGGAGCTCAGACCCCGCACATGGTTAAGCTATGGGAAATAAATATCTTACCAGATGTACAGAACTTACTGAATTCGCAGGGCGCTTCGCGCTTAGCCTGCGGTCCTCAGTAAGAGAAGGAGGGACCTCAGCGCCCTTGAACATCACCCTCCAGACGTCCTTGTGCATCGTGTCGAAGAGCTCGTGTAGAGTCTGGTGCTGGGTCGGGTCGAACTCCCATATGTTGAAATCCCGTTGTTGACACGGGAGGATCTGGCGGAAGAGCATGACCTGGACTATGGTGACAAGCTTAAGTTTCTTTCTTATCATGTTCTGGATACACTTCTAGAGTCCGTCCAGCTCCACCGATGAACCCCAGGACAGGCCCTTCTCCTTCCAGGAAGTGAGCCGCGTGGGGATTCCGGATCGAAACTTGGGGGCCGCCACCCAGTTGGTGTCACGTGGCTCGGTGATGTAGAACCACCCCGATTGCCACCCCTTTATGGTCTCCACGAAGGAGCCCTCGAGCCATATAACGTTGGGCATTTTGCCCACCATGGTTCCGCCGCATTCCGCTTGTTGGCCGCCTACTACCTTCGGCTTGATATTGAAGGTCTTTAGCCATAAGCCGAAGTGGGGCCGGATGCGGAGGAAAGCCTCGCACACGACGATGAACGCCGAGATGTTGAGGATGAAATTCGGGGCCAGATCATGAAAGTCCAGCCCGTAATAGAACATGAGGCCGCGGACGAATGGATGGAGGAGAAACCCCAGTCTGTGGACGAAGTGGGGGAGGAAAACCACCCTTTCGTAAGGTTCCGGGGTAGGGATGATCTGCCCCGTGGCAGGTAGTCGGTGAGCGATATCCGCGGCTAAGTATCCGGCTCCACGCAGTTTTTTGATGTGCCCCTCCATGACGGAGGAGGCCATCCACTTGCCTCCCGCTCCGGACATGTTTGGAGAGAGTCGAGGAGAAGGATGCGGACTTGAGCACTGGAGCTCGAGTGCGCGAGAATGGATGAGCATGGAGGAAGAAGGCGTGGGTAGAAAAGGGTGAGATCTTATCCCTTTATAAGGGCGGACTAAACTATGCGCCCCCACTAGCCTGGTAAAACTCGCTTATCCCCCAAGTGCCGTAATAGGTGGCGTGGTTGGGTTACCAACGTCCGTATTGATGAGAATTCCGTAATAAGGGGAACACGATCTCTGCTTTGACAAGACGTGTCAAGAAACCGCCTCGCGTTATGTGCGGGGCTGGTTAAAGAAAAACGGTTCAAATAATTACCGGGCCGTGGCGTGATGTCATGCTGCCGAAACGTGTGAGCAGATTATATTTGTGGAAATATTATTCTCTCTAGGGTCGTATGTGGAACTTATTTTGTAGGGTCGGACACTACCCTTGTATTCAAACTCCTCCGTGGTGTATTCGGAGGAGGAACCCACCTTGAAATGCCGAAGACAACACTGTGCGCCAGATTCATCGTCATTGAAGCCTGGTTCAGGGGATAGTGAGGGAGTCCTGGATTATGGGGTATCCGGACAGCCGGACTATATCCTTTGGCCGGACTGTTGGACTATGAAGATACAAGATTGAAGACTTCGTCCCGTGTCCGGATGGGACTCTACTTGGTGTGGAAGGAAAGCTAGGCAATACGGATATGTATATCTCCCCCTTTGTAACCGACATTGTGTAACCCTAAAGGTTAATGATGATATCGGCCATTACTTTCAGACACACAAGGGTTTGAGACAAGGAGATTCCATGTCTCCTCTCTTGTTTAATATAGTGGCCGATATGTTGGCCATCCGTATTGGCAGGGCCAAGTAGCATGGTCATGTGGAGGGGTTAGTTCCTCATCTGGTCGATGGAGGAGTATCCATCTTACAGTACGCTGACGACACTATCTTATTCATGGAACATGACATTGCTAAGGAGCGTAATATGAAACTTATATTATGTCTCTTCGAACAATTGTCTGGTTTAAAGATAAACTTCCACAAGAGTGAGTTGTTCTGCTTTGGGAAGGCCAAAGACGAGCAAGACACTTATAGACAATTGTTTTGGTGTGAATTAGGTTCTTTACCATTTAGTTATTTGGGTATACCGATTCATCACCATAAGTTATCCAATAAAGAATGGAAGTGTATCGAAAAACGAATTGAAAAAAAGCTTAGCTGCTGGAAGGGCAAGCTTATGTCTTATGGAGGTCAGCTAGTGCTGATTAACTCGGGTACTGACTAGTATGCCGATGTTCCTTACTATCGTTCTTCAAAATATCGAAAGGGGTATGGAAGCGGCTTGATTTCTTTAGATCCCGGTTCTTCTGGAAGTCAGATGAGGCCAAGAGGAAATATCATCTCGCGCGATGGGATATTCTTTGCCGACCAAAAGATCAGGGGAGTCTTGGTATTGAGAATTTAGAAATCAAGAATGAATGCCTTATGAGAAAATGGCTTTATAGGTTAGAGACGGAGCCGGAGGGCATGTGGGCACATATTTTGCGTAATAAGTATTTACAGTCGAAAACGCTCGCCCAGGTTACCGTGAGACCAACTGACACGCCATTCTGGAAAGGGCTTATGAGAACGAAGGACTTGTTCATTCGTAGGGTCAATTTCTTGCTTGGCAATGGGATGCCAACAAGATTTTGGGAGGATACGTGGTTTGGAGAGACACCCTTGGCCGTACAATATCCTGCCCTTTATAACATTGTGCAATGTAAGGAGAATTATGTAGGCACAATTTTCCAAACGATTCCCTTGAATATTCAATTCAGACGCGTTAGTTGGTGAGCGATGGACTGCATGGATGCACTTGATTCGGAGATTGATAGATTTCAACTCTCTGACCAGCCGGATTCGATGCAATGGAAATTGGCTAAAAATGAGGTATTTATGGTGAAATCTTTCTATATGGATTTGATTAATTCTGGCCCAATCTCGAGATCATTGCATATTTGAAAGATTAAGGTTCCCTTGCGTATTAAAATTTTCATGTGGTTCATCCACAAGCAAGTAATACTCACAAAGGACAACTTAATCAAGAGGCGATGGGTAGGTAGTTCACGTTGTCGTTTTTGTGATCATGATGAAACAATACAATATTTATTCCTTGAATGCCCACTTGCCAAATTGCTTTGAGAATGATTCATATAGCCTTCAACATTAATCCTCCAGTTGACATTGAGTCATTGTTTGGAACGTGGTTAACAAGGGCTGAACATACCACTGATGCTTGTATTCGGATTGGAATATGTGCACTTCTGTGGGCTATATGGAACTGTAGGAATGATTTGATATTTAACAGACAACACACTTTAACTTTCTTGCAGGTCATCTTCAGAGCTACCGCGTGGATCCGTACGTGGTCCTTACTGACTCCTATGAAATCCAGGGAGCCTTTGGTTACTGGGTGCAACCAGGTGGAGATGGTAGTATGGGCTATATTCAATCGGTTCGGATGACGGTCGCATACATGATAGGAGTCTAGGAAGCTTATCCTTCATATTGTCATACCGGTTGTGATCGCAACATGTACTTTTCTCATTTGCTTCGCTCTGCTTGCGAGCTGTAATACTTTTATGACTTTGTGCTACTTCATGGATTGTTTAATAAGAGGGCTGCATGCATCATTATGATGCTGAGGCCAGGGGTACGCCTCCATTTCTAAAAAAAGATGTTTTTATCAGGAAGAGCAAAACTAATTAATTATAAACCTAGTTAGGAAAAATGTATAAGTATGTATAATACCACACATTTTACCCTTTTACAAAAAAGAGGATAGCCCCCGGCCTCTGCATCCGAAAGATGCATACAACCATATTATTAAAACAAAAAGTCAACATGTCTCAAATATGTTGCAAGATCGCAAAAAGGAGCTGAAAAGATGATAAATGAAGTGCCACGACCGATGAAAATAGGATAAGATGGCTAAACACCTAATCTATTATTGGACCGCCATCCACCGGTTGTACATATCCCGTGGTACCATCTCCCAATGGTTGCACCAAAGGGCCATATGCTCCTTGGCTTTCCGCAATGCTGAGCAACGTTAATGTGCATTCCCGACTCAAATATGCGCCGTTGTTTTAGGCTCAACTCCACACTACTAGGAAAAGGGCTATACCTAATATGGACATTAATGACGCACCATATATGTGGTGCGCCACTGCTATATAGCAGTGACACACCGGATACAGGTGCGCCATTAGTGTCCTCATTACTAATGGCACACCACACACATGGTGCGCCATTACTAACAATATTTTTTTTCCAAAACTACTAATGGCGCACCAAGGCACAGTGCACCATTACTAGTTTTAACTAGTAATGGCGCACCACACACTACGTGCGCCACTACTAATAATTTTTTTTATTTTTTTTCAAAACTAGTAATGGCGCACCAAGGTAGAGTGCGCCATTACTAGGTCAAATTAGTAATGGCGCACCACTACCAAGGTGCGCCACTACTAACAATTTTTTTTGCACAATTAGTAATGGCGTACCACCTAATAATGCGCCATTAGTAACCAGGGTTACTAATGACGCATTATTAGGTGGTGCGTCAATAGTAACCTGAGACCAGCTAGATATTTTGGACATCCACCTATCACACTCATTTTTCCCACTTCATTCTCTCCATCTCCTCCTCCAAGCTTATCTCGGCTGCATCCTCCTCCTCACCTCATTTGCACCATAGATTCACCCAAATTAAGTGGTTAAATTTTCCTTTTTTGATAGGTAAGTAAGGGGAAAGCTTCTTTATGTTGTAGATCTACTTTTTTTCTCCCTCCAACAACGTGCACATGCACTTTTTATGGCCTAGATCTACGTATGTTTGTGGTGTTGCAGGTACCGGTATTTGAAATACGATAGTTGCCAATATTTTGCCGGAATGTTGATTCATTTCCGTTTCGGCGAGAATTTGGCACAATGCATTCTTTTTGGTCCTATTTTTAGGCAAAGTCATGCCAATTTTTTTTTGGTTCTAAAATATCGTTTTGCTCTACCCCGCAGGCGACCATGGTCTGCACGATGACCGAAGGCACCGTGAATAGGTTTTTGAGCTCCGCGAAGGCCGAGATGCTTCAAAAGAACGAGACGGAGATAAGATGTCCGTGTCGAAGATGCAAGCTGACACTAGTAGAAAACAGGGCTATGGGCCAGGCCGGCTCAGCCCATTAGTCCCGGTTCAGTCTAGAACCGGGACTAATGTGAGCATTGGTCCCGGTTCGTGCGGCTAAGGCATTAGTCCCGGTTCACTCGGGCCCTTTAGTCCCGGTTTAAGACATGAACCGGGACTAAAAAGGGTGCGATGACCTTTAGTCCCGGTTCGTGCCTCAAACCGGGACTAAAGATTAGACCTTTAGTCCCGGTTTGAGGCACGAACCGGGACTAATGGGGTTGAGACCTTTAGTCCCGGTTCGTGCCACGAACCGGTACTAAAGGTCCCATTTTCAAACTCTACACCCCCCGGTGGATCGCCTTTTCAGTTTTAAAAAATAAAAGAAAATAATGGAAATGTCAAAAAAATAAAAGAAAATAAGTTCTCATGTGATATGTGGTCTAGTTGTTGGGAAAATTTGCAAATGTGAATTTTGACTTTATTTGCAAAATCTCTCTGAAATTTGTAAAAATGGGCATAACTTTTGCATACTAACTCGGATGGAAAAGTTTTTTATATGAAAAATCATCTACTCGAAAAGTTACATCCAAATTTAACCTTGGTATTTGGGGGAACCCCGTTAAACATTTTCAAAATCCTCAAAAACCTAATAGAAAAAAAGTTACAGGGCTTTTAAGATCTAGAGTGGAAAAAATTGAAAAATATTCAAACAGTGGGCAAACAGTGGTCAAACAATGGTCAAACTAATTATTCTAGAATATTAGTGTTACTAAATAATTATAATTATTTTAGTTATTTCAATTTTGGTCAAATCTGGTCAAACTGTGGTCAAACTGTGGTCAAACAATGGTCAAACTAATTGAGAAGTGATGAGGGGTGGTGATTACAGACTAGAGGTTAAAATAATTCAGAAGTTTGAAAATAAAAAAAAAATTCAAAAAAAAATTTTCAAATTTTTTTTTCAAAAAAAATCATAAAATTTCCTTTAGTCCCGGTTGATGTTACCAACCGGGACTAAAGGTGGAGCTCCACGTGGCCGCGCCCTTTAGTCCCGGTTCTGGATTGAACCGGGACTAAAGGGTCAGGGCATTAGTACCGACACTTTAGTCCCGGTTCAGGAACCGGGACTAAAGGCCCTTACGAACCGGGACTATAGGCCCTTTTTCTACCAGTGTGAGGAGCCTTATGGACCCGGATTCCGTACAGGTGTGGGACCACCTGCTCTTGCGTGGTTTCATGGATGGCTATCGGTGGCAAGGTGATGAAGATGATTATGAAGTCATCCATGAGGGCCAGGCAAGAAATGAGGAAGGGCAGCAAGACAACCGCGGCGAGGGCGGGCGAGAAGACGAAGAATCTCCAGGACACGATCACGAAGTAGATGCAGTACACAATCATCATGTAGAAGATGCCGGACATGATGATGAGGAAGATGCCGGAGCAGACGAAGGGCATGATCACGAAGATGAAGATGCCAGAGCAGACGACGATGGACCATCGATGGGCTGGGTGCAGGACCCTCATATTCAAGAGCTGCTTCTCAAGCAGACGGATAACGCAAGAGCTGCCGCCCGAGAGAAAGCCAAGCTGGATCTACTAGAGATAGACGCGGTTTCACTGTAATCAGATGCCACCCACCGTTTATAGGGTTCAACTGGTTCAGGTGCTGCCGGGCTTCGACGACATGTTACCTCCGTATCGACCCCATGGGGCCGACGAAGATGATGTGATGACCCTCAGCGCCTGCATAAGCTGGCCCATGCTTTGGCCGAAGAGCCAGATTCGTTTGGGGCCGGGGGACACCATCCCACAAACAACACCGCCAGTCGTGCCGGCGCCAAGCCATGGCAAGACCCCCGCAACGTTACCGGACATGCCAGACATGGATATGGCACAGGATCCGGGCATGCATATGGTACAGGATCCGGACGACGACGACGACAACGACGGTACATTTACCAATGTCGATAAGTACTTCAACGAACATGGATACGGTAACAAATTCTTGGGGCCTCCTTCTCAAGAACCCAACCATGCAAAAGACGATCTAGCTGGTACCACGGAGAAACCCAGTTGCAACTGGCGTCGTCTGGCGTTCAGTTCTCAGGAGACGCCTCCAGCTGCCGCCTTCACCGAGCCTCAGATAGCCGAGGTGCAAAATATTATCAGCCCCAACACACTCAAAAAGGTTGTCTGTGAGCAGAACTCGATCCCATTACAGCAGAATAAGAAGGGACGGAAAAGAAAGAGTAAGAAGGGTGCGAGCCAGCCGACACCGAGTACGATCCGTGCTCAGGACGGGCCACCTTCACCTAAGGATATCTCGAGGAGGGTGCATGTGGCGGGTAGGCCGATGCTACCAACTAATCTGCTCAATGCTGCAACCGGTGCTATGCGGAGTCTGCATGACAGTGTTCTTTCTTTGGAGAAGCGGCGTCTCCGAGAGAATGATGTGGCATACCCGGTTTTCGTGGCCAAGGTGCCAGAGGGCAAGAGCTTTGTGGATAACGCCGTCGGGGGTATGATCGTCCTGCGGTTTGATGACATCTTCGCTATGTTTAACCTTCATCCCCTGCACTACACCTTTGTTCGGCTATTTTCGCCGAGTATGGAGATGCGGATCATTAGAGACAAGACCCCGGACATCGTGATAGTCGACCCCTTCTACATGCGTGCCAAGATCTTGGGCAGCGCTAGGGACAGGCAAGTCGCGAGTTCATACCTCGAAGGCGTCATTCTGGCAAACACAGATAAGGATAACTTCCTCGTGCCTTACTTTCCCGAGTAAGTCATCCCCTCACCGCCCCGTAACATATGATTTCCTAGATTTTGATCGTTCTTTTTTTCTAACATTTCGTGTTTTGTGCAGTAACACACATTGCACACTCATCCTCTTAAGCCCGAAATATTCCACGGCCACGTATTTCGACTTGGACCGTCAGTCGAAGAAAGACTACACAAATATCAAGAAAGTTCTTGATGATGTTCTCCCCGGCTACGCCAGATCTGGAGGCACCTTCAGAAGGCCAATTCGTAGGTACGGCAAGCACGTGTTCGCCCACAATACGACGTTCCCCTGCGTCAAGAAGCCGCCTGCCGGTCAGAAGGATGCCTACTACGCCCTTCATCACATGCGGGCGATCGTACAGGACCATAATCACCTTCTGCTACCAAATAATCTCAAAGATTGGGCCGCAAGCTTGTCGGCAATCCAGGACGCCAACATCAGACAAGAATTCTTTCGCATCCAGTCGGAGTTTGCGGAAATCATCCATCAAGATGTCCTTCGTACCTCGCGGCAGTTCTACCTCAGATATCAACCGTCCAATAGTGAGATAGAAACAACGCTACAAATGCAGGTTGCCAACGCCCGCGATTTCATGACCATCACGATAGACGGCGGCTTCATCCACGCTTCGGTCCCTGAGTCGAGTCGAAAGTAGTGATGCTATGTGTAGTTCTGAAATATCGATTAGCTCATGTTGTAATAAACTTTAATGAACTTGTATGTCTCTTGGGTTTGGACAGCCATTCAACTTATATGTAATCGATGCTATTTATTAGTAGGACCATGAATCATGCTATTAATGTCTTGATTTTCTCTTCCGATCCTTTTGTTGCATACTTATATATTTCTTATGTATTGTCTGTGAATTGCTACTAACGTTTTGTTTGGCTAGTGCATAGAGATGCTGTCGTATGTCGTATACAAGGGTAAGGTTCCCGGAGTCTACGACTACTGGGAGGAGTGTCGGAGACATGTTCACCATTTCAGCTGTAACAGTTACAAAGGATACACCACTAGGGCGGAGGCGGAAACTAGATACGCGCGCTATCTAGCGGGAGAGAGGAGGGAGCGGAGGAGGAACCGGATGAAGACCAGTTCATCGCGATGATGCTCATCGTGATGACCGCAGCTCTCTTCTATGTGATGATAGTTTAGATGATCAATATCGGCTTGTAATATGAAGACAAACTCGCTACTCGCGGTCTCGAGACTTGTAATGTTCTAACTTTGTTCGGTCTTTTGAATTCAGAGACTAAGATGATGAATTGTATTCGGAGACTAATCTTCTATTGTATTCGATGAATCTACTGTTTATATGTTGTGCTGTCTATATTCTGTGTAGTAATATATTTTGTAAACTGTGCAAATATCAGAAAAGATTTTTTTCCTAACATTCATACTAATGGCGCACCACACTGCACTTTAGTGGTGCACTGCAATAAACACACTAGTGGCGCACTACCTAGAAGTGCGCCATTAGTAACGCAGAGCACAAGGTAAATATGGCCCCCTGAGAGGCATAGTAATGGCGCACCGTTTGACATAATAATGTGGCGCACTCCCTGATGATAGTGGCGCATCTGTAGTGCGCCATTAATGGCCAAAACAGGTGCGCCACTAATTAGCCTTTTCCTAGTAGTGCCATCTAACCATGTCCTAAATAGCGGGGTAGTACTGTTAGGAGGACTAACGTTAAATGCCACATGTACGGTAGGCCATAATAGCTTTTTAGTGGGTAATTAATAAAAAGATGTTTGATAGTTTCTTCTTGATCACAAAAGCAACATCGTTTACTCCCTTCCCAACTGTCTTTTGCCAACTTGTCATTCGTCAATATTACTTCCTTATGCACAAACCACATAAATATTTCAATTCTTAGAGGCACTTAAACTTTTAAATGTGGGACGATTTAGGGATTGAATCAGAGCCAGTTAAATCTAGATTCATAGACTTCAACGAGAAAACTCCTGATGCTCGAGAGTTTCCAGTGAAGAGTATCAGGCTCATTCGAAAGATTAACCTCCGTCAACCTACGTACAAAATGTAGCCATCTATCACATCTGTCCCCCACTAGGGACTTTCGGAAGTGAATATTTAATGGCACCGACCCAAATATTGTACTTACAAAGGCTTCCTTTTATTGTACAATGTTGTAGTATTGTTTTAATGGGGGAGAATTTTACTTCCCTGGCCTCTGCAACAACTAAGGCCTCCTTTGGTTTGTAGGATTTTTGCAGGAATTCTATAGGATAGGATTTGCAAAGGAAAAATTCCTTTGAAGCCCTTTGGTTTATAGGAATGGATTCCTATTCCTATGTAGGATAGGAATCAATCCTTCACGTTTTGGAGGAAAAAAACATTAGCCTAGACTCAATGGAAAAAATCCTATCCTATGCACCAAATGACATCTCTTTCTCTATAGGAATTGACATGCATGTCATCTCACTTCCTATGATTTTCCTATTCCTATAAAATTCCTATCCTATGAACCAAAGAAGGCCTTAAAGATGCATACATTCATTAAGCATGAGTACCCCTATTTTTATCTTGGTTAATAACCAAGCCTAGTCCTCTAGATAAACCACATGAGATCATGAAAGGCTGGTCCTCAAGAATAGATAGGAACTTAAATTCGCCTCTGTGAGGATTTGAATTCAAGCGTTGGGTTTGTACATCCACTCACCTAACCAGTTGAGCTAGGCTCACTCCCCTAGCTCACTCAAATATTACCTAGCTCACTCACCCACTTGCCGATGGATTCCAGATCCATATGGTTACCACTGGAAATGACCTTTGGCAAGCCGCCACACCTCAAATTAGGTAAACCGTACTTGAGAAACCGTGAAAGAGCAAGAAAACCTACGCATCCGGTCAGGCCCGGAAAATTTGTAACGTATTATATATGTGTTGTATATTTGTAGGTGTACATATGGGGAGTGGTCGTCTCTGCGTTCCGGATATAAACCGAATGGATTGTGTTGACCGGAAAAATACAGCCCGAATCTCCTAGCGCGATCCTACTGGAGGCGCATAGCTGGTAGTAACCGTTTCTACTGGTGGCTCGAATTTTTTTCCGGACAACCCTTATTTGTAGCTGTACATATATGTGAGTCTATGAAGACACTTATGAGGATCAGAAATCTGAGTAAGAGAAATGGCACAAGATTTGTTGGGTATGTAGTGGACTAGTGGTGTAGTAGATGATGATGAGATGGTATGGAAAGTCGAGTAAGAAGAAAAGTCGATGATATGAGAAAGTTTTCTTCAGAATATATAATGTAGATTCAAATGTGGTGGGTTAGATACCGACGAGCAATTCAGCTCATCAATGAAATCTACTCAGTACATGAGAATTGATATTACCTTGTGGTGTTAGTCGTAGTACCATATATTCTCCACCTGTATGCTCACACAACTGAAATATGCAGGCCTGATTAATGGGCTTCGTGATCGTACTGAGATCTCAATATTTTGGACTTAATTGTCCAGATACATTACGATACTGAACATGATTCACCCTGATTACTACAAAACTGCGTAGGTGTTCAGTTAGGCTTTACTCGTGGCCTTTGGTTTTTGCCTTATAAGCCAAGAAGGACATATGTAGTTGCTTTTTTTCTTTTGACTGATCATTTGGATATTGGCCAAAACAAAATTCCGAAGGTAAAAGCACATAGATAGGTGTTTTTCCATTCTTATAAGCCAAAAACCCTAGAGCCACAAATTAAATCGAACCAAGCATGCGTTTGCCTACTAGTGCTTATCGTAACTTGGCTTATGGCTTTCTTTTTCAGCCCTGCAGCATCGACGAAAAACCATCATCGACGAAAGGTGACTTGAATCTGAACCTGCCACATGAGAATAAGAGGCTGAGTTGGTGCTGCCAAATTAAGACGCACCTCCATGTGTACAAGTCCATAAATATATAATACACCTTGTTATTGACGGATTATTTACCTATACATGACAGTCACAGGGAGAATAGGGAGTTTGAGGTTTAGATTGTTCAACGGTATGCAAGAAGCATCGATTACAATATAGTATTCTCTATGGCATGGACTGCGTTGCTGATTACAACATGATTAGGCTGAACCATCAATGCTGAATTAAAACAGAACAGAAAATCTTTAGCTCGTATTTGTTGTCAGATTTATTCACTAGCATATATGGAGCCAAAACGAGCAAGCAAATACCACTGAGCGAGAAAACTTTTGACTTGATGAATGATGAGCGACGTTAAAACTAATGAGCGGACGGAGTATATTGACAACCACGTAAACATTCAGTCCTTCAATTATCGCTCTAGTGTATGTTCTCCCACCAACATGATGCTACAAATCATGCACCTACAGCTACCTCCAGTTAATGCCAGAACATACAAGTCTAAGTGATGGATAGTGTGTTCGTTGATAACAGAGAAGTCCCAGCCAGCAAACGTGAAACACTATGCTGTCCAGTCAGTCACCAACATAGATACGCCACGGGTCTGCTGATTTGATCGCACGATGAATGTCGACTGAGTTGTGCCCCCTGTATTGTGGAAGGACAGAAAGATACAGGAGTTCCGGTGGTAGAAATATTTCTGGCACCTCTCAATCCTAGCTAAGATGTGTGTGTGCGCGCGTGGTTATTTAATAGCAGCAGATAAGATTCCGTCCCCAGCTAGCACAAATGGATCAGCTGTCGAGGTAGTATGATTTGATTTGATTTATCACAAGAAGTACGTCGGAGGGTAGAACAAGATACCAAGAAAAGCTCAATCCTAAATAGACCTGACTATATTGGCTGGTAGAGGCCTGCGGGGTGCTTCTGTTTGAGAACTTGAGATACATAATGTGGAACTGACTGAGGTCAGTAAGATATAATGGAAACTCATCACTGAGACTTGCACATAAGAGATGAGTGACAACGTTCCTAGTAGTATCGTACTCCACAACTGCTGCACAATCGAGATTTTAAGTGTGTCCTTAATATTAAAGTTTTCTTGTCACCACCGAGACCACCCTCGATACAGCAATGTCCCCGACCACCGAGACGTTGCATTCCATCCCGCTTCGGCCTCCGCGGTGGTTTCTCCAACAGCATCTACTTCCGCAGATGGCTACTCGACAGTCGGGACGCGTTTATAAGACACCAACAGTCTACCGATGCTGCCACATCCCCTGACAACATGGACACTCCTCTGCCACTACCGGCGGCGCCTCCTCGACTTGAACCATTCCATCTGTGCCACCCATGCCGACCGCCCAGGTGGCACCGACGCATGCTCCATGGCTCATCAATGATATCCACGCTGTACAAGAGAATTGATATTACATTGAAGTGTTTAGTACTAGTACCATATACGTATATATTGTACACATTTACGCTCAAGCAAGTGAAGTATGCAGGCATGATTAATTGGCTTCTTGATCGTACTGAAACCTCAACATTTTGGACCTAATTGTCCGGATACATTCTGATACTGAAGTTGATTCACCCTCATAACTACATAACTGCCCCTAGGTGTCCAGTTAGGCTTAACTCATAGCTTTTGGTTTTTGCCTTATAAGCCAAAAAGCACGTATGTAGTTGTTTTTTTGGCTTTTCAATGAATAGTTGAATATTGGGCAAAAGCGAAAATCCAATGGTAAAAAGCACATAAATAGGTGTTTTTCAATTATTATATGCCAAGAAACCTAGACCTGCAAATTAAATCTAATCAAACTCACGTTTGCCTAATAGGGCTGATACTAACTTGGCTTGTGGCTTGTGGTTTTCTATTTCAGCCCTGCAGCTTAGTTCCATATAGCCTAAATTATTGCTACCAAATTAAAACATGCCTCCATGCGTACACGTCCATAAAATATATAATACACCATGTTCATGAAGGATTATTTGCCTATGCATGACAGTCACATGGAGAATAGAGAGTTTGATGTTTAGATTGGCTTGTTCAACGGCACGCAACAAGCATTGATTACAATATAGTATGCTCTATGGCATGGAGGGCGTTGCTGATTACAACAAGATTTGGCTGAACCATCGATGCTAAATTAAAACAAAACAGAAAATCTTAAGCTCGTATTTGTTGTCGGATTTATTCACTAGCGTATATGGAGCCAAAACGAGCAAGCAAATACCACCGAGTTAGTAAACTTCGATGAGCGACGTTCAAAATAATGAGCTGACGGAGTATATTCACAACTACGTAAAGAGTCAATCCTTCAATTATCGTTCTCGTGAATATTCTCCCACCAGCATGATGCTACAAGTCATGCAACTACAGCTCCCGCGAATAAGTGCCAGAACATACTAGTTTCTGTTGGAATTTCGCCTACAGGATCGATCACATGAAATCACGATAAACACACAGACGCAAAAACTTTTTGCCAAAGGCACGTGTCGTGCCTCTCTTCCTCTTTATTTCTTTTCTTGTTTTCTGTTGATACAAAGTTGCAGGCCCTGTGTATCTATATATACACGTCGGCCAGCCCCAAAGCTAACAATAACCGACTTTGACTCAGCCTAAACTCTTAGACTCCTACTAGTACACGAAGTTGACTTCAATACGTACTACTAATCAGCTAAACTACACGGTAGCCTAGTACACCGTATACTACTATGACTCTTCACGTGCATGCACAACATGCACACGTATCTTAATTAACAAGCACTCATGAATCTAATCAAGATTACTGTTAACAATCTCTCCTTAATCTTGACCGGTCATCTTTCTCTTGCTTCTCCGATCTTGACTTGTTGTAGATCATCTCTTGTCGATTCATCCGCTTGCACCATGACAAGTTAAACTGATAGGCTTCAGTGATCGCAACAATCTCTCCCTAATTTTAACTTGGCGAATTTACGGACCACCTCAAATATGCCTTGGACTACCCAGCCTCGCTAGTAACCTGTGGAACACCCCACCCGGTGAACTTGACCATCCACCCTAGCGAGATACATGCCGACTCCTTGTGGATCGCACCACCCTGTGCACTACACCATGCACTCCAGCCTCATGTAGAGACATGGCCTCATTGAAGAGACTCACCTTCACTGGTTTACCGCCCCCACATACTTGAACTTGATCCTCTCGTCGAGACACATAGACGACCTGGATGCGCTTCATATTCAACGCCTCCTCACGAAGACGAGCACTTGGACATGACGACGATTGACACGACGACGACGACGACTGACCGACCGTGCTAACCCGCACGACTCCTTGACTACTCTTAACTCCCGGATGATGATCTTGACGACTTTCTGGCACCGCATCACTGCACCACCACCCCCGTCAACAATCTCCATCCACCGCCTTGCCAACGACATCCCGCCGTCTCGTTCCTTGTCGCTCCGCCAAACGACGATCGCCTGATCCTCTCTTCGCCGCATCATCCAGCGACTTCATGGCCCGCTCTTTCTCGTCGCTGCACCACCCAACGACCATATCGCCCGCCCCGAGGCACTAGTCGGGTCAAAACCCCGGGGCAAGCAGGGCTTCAATCGACCTAGCTCTGATATCAATTGTTGGAATTTCGCCTACAGGATCGATCACATGAAATCACGATAAACACACAGACGCAAAAACTTTTTGCCAAAGGCACGTGTCGTGCCTCTCTTCCTCTTTATTTCTTTTCTTGTTTTCTGTTGATACAAAGTTGCAGGCCCTGTGTATCTATATATACACGTCGGCCAGCCCCAAAGCTAACAATAACCGACTTTGACTCAGCCTAAACTCTTAGATTCCTACTAGTACACGAAGTTGACTCCAATACATACTACTAATCAACTAAACTACACGGCAGCCTAGTACACCGTATACTACTATGACTCTTCACGTGCATGCACAACATGCACACGTATCTTAATTAACTAGCACTCATCAATCTAATCAAGATTACTGTTAACAGTTTCATCGATGGATAGCGTGTTCGTTGATAACAGAAAACTCGCAGCCAGTAATAAACATGAAAAACTATGCTGTCCAGTCAGTCCCCATCGTAGAAACGCCACGAGTCTGCTGATTTGTTCGCATGATGCACGTCAATCAAGTTCTGCCCCATGTATCCTCCAGTGACGTAAAGCTACATGAGTTCTAATGGTAGAAATATTTCTGGCGCCTCTCAATCCTAGCTAAGATGTGTATGCACGCCCGCGTGGATGCGTAATAGCAGAAGACAAGAAATGGATCAGCTGTCGCGAGGTACTGCGATATGATTTATTCCAACAAGTTGGAGATGGAAGAACAACATGTAAAAACAGCTCATTCCTAACTAGGCCTGACTATGTTGGCTAGGAACAGAGAGGCCTGAGGGGTGCGAGATATATAAGGTGGAACTGCCTGAGGTTGGTGAGATATAATCCAATCTCATCACTGAGTCTTGCACATAAAACGTTGAGATGAGTGACGACGTTCCTCGTATCGTAATCCACAACTACTGCACAGTCAAGATTTTAAGTGTGTCCATAGTATTAAAGTTTTCTTGCACCGCCGAGACCACTGAGATCGCTACAGCGATGTCCCCGACCTCCCAGATGTGGCATTCAGTTCCCGCATTGGCCTCCTCGGTGGCTTCTCCAACAGCATCTACTGCCGCAGATGGCTACTCTCAGTTTTCACCTCAAGTTGGGACACCTCTATATGACATCAACGGTGTGCCGCAGCATGTCCCGGCGCTGCCGCATCCCCTAACACCACTGACACTCAGGGATCTCACGGCGCCACCTTTTCAACAATATCGGTCTCCTCTGCCACTACCGGCAGCGCCTGCTCGATCGTAATCTTGGCCTCTCCGCCGACTGTGCCGACTGCCTGGCTGGCCCTGACGCATGCTCCATGGCTTTGTCCTTCGAGAACGTTTGTCCACACCATGACCACGCATGCTCGCCAAGGCATCATCCACGCGAAGGCCCTGTATGCCGATACAAATGTTGCCGTCACCACCTCAATGCATGTTCCTTCTAGTGCCCGTGCTGCACTATCCACTATGTGATCTGGCATGCTCTAGGGCAATGATGGAAGAGTTTGACGCGCTACAAGAAAACCTCACATAGACCCTCGTGCCATTCCCCGTGGTGCAAACATCGTTACGTACAAGTGGGTTTTATGGCATAAGCCCAAGCCGGAAGCTTCCTTGTCGCAGGAGGCACACATGGGCTGCTCCGCTCAAATAACTCTTTGACGATCCATCTGGTCCCAAGTCACGTCGAATACCTCGTCGTTATTGCGGACGACCCGCCCATGGCGCTGGAGCACGCGTAGATGAACCCTCACGTCTAAATTAAATCCCTGAATTCTATACCTTGTACTCACCGATTCCGGTCGATCTCGACCCTGAACCCGTTTGGCACATAGGGAAAAACATGATCCTGGCTGGGATCGATCTTTACTCTGACTACACTAGTGCACATGCCATGTCCTTCAATCTACTATTCCCCTCCTCGCCGCCCGGGCCGGGGACACGAGGAAGAACGGGCCGCCGCCGAAGATGGCCGCGCCCACTCCGTTGTCGCTCAACCCGGTCCTGCCATCGCTCAGGAGGCAAAGCGCGAATGAGTTGGACACCTTCTGCGTGCTGGCCACCTGGCTCGGCAACAAGGCGCTGGGGCGTGCGAGCCCGGCCACGCCAACAGAGCATGAGGCGGCGACCCCGGAGGTGGCGGTGGCGGCCAAGGAGATCGGGGACAGCGGGTTGCTGCCGTCGATGGAGTTGGCGTGATTGCTGGCGCGGAGAGGTCGAGGACCATCGACCAGCCAGTGCTGAGTTGCGCGATGTATGCCTTCTTCTTTTTCTGTGTTTACACATGCATGCCTACTGGGCAGTATCCAAGAGCTCGATCGATGTGGATATCAGATCGAGGCCACCTCCTTCCAAGCGTTCATGCGTGTGGCCGACACACCCGCCCTCGCGCACGAGAACCACGTATGCACGCAAGAGAGAAAGAGAGGAGGACAGATAGATGAGGAAAATGGAGATGACACGTAGGCCCAGGTTATCAGTGAGAGAAATGAGTGATCCCGATCGGGATTGTGCTTAAAAACAGGTTTAGGGTTGGTTTAGGGTTAAAACCAATAAGGATTTCAGAGGATAGGGTATAAATTTCCGGGATTTAAAGGTGAGGGTTCGTTTGCTACAGACGAGGAGATTATAAGAGAACATGTATTATATCTGGAATGCGAACTAAATGTTGTTATCCAAATAAAAAATCTGCTCTACACGCATTTAACTTATTATGTGCTTTGCTCAAATACAGTTGAAACAGTCCTAACTATTCTATGCTACACGACACAAAATTAGGTGATTTTCACACACTGCTTTGAGATTGGGAGACAGGCATGTTGGACCATGACTTTTAACACGAAACAAAATATGAAGGGCCACCAAACAGATGATAAGAACATGAAAGTGCAAAAGAAAAAAAATCACAATAGTGAATCAAAGGCAAAGAACAAAAAGAATAATAGAGGCAGCGACCAGGTACAACGTATGGCTGAAGATGTCCATGACTCTCAGTATGACAAACTAGCAGACACCGTGAAGCAAAGCTAAATGGAAGAGTAACCCGGTCACCCTAAACACATAGCACATTCTTCAAATGATGTATAAACTGGAGCATGGCGACGGCATCAGACGAGGCCTCTTACTTCTATATATTTTGACACATGAGGGTAGGGTATGATCCTGAGGCCTCTCATTTCCAGATAGTATAAATGATATCGAGCTTCAAGGGAGGAGATTATAAGAGAACATGTATTATATCTTTCCAAGCTAGCTTGTTGTGCAATTGGCATGTGGGTGAGGCTGATTTTTTTGAGTTTATATATGTAGTGTGGAACTGGACATGGTGGGTGGAAATCCTATCTCAAATGAATGAGAGCGGCATGTTACACGAGGGAACTGAATGGATCAACTAAATGAAAGATAACTACCATTCAGATGGGAAATGATATGGTTGATCGATGGTACGTAAATATCCAGTGGGCCAGATCACTGTATATCTTTTCTAAAGAGTGTTCTTTTCTCTTGTCTGACAAAAGCTCTTTGATGCTTTGCTGGACTAGAAGAAAAAGTAGAACTAAATCTAAGATATTGATTGATGGTGGCCTAATAAACTGTTTAAGAATATTAACATCGTACCAACATGAAAATTAGCAGCCCCTACAAAAACAAAGCTCACACTAAAAAATTCTCAACCAAATGAAAGAAACAAATTTCTTTTACAATGAATACAACGGGTTCTGAGAAGGTAACAAAGATAAGCACTCCCTGTACTCTACTAGAATCGTCTATCCAACACTAAGTTGCGGCGCCCTGCAAAAAAACGCCATGTCTCAGATCGAAGCCGACCGTCTCGCCACCGAGAAACTCGAGGCCAACAAGAAGGCAGCCGAGGACGCTGCTGCTGCCACCGCCGCCGCGGCCTCTGCATGGGCTACTGGACGGTATAACTCGTTTATCTGGCTCCTATTGTTTTTTGTTATAGCTATGCTAGCGTTATACGTAGATGTATCTGCCATTAGCGTAGCATGTGCTTGCGTGATTCAATATCAGCATGTTGTTAATTCTGTACATGCCATGCTAGTGATTTATCTATGGATTAAATTAGTCAAAATACTGCCTATTTACTCTGCATTCCAAAAACCAATTATGTGTAGGAATTTTTCGGCAAGTGGCTTTGCCGCTGCACTGAAACCGGATAAGTTTACCACTACATACTTTAAGCGTTGGCAGACTAAGAGCACTTTATGGCTCACGGCTATGAACGTGTTCTGGGTTGCTGGTGTCTCCACGGGAACGATTGCTCCTGAACAGGAGAAGGCGTTCAGGGTGGCCACCGTCGTATTTCTCAGAGTAGTTCTTAGCATGATCGGAGAGAAATTGGTCGACGCATATTTACATGTGCACGTTGCCAAGGACTTGTGGGAAGCGCTCGAATCTAAATTCAAGGCTACCAACGCTGGGAGCGAAATGTATGTTATAGAGCAGTCCACGATCACAAGATGGTTGAAAACCTTCTTGTACCAGAGCAGGCTCGTTAGATAATATGCATTGTTAAGGAGCTTGAGCTTCTTAGTGCGATTTACTGGGCAAGTTTGTCGCGGGCTGATTAATCGCTAAGCTCCCTAATTTCTGGAGGAACTTTGCCACCACTCTGAAACATCAGAGGCGTGAATTCTTAGTGGAGGATGTCATTGGCCAATTGAGTGTTAAGCAGAATTCGAGTACAAATGACTCGCACGGAAAAAGGGTCGAAGGGACTTCTGTCGCCAACATGGTGAACATGAGGAACTTCAACTCCCACAAGACCAAGGGAAAGAACAGTGTCCAACACAATATCGACTTTAAGAAGAAGGGTAAGAAGACCTTCAAGAAGAACAAGAAGGATGAGGGTTGCTTTGCTTGTGGTTCGGTTGAACATTGGCCAACAAGTGCCCAAACAAGTTTAAGAAGTCAGGACATGACTTCAAGTTTGTCAGCATGATTATAGGCAACAATGAGAATGGTGCATCTAGGTACGGTAATTTATTTTCCGTTTTTTCAGTGTTTCAGCCCACCGATTGGTGGGTGGACATAGGTGCAGGTGTTCATGTGTGTGCTGACATTTCATTGTTCACTTCTCACCAGGTCATAGGCCGCGGGTCCATATTGATGGGGAATGGCGTGAGTGCTTCTGTTCATGGTGTTGGCATGGTCGATCTGAAGTTTACTTCAGGAAGGATTGTGCAGCTAAAGAGCGTGCAACATGTCCCCGCCATCAAGAAGAACCTAGTTAGTGGCTCCCTTCTATGTAGAGAAGGGTTTAAGCTGGTCATCGAGTCTAATAAATTAGTTGTTACTAAATATGGTCTATTTGTTGGAAAAGGTTATGAAAGCGGAGTGATGTTCCGCTTTTCCCTGATAGATTTTCGTAATAAAGTTGTGAACCATATTCATTCGAGTGTTAATGAATCGGAAGTTTTGCTTTCACATCTTTGTCACAGTTTCGGTGTTATGATGCGGCTAGCCAATTTGGATTTAATCCCGAATTTCACTTCAACCAAAGGTTCTAAGTGCCTTTCACGTGTGCAAGCTAAGCAACCTCGCAAACCTCACAAGGCTGCGGAGGAGAGACACTTGGCACCACTAGAACTCATACATTCTGATCTTTGCGAGATGAATGGTGTGTTGACTAAGGTGGAAAGAAATACTTCATGACATTGATAGATGATTTCACTAGATATTGCTATGTGTATGTGTTAAATACTAAAGATGAGGCTCTACACTACTTTAAAATTTATAAGGCGGAAGTTGATAATCAACTGGAAAAGAAAATTAAACAAGTCCGATCAGATCGTGGTGGAGAGTACTTCTCGAGTAAGTTTGATTCTTTTTGTGTGGAACATGGCATTATTCATGAGGGGACACCTCTCTATTCACCCCAGTAAAACAGGGTTGCTGAGCGGAAAAGCCGTACTATAACTAATTTGGTTAACACCATGTTAGATACATTAGGTTTATCCGAGGCATGGTGGGGGGAGGCTAAATTGACGGCATACCATGTCCTGAATAAAGTTCCGACAAAGGATAATAAAATGACTCCCTATGAGAAATGGGTGAAGAGAAGGACAACACTCTCGTACTTGCGCACTTGGGGCTGTTTGGCGAAAGTCAATGTGCCTATCCCCAAAAAGCGCAAGCATGGACCAAAGATTGTGGACTGCTCTAATTTGGAATACGCTAAGAATAGCCTTGGCTATAGATTTCTAGTAGTGAAATATGAGGTACCTGACTAGAAGGTCGATACAATTATGAAGTCTAAGGATGCTACTGAAGGAAATATGCCCTAGAGGCAATAATAAAATTATTATTTATTTCCTCATATCATGATAAATGTTTATTATTCATTCTAGAATTGTATTAACCGGAAACATGATACATGTGTGAATCCATAGACAAACAGATTGTCACTAGTATGCCTCTACTTGACTAGCTCGTTGATCAAAGATGGTTATGTTTCCTAACCATAGACATGAGTTGTTATTTGATAAACGGGATCACATCATTAGGAGAATGATATGATTGACTTGACCCATTTCGTCAGCTTAGCACTTGATCGTTTTAGTTTACTGCTATTGCTTTCTTCATGACTTATACATGTTCCTATGACTATGAGATTATGTAACTCCCGATTACCGGAGGAACACTTTGTGTGCTACCAAACGTCACAAGGTAACTGGGTGATTATAAAGGTGCTCTACAGGTGTCTCCGATGGTACTTGTTGAGTTGACATAGATCAAGATTAGGGTTTGTCACTCCAATTGTCGGAGAGGTATCTCTCGGCCCACTCGGTAATGCACATCACTATAAGCCTGGCAAGCATTTTAACTAATGAGTTAGTTGCGGGATGATGCATTACAGAACGAGTAAAGAGACTTCTTGGTAATGAGATTGAACTAGGTATTGAGATACCGACAATCGAATCTCGGGCAAGTAACATACCGATGACAAAGGGAACAACGTATGCTGTTATGCGGTTTGACCGATAAAGATCTTCATAGAATATGTGGGAGCCAATATGAACATCCAGGTTCCGCTATTGGTTATTGACCGGAGACGTATCTAGATCATGTCTACATAGTTCTCGAACCCGTAGGGTCCGCACGCTTAAAGTTCGGTGACGATCGGTATTATGAGTTTTTGTGTTTTGATGTACCGAAGGTAGTTTGGAGTCTCAGATATGATCACGAACATGACGAGGAATCTCGAAATGGTCGAGATGTAAAGATTGATATATTGGACGACTATATTTGGACACAGAAAGTGTTCCGAGTGATTTCGGAGAAAACCAGAGTGCCGGAGGGTTACCGGAATCCCCCAGGAGAAATAATGGGCCTTATGGGCCTTAGTGGAGAGAGAGAGGGCTAGCCTAGGGCAGGCCGTGCGCCCCTCCCCCACTGGTCCAAATTGGACTAGGAGAGGGGGCGGCGCCCCCCTTTCCTTCTCCCTCCCCCCTTCCTTTCCCCCTCCTAGTAGGAGTAGGAAAGAGGGGAGTCCCACTCCTACTAGGAGGAGGACTCCTCCTCCGGGCGCGCCATAGAGGGCCGGCCGGCCTCCCCCCTTGCTCCTTTATATACGGGGGCAAGGGGGCACCTCTAAACACACAAGTTGATCATTGATCCCTTAGCCGTGTGCGGTGCCCCCTTCCGCCATAATCCACCTCGATCATATCGTAGCGGTGCTTAGGCGAAGCCCTGCGTCGGTAGCAACATTGAGGGAGTCCTGGATTAGGGGGTCTCTGGATAGCCGGACTATATCCTTTGGCCGGACTGTTGGACTATCAAGATACAAGACTGAAGATTTCGTCCCGTGTCCGGATGGGACTGTCCTTGGCTTGGAAGGCAAGCTTGGCAATACGATATGTAGATCTCCCCCCTTGTAACCGACTGTGTGTAACCCTAGCCCCCTCCGGTGTCTATATAAACTGGAGGGTTTAGTCCGTAGGACAACAACAATCATACTATATGCTAGCTTCTAGGGTTTAGCCACTACGATCTCGTGGTAGATCAACTCTTGTAATACTCATATCATCAAGATCAATCAAGCAGGACGTAGGGTATTACCTCCATCAAGAGGGCCCGAACCTGGGTAAACATCGTGTCCCCTGCCTCCTGTTACCATCTGCCTTAGACGAACAGTTCGGGACCCCCTACCCGAGATCCGCCGGTTTTGACACCGACATTGGTGCTTTCATTGAGCGTTCCACTGTGTCGTCACCATAAGGCTTGATGGATCCTTCGATCATCGATAACGATGCGGTCCAAGGTGAGGTTTTTCTCCCCGGGAAGATCTTCGTATTCGGCGGTTTCGCACTGCGGGCCAACTCGTTTGGCCATTTGGAGCAGATCGAGAGCTACGCCCCTGTCCATCAGGTCAGGTTCGGAAACATAAACTACACTGCCGACATCCACGGAGACTTGATCTTCGATGGATTCGAGCCCATGTTAGGTGCGCCACACAATCACGGCGAGCATGACGTAACTCTGCCGTCGGACAGTGTTCGGGAGATCGCATCTGCAACTACTCCGGCCCTCAATCCGGAGCAAATTGCGCCATCCGAGGACGGGTGGATAGACCCCGCCATGGAGGCCACACTTTCAGTGGCGATAGAGCCGAATACTGACTTCACCACTTACGAGAGCCGTGTTGCCGAACCACTGGATTCGTCTCTGGCCACGGACTCCGAGCCTCCTGCATCCGTGCCTATCGAATCCGATTGGGCGCCGATTACGGAGTTCACCTCCGTGGATATCTTTCAGCACTCACCTTTCGGCGACGTGCTAAATTCATTAAAGTCTCTCTCCTTGTCAGGAGATCCTTGGCCGAACTATGTCCGGCTAGAATGGGATGCGGACGACGAAGAAATTCGCTGCCCACCCACCACCCACTTAGTAGCCTCTATCGACGATTTAACCGACATGCTCGATTTTGACTCCGCAAACATCAACGGCATGGACCACAATGCAGGAGAGGAACAGGAACTAGTGCCCACAGGGCACTGGACAACCACTTCATCACATGACATATACATGGTGGATACACCCAAAGAAAACAATGACGAGGGACGGGAGGAGACAACGGAGGATGACCCCTCCAATAAGCAAACAAAGCGTCGGCGTAGGCGCCGCTCCAAATCCCACCTCGGCAAAAACAGCGATAATAGCGCAAGAGAAAATAACACTCCAGTTGACTCTAGAGGAAATGACGACCATATTGCCCCGGCGGCAGATGTGATGGCCTGGCTTATTAGGGATGATAGACTACTCATTTCAATAAGGAATTCCTTCTTTTTCGGGAGCCCATTCAGACAGAACTCCAAAGTTAAGCGTGCTCAGCTTGGAGTACTGTTAGGATGGGTGACCGACCGGGAAGTTGCTCCCGGGTGCGCACGAGTGAGGACAAAGTGCGCAGAAAAGACTAGTATTGATCTGTGGGGCCAGTCTAGATCCCGCCAGGAGTAACGACCACCGACGGGTGTGTCCGGGGCGTTACAAGTTGGTATCAGATCCGACCCTCGCGGTTACACGGATGTTTATGGACAGGTGCGCGGTCATGTTGTTCATGACGTTTGTGATCCGTCGTGGCACACGACATGGTACATGTACCGAACTGGATGCATAGACGTATGTGCCAAGAGGGAACTTTCCTGTGGCCCGACGAGGACGTCGGTTTCTCTGAGTGGGGGTGTATGTGATGGCCTGGCTTATTAGGGATGATAGACTACTCATTTCAATAAGGAATTCCTTCTTTTCCAGGAGCCCATTCAGACAGAACTCCAAAGTTAAGCGTGCTGAGCTTGGAGTAGTGTCAGGATGGGTGACCGACCGGGAAGTTGCTATTGGGGAACGTAGTAATTTCAAAATTTTCCTACGCACACGCAAGATCACGGTGATGCATAGCAACGAGAGAGGAGAGTGTTGTCTATGTACCCTCGTAGACCGAAAGTGGAAGCGTTAGCACAACGCGGTTGATGTAGTCGTACGTCTTCACGGCTTGACCGATCAAGCACCGAAACTACGCACCTCCGAGTTCTAGCACACGTTCAGCTCGATGACGATCCCCGGACTCCGATCCAGCAGAATGTCGGGGAAGAGTTCCGTTAGCACGACGGCGTGGTGACGATTTTGATGTTCTACTATCGCAGGCCTTCGCCTAAGCACCGCTACAATATTATCGAGGATTATGGTGGAAGGGGGCACCGCACACGGCTAAGAGATCAATGATCAATTGTTGTGTCTTTGGGGTGCCCCCCTACACCCGTATATAATGGAGCAAGGGAGGAGGAGGCCGACCCTAGGAGGGGGCGCGCCAAGTGTGGAGTCCACTACTAGGAAAAGGGCTACTAATGGCGCACCAGTTTTGCCTACTAATGGCGCATCACTGGTGCGCCATTAGTATCACGCCACTAGTATTTTTTACTAATGGCGCACCACTGGTGCGCCATTAGTATAGGCCGCGATGCGCCATTAGTATAGGCCAC
Organism: Triticum urartu; assembly: GCF_003073215.2. Classification (NCBI taxonomy): domain Eukaryota; kingdom Viridiplantae; phylum Streptophyta; class Magnoliopsida; order Poales; family Poaceae; genus Triticum; species Triticum urartu. Next base: position 15,614,530 of record NC_053026.1, read on the forward strand.
TGGTGCGCCATTAGTATTTTTGAATTTGGAAGGCGGGAACATAGTAGTGGTGCACCGTCTAACCCCCACCGTGCGCCATTGCTATTTTTGAATTTTGAATTTGGATCTGGATCGTGATTTTTTTGCCCATTTTTTGCTCTTTTTTGGCACGATATTTTTTCAAAATTTCTTCCTGTTTTTGGATCTTGTACGTTCTTTTGCCGTGTTCTTTTGCCGGAGAGGAGTTCGCCGGAGAGGAGGAGGAGGAGGTCATCGGAGAGGCGCTCGCCTACATCGCCGAAGAGGAGGAGGAGGAGTTCGCCGGAGAGGAGGAGGAAGAGGTCGCCGGAGAGGAGTTCACCGGAGCATCGGAGAGGAGGAAGGAAGGAGAAACCATGAGGGGATGGGAGGAGAGGAGGGAGGAGGAGCTCACCGGAGAGGAGGGAGGAGGAGCTCACAGAAGAGGAGGGAGGATAAACCGTGAGGGGAGGGGAGGGGAGGAGAGGAGGGAGGAGGAGGTCGCCGGAGAGGAGGAGGAGGAGGTCGCCGGAGAGGAGGAGGGTAGTATGGTGGAGGAGAGAAGGGAAGATGGAGTGGAGGAGAGGAGGAGATGGAGTGGAGGAGAGGTGGAGTGGAGGAGAATAATGAAGAGGTAAGGAGGAGAGGACCACGCCCAGCCATATATACGGCATAGTAATGGCGCACCGCGGGCAGGTGCGCCATTACTAACTTTTTTTTTATTTTTTTGATTTATTTTGAATTTTGAAGGCGGGAAGATACTAATGGCGCACCATGGGCAGGTGCGCCATTAGTAATTTTTTTTATTTTTTTGACTTATTTTGAATTTTGAAGGCGGGAAGATAGTAATGGCGCACCATGGGTAGGTGCGCCATTAGTAAGTTTGAATTTTTTTGCCTCTTCAGATCTTAAAAGCCCCGTATCTTTTTTTCTGTTAGGTTTTTGAGGTTTTTGAAAATGTTTAACGGGGTATCCCGGTTAAATTCGGATGTAACTTTTCGAGTAGATTATTTTTCATATAAAAAACTTTTTCATCCGAGTTCGTACGCAAAAATTATGCCCATTTTACAAATTCTTGAGAGATTTCGCAAATAAAGTCGAAATTCATATTTGTAATTTTTCACAACAACTAGACCACATATCACATGGGAAACTTATTTTCTTTTATTTTTTTTACATTTCCATCATTTATTTATTTTTTTAAAACTGAAAAGGCGGTCCAGGGGGTGTGCATTTGGTGGAAGTGCTGGCTAAGTTACTAATGGCGCACCGTGGGAGTGGTGCGCCATTACTAGTTTTGAAAAAATTCTAATTTTTTTACTAATGGCGCACCTTGGGAGTGGTGCGCCATTACTAGTTCAACTAGTAATGGCGAACCACTCCCACGGTGCGCCATTAGTAGTTTCGAAAAAAATTAATTTTTTTTACTAGTGGCGCACCGTGGATGTGGTGCGCCATTAGTATTTCGACACTAATGGCGCACCAACACATGATGCACCAGTAGTATATACTAATGGCGCACCACATGTCTAGTGCGCCATTAGTGTCAATTCCATCTATAGCCCTTTTCCTAGTAGTGCTACTAGGACTCCCTAGTCCTAGTAGGATTTCACCTCCCATATGGAATAGGAAAAGAGGAAGGGAAAAGGAGACGGAAGGAAGGGGGCGCCCCCTTCCCTAGTCCAATTCGGACCAGACCAAGGGGAGGGGTGCGGCCACCCTTGAGGCCCTTTTCCTTCTTTCCCGTATGGCCCAATAAGGCCCAATACGTATTCCCGTAACTCTCCGGTACTCCGAAAAATACCCGAATCACTTGGAACCTTTCCGATGTCCGAATATAGTCGTCCAATATATCGATCTTTACGTCTCGACCATTTCGAGACTCCTCGTCATGTCCCTGATCTCATCCGGGACTCCGAACTCCTTCGGTACATCAAAACTCATAAACTCATAATATAGCTGTCATCAAAACCTTAAGTGTGCGGACCCTACAGGTTCGAGAACAATGTAGACATGACCGAGACACGTCTCCGGTCAATAACCAATAGCGGAACCTGGATGCTCATATTGGCTCCCACATATTCTACGAAGATCTTTATCGGTCAGACCGCATAACAACATACGTTGTTCCCTTTGTCATCGGTATGTTACTTGCCCAAGATTCGATCGTCGGTATCTCAATACCTAGTTCAATCTCATTACCGGCAAGTCTCTTGACTCATTCTGTAATACATCATCCTTGCAAGGCTTAAGTGATGTGCATTACCGAGAGGGCCCAGAGATACCTCTCCGACAATCGGAGTGACAAATCCTAATCTCGAAATACGCCAACCCAACAAGTACCTTCGGAGACACCTATAGAGCACCTTTATAATCACCCAGTTACGTTGTGACGTTTGGTGGCACACAAAGTGTTCCTCCGATAAACGGGAGTTGCATAATCTCATAGTCACAGGAACATGTATAAGTCATGAAGAAAGCAATAGCAACAAACTAAACGATCAAGTGCTATGCTAACGGAATGGGTCAAGTCAATCACATCATTGTCCTACTGATGTGATCCTATTAATCAAATGACAACTCATGTGTATGGTTAGGAAACATAACCATCTTTGATCAACGAGCTAGTCAAGCAGAGGCATAGTAGTGACACTCTGTTTGTCTATGTATTCACACATGTATTATGTTTCCGGTTAATACAATTCTAGCATGAATAATAAACATTTATCATGATATAAGGAAATAAATAATAACTTTATTATTGCCTCTAGGGCATATTTCCTTCAGTCTCCCACTTGCACTAGAGTCAATAATCTAGTTCACATCGCCATGTGATTTAACATCAATAGTTCACATCACCATGTGATTAACACCCATAGTTCACATCGACATGTGACCAACACCCAAAGGGTTTACTAGAGTCAATAATCTAGTTCACATCGCTATGTGATTAACACCCAAAGAGTACTGAGGTGTGATCATGTTTTGCTTGTGAGAGAAGTTTAGTCAATGGGTCTTCCACATTCAGATCCGTAAGTATTTTGCAAATTTCTATGTCAACAATGCTCTGCATGGAGTTACTCTAGATAATTGCTCCCACTTTCAATATGTATCCAGATTGAGACTTAGAGTCATCTGGATCAGTGTCAAAACTTGCATCAACGTAACCCTTTACGACGAACCTTTTGTCACCTCCATAATCGAGAAACATATCCTTATTCCAGTAAGGATAATTTTGACCAATATTCAGTGATCTACTCCTAGATCACTATTGTACTCCTTTGCCAAACTCAGGGAAGGATATACAATAGGTCTGGTACACAGCATGGCATACTTTATAGAACCTATGGCTGAGGCATAGGGAATGACTTTCATTCTCTCTCTATCTTCTGCCGTGGTCGGGTTTTGAGTCTTACTCAACTTCACACCTTGTAACACAGGCAAGAACTCCTTTTTGACTGTTCCATTTTGAACTACTTCAAAATCTTGTCAAGGTATGTACTCATTAAATTTTTTTTATCAAGCGTATTGACCTATCTCTATAGATCTTGATGATCAATATGTAAGCAGCTTCACCGAGGTCTTTCATTGAAAAACTCTTATTCAAGTATCCCTTTATGCTATCCAGAAATTTTATATCATTTCCAATCAATAATATGTCGTCCACTTATAATATCAGAAATGCTACAGAGCTCCCACTCACTTTCTTGTAAATATAGGCTTCTCCAAAAGTCTGTACAAAAGCAAATGCTTTGATCACACTATCAAAGCGTTTATTCCAACTCCGAGAGGCTTGCACCAGTCCATAAATGGATCGCTGGAGCTTGCACACTTTGTTAGCTCCCTTTGGATCGACAAAACCTTCTAATTGCATCATATACAACTCTTCTTCCAGAAATCCATTCAGGAATGCATTTTTGACATCCATTTGCCAAATTTCATGATCATAAAATGCGGCAATTGCTAACATGATTCGGACAGACTTAAGCATCGCTACGGGTGAGAAGGTCTCATCGTAGTCAATCCCTTGAACTTGTCGAAAACCTTTTGCAACAAGTCGAGCTTTATAGATAGTAACATTACCGTCAGCGTCAGTCTTCTTCTTGAAGATCCATTTATTCTCAATTGCTTGCCGATCAACGGGCATGTCAACCAAAGTCCACACTTTGTTCTCATACATGGATCCCATCTCAGATTTCATGGCTTCTAGCCATTTTCCGGAATCTGGGCTCACCATCGCTTCTTCATAGTTCGTAGGTTCATCATGATCTAGTAGCATGACTTCCAGAACAGGATTACCGTACCACTCTGGTGCGGATCTTACTCTGGTTGATCTACGAGGTTCGGTAGTAACATGATCTGAAGATTCATGATCATTATCATTAGCTTCCTCACTAATTGGTGTAGGTGTCACAGAAACCGGTTTGTGTGATGTACTACTTTCCAATAAGGGAGCAGGTACAGTTACCTCATCAAGTTCTACTTTTCTCCAACTCACTTCTTTCGAGAGAAACTCCTTCTCTAGAAAAACTATGAATTTTGCAACAAAAGTCTTGCCTTCGGATCTGTGATAGAAGGTGTACCCAACAGTCTCCTTTGGGTATCCTATGAAGACACATTTCTCCGATTTGGGTTCGAGATTATCAGGTTGAAGCTTTTTCACATAAGCATTGCAACCTCAAACTTTAAGAAACGACAACTTAGGTTTCTTGCCAAACCATAGTTCATACAGTGTCGTCTCAACGGATTTAGATGGTGCCCTATTTAACGTGAATGCAGCTGTCTCTAATGCATAAACCCAAAACGATAGTGGTAGATCGGTAAGAGACATCATAGATCGCACCATATCTAATAAAGTACGGTTATGACATTCGGACACACCATTATGCTGTGGTGTTCCAGGTGGTGTGAGTAGTCAAACTATTTCACATTGTTTTTAACTGAAGGCCAAACTCGTAACTCAAATATTTTACTTCTGCGATCATATCGTAAAAACTTTTATTTTTGTTACGATGATTCTCCACTTCACTCTGAAATTCTTTGAACTTTTCAAATGTTTCAGACTTGTGTTTCATTAAGTAGATATACTCATATCTGCTTAAATCATCTGTGAATATCTGAAAATAATGATACCTGCCACAAGCCTCAATATTCATCGGACCACATACATCAGTATGTATGATTTCCAACAAATCTGTTGCTCTCTCCATTGTTCCGGAGAACGGAGTCTTAGTCATCTTGCCCATGAGGCATGGTTCGCAAGAATCAACTGATTCATAATCAAGTGATTCCAAAAGCCCATCAGCATGGATTTTCTTCATGCGCTTTACACCAATATGACCTAAACGGCAGTGCCACAAATAAATTGCACCATCATTATTAACTTTGCATATTTTGGTTTCAATATTATGAATATGTGTATCACTACGATCGAGATCCAACGAACCATTTTCATTGGGTGTGTAACCATATAAGGTTTTATTCATGTAAACAGAACAACAATTTATTCTCTTACTTAAATGAATAACCGTATTGCAATAAACATGATCAAACCATATTCATGCTCAACGTAAACACCAAATAACACTTATTTAGGTTCAACACTAATCCCAAAAGTATAGGGAGTGTGCGATGATGATCATATCAATCTTGGAACCACTTCCAATACACATCGCCACTTCACCCTTAACTAGTCTATGTTCATTCTGCAACTCCCATTTCGAGTTACTACTCTTAGCAACTGAACCAGTATCAAATACCGAGGGGTTGCTACAAACACTAGTAAAATACACATCAATAATCTGTATATCAAATATACCATTGTTCAGTTTGCCATCATTCTTATCCGCCACATACTTGGGGCAGTTCCGCTTCTAGTGACCAGTCCCTTTGCAGTAGAAGCACTTAGTCTCAGGCTTAGGACCAGACTTGGGCTTCTTCACTTGAGCAACAATTTGCTTGCCGTTCTTCTTGAAGTTCCCCTTCTTCCCTTTGCCCTTTTCTTGAAACTAGTGGTCTTGTCTACCATCAACACTTGATATTTTTCTTGATTTCTACCATCGTCGATTTCAGCATTACGAAGAGCTTGGGAATCATTTCCGTTATCCCTTGCATATCATAGTTCATCACGAAGTTCTACTAACTTGGTGATGGTGACTAGAGAGTTCTGTCAATCACTATTTTATCTGGAAGATTAACTCCCACTTGATTCAAGCGATTGTAGTACCCAGACAATCTGAGCACATGCTCACTGCTTGAGCTATTCTCCTCCATCTTTTAGCTATAGAAATTGTTGGAGACTTCATATCTCTCAACTCGGGTATTTGCTTGAAATAATAACTTCAACTCCTGGAACATCTCATATGGTCCATGACGTTCAAAACGTCTTTGAAGTCTCGATTCTAAGCCGTTTAAGCATGGTGCACTAAACTATCAAGTAGTCATCATATTGAGCTAGCCAAATATTCATAACATCTGCATCTGCTCCTGCAATAGGTTTGTCACCTAGCGTTGCATCAAAGACATAATTCTTCTGTGCAGCAATGAGGATAAACCTCAGATCACGGATCCAATCCGCATCATTGCTACTAAAATCTTTCAACTTAGTTTTCTCTAGGAACATATCAAAAATAAAACAGGGGAGCTAAACGCGAGCTATTGATCTACAACATAGATATGCTAATACTACCAGGACTAAGTTCATGATAAATTAAAGTTCAGTTAATCATATTACTTAAGAACTCCCACTTAGATAGACATCCCTCTAATCCTCTAAGTGATCACGTGATCCAAATCAACTAAACCATGTCCGATCATCACGTGAGATGGAGTAGTTTCAATGGTGAACATCACCATGTTGATCATATCTACTATATGATTCACGCTCGACCTTTTGGTCTCCGTGTTTCGAGGCCATATCTGTTATATGCTAGGCTCATCAAGTTTAACCTGAGTATTCCGCGTGTGCAACTGTTTTGCACCCGTTGTATTTGAACGTAGAGCCTATCACACCCGATCATCACGTGGTGTCTCAGCACGAAGAACTTTCGCAATGGTGCATACTCAGGGAGAACACATATACTTTGATAATTTAGTGAGGGATCATCTTATAATGCTACCGTCAATCAAAGCAAGATAAGATGCATAAAAGGTAAACATCACATGCAATCAATATAAGTGATATGATATGGCCATCATCATCTTGTACTTGTGATCTCCATCTCCAAAGTACCGTCATGATCACCATCGTCACCGGCGTGACACCTTGATCTCCATCGTAGCATCGTTGTCGTCTCGCTAATCTTATGCTTCCACGACTATCGCTACCGCTTAGTGATAAAGTAAAGCATTACAGCGCGATTGCATTGCATACAATAAAGCGACAACCATATGGCACCTGCCAGTTGCCGATAACTCGGTTACAAAACATGATCATCTCATACAATAAAATTTAGCATGATGTCTTGACCATATCACATCACAACATGCCCTGCAAAAACAAGTTAGACGTCCTCTACTTTGTTGTTGCAAGTTTTACGTGGCTGCTACGGGCTTAGCAAGAACCGTTCTTACCTACGCATCAAAACCACAACGATAGTTTGTCAAGTTGGTGCTGTTTTAACCTTCGCAAGGACCGGGCGTAGCCACACTCGGTTCAGCTAAAGTTGGAGAAACTGACACCCGCCAGCCACCTGTGTGCAAAGCACGTCGGTAGAACCAGTCTCGTGTAAGCGTACGCGTAATGTCGGTCTGGGCTGCTTCATCCAACAATACCGCCGAACCAAAGTATAACATGTTGGTAAGCAGTATGACTTATATCGCCCACAACTCACTTGTGTTCTACACGTGCATAACATCAACGCATACAACCTAGGCTCGGATGCCACTGTTGGGGAACGTAGTAATTTCAAAATTTTCCTACACACACGAGAGATCATGGTGATGCATAGCAAAGAGAGAGGAGAGTGTTGTCTACGTACCCTCGTAGACCGAAAGCAGAAGCGTTAGCACAACGTGGTTAATGTAGTCGTACGTCTTCCGATCGATCAAGCACCTCCGAGTTCTAGCACACGTTCAGCTCGATGACGATCCCCGGACTCCGATCCAGCAGAATGTTGGGGAAGAGTTCCGTCAGCACGACGGCGTGGTGACGATTTTGATGTTCTATTGTCGTAGGGCTTTGCCTAAGTACCGCTACAATATTATCGAGGATTATGGTGGAAGGGGGCACCGCACACGGCTAAGAGATCAATGATCAATTGTTGTGTCTTTGGGGTGCCCCCCTGCACCAGTATATAAAGGAGCAAGGGAGGAGGAGGCCGGCCCTAGGAGGGGGCGCGCCAAGTGTGGAGTCCTACTAGGACTCCCTAGTCCTAGTAGGATTCCACCTCCCATATGGAATAGGAAAAGAGGAAGGGAAAAGGAGAAGGAAGGAAGGGGGCGCCCCCCTTCCCTAGTCCAATTCGGACCAGACCAAGGGGAGGGGTGCGGCCACCCTTGAGGCCCTTTTCCCTCTTTCCCGTATGGCCCAATAAGGCCCAATACGTATTCCCGTAACTCTCCGGTACTCCGAAAAATACCCGAATAACTCGGAACCTTTCTGATGTCCGAATATAGTCGTCCAATATATCGATCTTTACGTCTCGACCATTTCGAGACTCCTCGTCATGTCCCCGATCTCATTTGGGACTCCGAGCTCCTTCGGTACATCAAAACTCATAAACTCATAATATAACTTTCATTGAAACCTTAATCGTGCGGACCCTATGGGTTCGAGAACAATGTAGACATGACCGAGACACGTCTCCGGTCAATAACCAATAGCGGAACCTGGATGCTCATATTGGCTCCCACATATTCTACGAAGATCTTTATCGGTCAGACCGCATAACAACATACGTTGTTCCCTTTGTCATCGGTATGTTACTTGCCCGAGATTCAATCGTCGGTATCTCAATACCTAGTTCAACCTCGTTACCGACAAGTCTCTTTACTCGTTCCGTAATACATCATCCTGCAACTAACTCATTAGTTGCAATGCTTGCAAGGCTTAAGTGATGTGCATTACCGAGAGGGCCCAGAGATACCTCTCCGACAATCGGAGTGACAAATCCTAATCTCGAAATACGCCAACCCAACAAGTACCTTCGGAGACACCTGTAGAGCACCTTTATAATCACCCAGTTATGTTGTAACGTTGGGTGGCACACAAAGTGTTCCTCTGGTAAACGGGAGTTGCATAATCTCATAGTCACAGGAACATGTATCAGACATTTAGAAAGCAATAGCAACAAACTAGACGATCAAGTGCTATGCTAACGGAATGGGTCAAGTCAATCATATCATTCTCCTAATGATGTGATCCTGTTAATCAAATGACAACTCATGTGTATGGTTAGGAAACATAACCATCTTTGATCAACGAGCTAGTCAAGTAGAGGCATAGTAGTGACACTCTATTTGTCTATGTATTCACACATGTATTATGTTTCCGGTTAATACAATTCTAGCATGAATAATAAACATTTATCATGATATAAGGAAATAAATAATAACTTTATTATTGCCTCTAGGGCATATTTCCTTCAGTTGCTCCCGGGTGCGCATGAGTGAGGACAAAGTGCACAGAAAAGACTAGTATTGATCTGTGGGGCCAGTCTAGATCCCGCCAGGAGTAACGACCACTGGCGGGTGTGTCCGGGGCGTTACAGCAGAGCACGATGAAGCTGCAAACGACGAACATAGTACGGATCCGACGTCCGAACACGGCGACGCCGAGGATAAACCTCATCAAACCCCCTCTAGGGAGGAAAACAACCCGGACGAAGATGCACACATCATCCCGGAAACGCACTTGGAGTAAGAGAATTTCCGTAGAAGGCTTATTGCCACAACGAGGAGTCTGAAGATGCAGAAGCAAAGGCTTAAGGCCGAACAAAATATGCTCAGCAGCAGGTGGAACAAAGTGCTCGACAACGAAGAAAAGTATGGTGGAGGTTACCACACAAAGAGCTATCCAAAGCGCAAGCTATTACCTGAATTTGACGATGAGGCCTTAGAGCCCATACAGCCGAAAAATAAAACGGCCAACCGGCCGGATCAACCACCTTGTGACCGCGATAGAGCGGCTAACAAGGTCGCACATAAGTCAACACACGATCTACGTGAGGACTTGCGCCAAAAATCCAGTATGACCAGATCCATCTATGGATCTAGGAAGCACGCTCCGGCACAAAATCAAAACCGAATACTACAACCATCCGAACGCCATGATACATCCAAATACAGGGGTGCCGCACACCCTCTATGTTTCACCGATGAGGTGCTAGACCACGAATTCCCAGAAGGATTCAAACCAGTGAACATAGAGGCGTACGATGGGACCACAGACCGGCGGGTCTGGATTGAGGACTTTATCCTCCATATCCATATGGCTCGCGGAGACGATCTCCATGCCATCAAGTACTTGCCCCTCAAGCTTAAAGGACCAGCTCAGCACTGGCTGAAAAGCCTCCCCGAAAACTCAATTGGAAGTTGGGAGGAGCTCGAGGACGCTTTTCAGGCTAATTTTCAAGGGACCTATGTCCGACCTCTGGATGCAGACGATTTAAGTCATATAATTCAACAGCCCGGAGAGTCAGCCCGAAAGCTTTGGAACAGGTTTCTCACTAAGAAGAACCAAATCCTCGACTGTCCGGACGCCGAAGCCTTAGCAGCTTTCAAACACAGCGTCCGAGACGAATGGCTCGCCAGACACGTCGGCCATGAAAAACCGAGAACAATGGCAGCCCTGACAAGCCTCATGACCCGCTTTTGCTTGGGCGAAGATAGTTGGTTAGCCCGCAGTAGCACGAGCGACCCAAGCACATCCGAAGTCAGGGATGGCAATGGAAAACCACAATGCAGTAAAATCAAGCGTCAAAATAAAGAAGACAACCCAGATAATATGGTGGTCAACGCCAGATTCAGGGGCTCTCGACCAGGTCAGTGGAAAAAGCCTTTCAAAGGCAGCAGAGATGGACCGTCTAGCCTAAACAAGATTCTCGACAAACTATGTCAGATTCATGGCACCCCCGATAAACCTGCAAATCACACACACAGAGAATGCTGGGTGTTCAAGCAGGCCGGTAAGCTAAACGCCGAACACAAGGGGGGGGGAGACACCAAGCGAAGACGAGGACGGACCTCGCCAGCAAAGCACTGGAGGACAGAAAAAATTCCCACCAGAGGTTAAAACAGTAAACATGATCCATGTGACGAAGAGGAGAAGCAAACATGCACTCCGAGACATACGCGCCATAGGGCCTGTCACTCCTAAGTTCAACCCATGGTTGGCCTGCCCGATCACTTTTGATCGCAGGGATCACCCGACAAGTTCAACCCATTGAATGCCTTGGTGTTAGACCCAATAATAAACGTATACCATCTCACACGAGTCCTTATGGACGGCGGCAGTGGTCTAAATCTGATATATCAGGACACATTCCGCAAAATGGGGATAGACCCGACAAAAATAAGCCACAGTAATACTACCTTCCAGGGAGTAATACCAGGCCCAGAGGCCCGCTGTACGGGCTCTCTATTACTAGAGGTTGTATTCGGTTCTCCCGACAACTTCCGAAGTGAAAAGTTAACTTTCTACATCGCTCCATTCCGAAGTAGCTATCAAGCACTACTCGGAAGAGCAGCTTTCGCTCGTTTTAATGCAGTACCGCATTACGCTTCTCTCAAGCTTAAAATGCCCGGTCCACGTGGAACCATCACAGTCAATGGAAATATTGAGCGTTCTCTACGCGCGGAAGAACGTGCGGCGACTTTAACAGCCGAGCACTAGGCGGCCTCACCAACAAGCATAAATGGCAGGTCGTCAAGACCAGGACACGGTTAGACGAGTGCGGCGCATCACTACATATACATGAGAATTGGTTTCATGGTTAAACCCTCATAGACGGTACCAGGGGCTTCACGCGTGTAATCAGGGCTTGTTCGGCTCAACTTGACTTATCTTGAATTTTAATGGTTTATTTAGAATAACCAACCTTTTTTTGCACGACAACTTTCACCTAAGTTCTTCTCTTTTACAGATAACTATCATGCTACACCCGTCTAGGACACGACAAAATGGAGACACAGGCGTAGACGTGTAGCAGGGACCCGCTCAAAGGATTCTTTTCAGATTAAGACCCTACGTAAACCTTTTTTACTGTCTCTTGTTGATTCACATCCTCCGGATACTCAATACAACCGAGAAGGATGCTGACGTTATTGACATGTGGCCACGTCAGGATATTGCACGTACCGGGACACTCGGGGTTTATTATTAAGGGCATCGCTCAGCCCGACATATGTTATAAAGACCGAATAACTTAGGAAGTGTTCGGCATCGCGAGTTTGGCCTTATATGCATCAGCTCCGAATCATGTCTTTGGTCAAATGTTGGGTTTGCCCGGCTCCCGTGTTTTGCTACCTTACGTTCCGCTCTATCGGCTAAGGTGGCACCGGGAGAACTACTGTGATTGTGCCCTGGTTCATCCGGATGAGCACCTCAGTAGAGAAAGCCGAAAACGGACTGTCATGATAAAGCGCGAGACTGGTCAACCACTCGATGACTTAGCGGAATCTTTAGGATTCCTCCGCATTAACGAAGGGCCGTTTCCCGGTCATGTACGTACGCGCCCCGTATTCGGACGAGCGCGGAGTTACCACGGGCTATCTAGTAGTCCAGCCGTCAAACTCCTCTGGCTAAGTGAAAGTGTTAAAGCAATATAGTCTGATTGCCTCGTTCGCTGTGCTACCACCTCCTTAATGGACCAAGACGTTGGATCGAGTGTGAATACACGTTTTTTGCGAACATCCCCGCATTATATGCGTGGGGGCTGAAGCCGACGACTGCAAACTTTCTGGTTATATACATATATACATAAATGGCCGCACAGGAGGCATCATAATACTTTCAGGAAAAAGGATAAACACAGCCTTTATAATTCAATAAAACATTGTTTTTACATTGGGAATACATGTCACTAGAACATAATATTCTTCGAGCACTGAGCCTCTATCGAACGAGCGCCTTCAAGGACTTCTTCAAAGTAGTGCTCAGCAGCTACTCGGCCCACGACCGAATCCTGTCTTGCAATAGTGGTGGCCTCCATCTCTGTGCGGTATGTCTTGACACGAGCAAGTGCCATCCGCGCACCCTCTATGCACGCCGACCTCTTCATAGCGTCGATGTGCGGGACATCACTAAGGAATTGTTGCACTAAACTAAAGTAACTATTCGTCCTTGGCCCTTCCGGCCACAGATGGTCCACAACAGACCTCATGACAAGTCCGGACAACCTATGAAGCTCGGCCCACTCGGCCATTCGCTCATTCAACAGCAGCGGACGCACTGGAGCATGGAACTGTGACCATAATAGCTTTTCCACTTCACGATCTTTTTGATCCTTGAAGTACTCGGCCGCATCAGCAGCACTTGCTGCCAAATCCACGTATGCGTCTGCAGAAATCCATAGTTGAACAAGAGGGGCATACTTCGGATCCAGCCGCGATATCTCCAGCTTGATGCAGCTCCTCCTTCATCGCTCTGATTTTGGAGCGGGCTTCCTTGGCTGCTACCATGGCCTTCTCCAGGTCCGTCACCCTCGCTCGGCTTTCTTTTTCAAGAAGCTGGTAAAGGTCGGCGGCATCTTTCAACTCAATGGCCATCTTGGCCATTCTTTCCTTGCTCTGGCAATATGCGGCCTGTTCGGCCCTCAGCTCTTCGACCGCCTTTAGAACGGCCGCATCGCTATTTCTGGTTTGTTCCTTGGCTCAGGCAAGTTCCGCCCGAAGGGTCTCCACGGTGGCAACTCCATCTGCAGTCACAACATATTAAAGATACTGGCATCATGCTCCTCTTACTATGTGTTGATCACCGGAGAAATCACATACCCTGTGCCTCATCGAGCTTCTTGTTGACAAGCAAGATGTCGGCATCAGCCACATCAAGTTGCCGCTTTAGCTCGGCAAACTCATCAGCCCGGCTCGCCACCGGACCTTCAGCCACCTGCACATGAAGGCGGCCTGATTATTAACTGGGACTATGATCCTCTGTTTGCCGCCGTTCTCGACGGCAACCAGAGTCTCAGGGGCTACTATCTGCATAGGGCACACCCAACATGTGCGGTACTGTCAAAAACATACACTATTTCACGTACCTCAAAGCCTTTAAGCAGACTCATAAAAGCTTCATGCAACCCGCTTTCGGCGGATGAAATCCTTTCAATCACCGTACCCATTATCGTATGATGCGCTTCTGAGATGGCCGCTTGCTCCAGAAGATCCTTCAGTGCGTCCAACCGCACACTGTACGGTGCCGACTCTTTCTGTTGCTCTCTTTAGGAGATGAATACTGAGGACTTCGGGTGGCCAAAGGATTACCCTTTGGCCTTGGCAGATCAGGAGAAACCCTCCGCGACGACTCTTCAGGGTCACCCGCCTCATGAGTCGGGTGGGCAGTGGGAGGTGTTTCGCTCTCCATCATCTCCAGAAGAAGATCCCCCGAAGACGAACTCTGTCGAAAAGGGCTGCGATCCGAACTACAAGATATATGCTTCGGCTATTATCTTCAGAAGTAATGTAGGATATTTTTACTATTAAGTACTTTTTTTTTACTTACAGCTCGGTAGAGGGATGATCCCCTTGCGGACACTGTGTGGCAAGAGTACCCTCTGAGGCAAGACCCTCTGGCGAAGATTTCTTCCCCCGTTTGGAAACCTTTGTTTCCGGGTCTTCAGAGGTGGTCCTCTTCCTTCCTTGGGGAGAGGGAATTTCAGATTCTTCTCCCTGGTTATCCTCCTTCGCGGAGGCGCTAACTCCCCAGGTTTGGATGAATATTGAGCGAGGCCCGCATTCAGCATCTTTATTCTCCCCTTTATCTTCCCCTGAGGGCGCCTGATAAGGCGCCGACTCGAGCATTCTGGCTAGTACTGGATTTGCTGGACCTTCAGGAAGGGGGGCCGAACACCCGATCATCTTCGCCTTTGTTACCCGGTCCTGGTCAGAGAGCGATTTTTCAGAATGATGCTATGATAAATAAAAAGACAGTGTGTTCAGTCATGAGATTACTTACTTGGGTATCTGGGCGATTACAGCTCAGACCCGCATCCTCGGTGGTGTCCGGACACTTTATTTGTGGTCCAAAGAACAATTTGTACATCTCTTCGAGCGTCATGCCGGGGAAGTGCTGAATAATTGACGGTCCTTCCGGGTTGAAATCCCACATACGGAGGGGTCGACTTTTGCAAGGCGAGACCCGACAAACTAGCATGACTTGCATTACCGATACCAGGCTGACGTCTCTCTCGAGGATATCTTGAATGCGACTCTGCAATATCGGCACATCATTTACTGGCCCCAGTTCAGCCCCTTGTTGATCCATGACGTCAGTTGTGGTGGGGGGCCCGAGCGAAAGGCATGGGCGGCTACCCACTTGGCACTCTGGGTAGCTGTGATATAAAACCACTCCCGCTGCCACAAACTGGACACCTCTAGGAAGGAACCCTCTGGCCATGGGGCATCAACGCTTTTGCTTATTACGGCACCTCCGCACTCTGTGTGTCGCCCCTCGATCATCTTCAGCTTCACATTGAAAGTCTTGAGCCACAGGCCGAAGTGTGGGGTAATGCGGAGGAAGGCCTCACACACGACGATGAATGACGAGATGTGAAGGAGGGAATTCTTGACCAGATCATGGAAATCCAGCCCATAATAGAATATGAGCCCCCTAACAAAGGGATCCAGAGCGAGGCCTAGCCCTCGGATGAAGTGAGAGATGAACACAATACTCTCATTGGTTTCGGGAGTGGGGATGACCTGCCCTCGGGCAGGCAGCCTGTGCGAGATGTCGGCGGTCAGATACTTGGCCTCTCTTAGCTTCTTGATGTCTTCCTCTGTGACAGAGGAGGGTATCCACCGACCTTGAAGGGTGGATCCAGACATGGTTGAAGGTCCGAAGCACCTGACCCGAGCCTTGGGCGTTGGAACTCGAGGCGGGAGGAAGGTTTCGATTGAGTAACGAGAGGGAAAAAGGACATGCCTTGGCCTCTTTATAAAGAGGGTGAATATCAAGCGTCCTCCTCATGGCTGTTTGGGACTTGCCTAAAATCGAGGAGTCATACCAACAGACACGATTGGGTTACCCACGTCCGTATTGATGATAATCCCATAATAAGGGGGACACGATCTCTGCTTTGACAAGACGTGTCAGGAAAACTGCCTCGCGATATGTGCAGTGCTGGTTGAGAAAAATGGTTCGAATAAAGACCGGGCCATGGCATGATGTCATGTTGCTAAACGTGTTAGCATATTAGATTTGTGGAAATATTATTCTCTCTATGGTGGTATGTGGAACTTGTTTTGCAGAGCCGGACACTATTCTTGTGTTCAAATCTTCTATGGAGTATTCGGAAGAAGAACCCGCCTTGCAATGCCGAAGACAAATCTGCACGCCGGACTCATCATCATTGAAGCTTGGTTCAGGGGCTACTGAGGGAGTCCTGGATTAGGGGGTCTCCGGACAGCCGGACTATATCCTTTGGTCGGACTGTTGGACTATGAAGATACAAGATTGAAGACTTCGTCCCGTGTCCGTATGGGACTTTCCTTGGCGTGGAAGGCAAGCTTGGCAATACGGATATGTAGATCTCCTCCCTTGTAACCGAATCTGTGTAACCCAAGCCCCCTCCGGTGTCTATATAAACCGGAGGGTTTAGTCCGTAGGACAACAACAATCATACCATAGGCTAGCTTCTAGGGTTTAGCCTCTACGATCTCATGGTAGATCAACTCTTGTAATACTCATATCATCAAGATCAATCAAGCAGGACGTAGGGTATTACCTCCATCAAGAGGGCCCGAACCTGGGTAAACCTCGTGTCCCCTGCCTCCTGTTACCATCCGCCTTAGATGCACAGTTCGGGACCCCCTACCCGAGATCCGCCGGTTTTGACACCGACAAACATCATCACCGTCAACACGCCGTCATGCTGACGGAACTCTCCCGTGAAGCTCTACTGGATCGGAGTTCATGGGACGTCATCGAGCTGAACATGTGCTGAACTCGGAGGTGTCGTGCGTTCGGTACTTGGATCGGTCGGATCGTGAAGACGTTCGACTACATCAACCGCGTTCTCATAACGCTTCCGCTTATGGTCTACGAGGGTACGTGAACGATACTCTTCCCTCTCGTTGCTATACATCACCATGATCTTGTGTGTGCGTAGGAATTTTTTTTGAAATTACTACGTTCCCCAACAACTACATTCTTCAAGGATATTTTCATATGAGAGATATGAAAACCACTTCTACACAGGAATATGATGAGACTCCTGAGCCTGCCATTCCTATGGAATATTATGAACAAACACATGATGAAAATCCTGAGAAGGATGACAAGGAAACCCTTGGTAGGGGCAAGATACAAAGGACTGCCAAGACCTTTGGTAATGATTTCTTCGTGTACCTTGTGGATAATACTCCCACTACTATTTCAGAAGCGCATGCCTCTCCAGAAGCTAACTACTGGAAGGATGCGGTCCATAGCGAGATGGATTCCATCATGGCTAATGGGACATGGGACATCACTTAACGTCCCTATGGTTGCAAACCATTGGGATGTAAGTGAGTTTTCAAAAACAAGCTTAGCCCCGATGGTACAATTAAAAAGTATAAGGCTAGGCTTGTGGCCAAGGGCTATGACGAGAAAGAAGAGAAAGATTTCTTCGATACTTATTCACCTGTGGCCAGACTGACCATCATTCGAGTATTACTCTCATTGGCTGCCTTGCATGATCTTCTTGTCCACCAAATATATATGGATGTTAAGACGTTTTCTCTGAATGGAGAGCTAAACGAGGAAATCTATATGCAACAACCAGATGACTTTGTGATAGATGGTCAGGAAAGAAAGGTGTGTAGATTGCTGAAATCTTTATATGGCCTGAAACAAGCACCTAAGCAATGGCATGGCAAGTTTAATACAACTCTGACATATGTTGTCTTCGTTCTTAATGAAGCTGACAAATGTGTAGACTATCGCCCTGGTGGGGGCAAAGGAGTTATACTGTGCTTGTATGTTGATGACATACTAATATTAGGAACCAACGTCAAAGTCATTGAGGAGGTCAAGTCGTTTCTATCTCGGAACTTTGAGATGAAAGACCTTTGTGTGGATGATTTTATCTTGAACATCAAGCTACTGAGAGATGATGACGGTGGGATTACACTTCTGCAATCCCATTTATGTTTAGAAGGTGTTGACTCGTTTTGGATATTCAAACTGCACACCATCTCAAACACCATATGATCCTAGTGTGTTGATTCAAAAGTTCAAAGGCACAGTTAAAGATCAATTGAGATACTGTCAAATCATTGGTTCACTTTTGTACCTACCAAGCGCAACGAGGCCTGACATCACATTTGCTATGAGCAAACTGAGCCGATTTATTTCCAAACCGGGTGATGTACACTGGCATGCTATTGAAAGAGTTATGTACTATCTGAAAGGTACTATGAACTATGGACTTCACTATACTGGATACCCGTCGGTACTTGAAGGGTATAGTGATGCGAATTGGATCTCTGATGCTGATGAGATGAAGGCCACAATCGGGTATATGTTTACTCTTGGAGGTGGAGATGTTTCCTGTAAGTCTTGCAAGCAAACGATTTTAACGAGATCGGCAATGAAAGTAGAATTAACAGCATTAGACACATCTGGTGTCGAAGGAGGATGGCTTTGAGATATTTTGATGGACTTGCCATTGGTTGATAAACCGGTTCTGGCTATTCTTATGAACTATGACAATTAGACTGTCATCACTAAGGTGAAGAGTTCAAAGGACAACATGAAGTCCAACAAACACATTAGAATGAGATTAAAACCTGACAAAAAATTAAGAAACTGCGGGGTGATAGCATTGGAGCATGTCCACACGGCTAAGAAAGGAACCCTTTAACAACATCACCGCATGCTCTGGGATCCGATGCGCCTCCACCTTGATCACGTGACCCTCGGCGAACTTGGGGCCCACCCACGCCCGGATGCCGGATTGGAGCTTCATGATCTTTGGCTTGGTGACTACGGTGTCTGTCTCGACACTTGACTACAGATGAGGTCGATGTGCCAGCATAGTTGGTTTTCATGGCAGCTCACCTCATTGGGATCAAAGAATCGACGTTGATGGCTTCATAGCGGAGATTGTCGGCAGTGCGGTGGCGGGTGGAGGAGCAGCGGCATCGCAGGAAGAGGGGTCACCGTAGGCGGCGAACCGTAGCGAGGGATAGGAGGATTGGGAGATACCGAGCGATGAGTTTTTTTGTAGAAAAAACAAATCTAGAAGAGAGGTGAGATGAAAAAAACCGACAAGGTAAAACCTTGAAGGCAAAGCTATCAACTCCCTCTTTAGGAGTAGAGATATTTTCATAGAAAAACCCATAGTGGGACCCAATCACCCGACCCTAGCCTGCCGGGTCGTTTTGGGCAACTCCGGAGGCACCGCCGCGACCAGCTTTGGAGTCCCTCACTCACAGCGCCGTTCACCTTGCCGCTGCCGGAGGAGGCCGGCCGCCTTCCCTGGTGGTCGTTTGCCGATCTGGCCGCCGTCGTCCTATGTCGCCAGCTTTCCGATCTGTTTGTCACCGTCGTGCGTACACCATTCACCTAAGCTCGATGGGTGAGTACACCATTCACCATAAGCAGACATAACACCTTCTTCAAGCGGTCTCTGAAATGAAACATGGAGAAGGCACTAGAGAAGGCCTCTTATTATAAGATATTTTGACACATAATGGTGTTTTTTTTGTTTAAGCCTCTCATTCTTAGATTGCTTATTTCTAATTCAGCATCAGATGAGGAGATTATAACAGAACATATATCATCTGATTGGAAGCTAGCTAGCTATGCAATTGAGAAGCAGGTCGAAGTGCAGGAGTATAATATATCAATGTGGGGAGAGGCTGATTTTGTGAAGTGTCATCTGCTAGGTCTTCCTGCGACGCGCTTCTGTCTTTGTGTTTAAATATTTGGTTTTCATGTAGGAGTGCCACCCGCTTTCTAGGCGGAGAGACAAGGACCGGCTAGGCGGTTGGACAATTTGTCTTCAGATGGTCGACCATCATGTTTCTGTGCCCCCTAGCAGCTGACACTCTCCTCGGAGTTGTCTTGCATCTCTTTGTTGTTTCGCTTTTGGGCATGTGTTCTGTTGTTGCTGCATCATATTCTATTTACTTTTCTTGTACTTGAATAGCTTGTTGTATGGACTTGGTTGGTGCTTTATCTATAGTGTGGTAAAAACCTAGTTTGAGAGTATGTATGCGAGGGGAGTAGCTGATTTTCTGTGTATATTTTGTGTGGAACCGAACATACATGATGGGTGGAAATCTTACGTGAGATCAATGAAAGATGCACATTACATGAGGGAATTGAGCGAATCAACTTAATGAAATATAACTAGCAGTCCGGATGGGAAATGACATGGTTGACAGATGCATGCATGTGAGCCAAACAAGTATGCAGGAGCAAGTGAGACGTTTAAAAAGAACTTGGAGCAAGCCAGACCAAGTAGACATGTTACATTAATGAGTTTAGATCATCTTCCACACCTACCATTTCCATTTCAAGCACCTACCTACTTAAAATGCCAAGGTTATATCTTGGCAAATGCTTCCTTCACCCATCTTTCATCTCCTCAAGCAATCTTTTTAGATGCTCAGCTGGAGGTCTAGCTAGGATTAGAACCTAGAAATATCTCAGTCTTCATCTACCATATCTTGTCTCATTCCTCTGCTGCTCAAACTTGCATTTACATAGGAATGGGGGGGTGTTATATATATATATATATATATATATATATATATATATATATATATATATATATATATAACATTCATAGGATCAACGATATAATACTATTCTCCCAAGACTGTACATGGTGCCTTGTTAGGAGCTGCAGGGACATACAGTTCGGAATGTTAACTAGCCTGAATCATTAGATACTTGTGTGTTGGCATTGCTGCAAATTACTACTAATTCAGATGTTGACGCAACAACAGAGCAGTTCCAATCTATGGTATCATCATCAGCTGGCATAGTGATGACCATAAATACGCGGTGCCTCCCCTTTCCATGTCAAAGATTGTCCCTGGTACGTACTGTCTTGGAACACGTGGCGTCAGGAGAATTGGTAGTACAGTTCTGTCAATATTACCGAAGCTCACAGAAAATTCATGGATGATGCGACTTAGTGGGTTTAATATTCAACCAGAAGACAAAGAAACCTGGACAGTGTGTGGAAATTCATGTGTCCAGCCAATTTTGCGTACCATAGGTTCATGCTTCCTGGCTACTATATAACTATGCTGCCATTTATGTTTCCAAAAAATCGCACTCAACATTTAGGTGTTCAGCTAGTTCTTGGTGATCCTCGATGCAGACGATGTGGGCATTCCCCTCTTTTGAAAAGTTTCATTGATGGATCGGGCTTTGTCCGTGATGTCGGTAGGCCGTCTGTTGATTCGTCCACGGGAGAGATGAGTAGATGCGCCACCCCTGTATGGTGGATTCGGCGAGTAAATTGCAGAAAACCTCGAAGGTTAGCTTTGCAGGAACCTCAAGTCTACGGAATTGTGTCCAAAACCACTAATCTTTTGTCTATTTTTTTTGCAAAAAACACTAGTTGGCGGCTTTGGACGTTTTGATGACAATTATGAGAGGTGGGTCTCAGTTTTGCCGATGTCGCATAACGATTTGTAGGCGACGCCGTTAGGCAGAGGATTTTACACCGTCGCCCTTTTTGGAATTTTTTTAAAAGCAATCAAGCCCCTGCCCTTCTTGTCTTTCCTCACTGGAAGCGGACGTGCCATGGGCACCGGCGGGCCGGCTCCTCCCACCGGAGCAGCACCTGCCATGGGTTCCGGAGAGCCAAACTGCCGTGGGAGCCGGACACTTGTACGCGTGCAGGAGCAGCGGCGGCAGGTACTTCCAGCGTCCATGGCGTTGAAGAGGATGGGACGGCTGGTGCGAGCTCCCACCACGTCGGGTTGCTCCTCTCATCCTCTTCCTCCTCCTCCTCCTGCCCCGGACACCTCCTCTCCTCCTCCTTCCCCGCATGATGCCACTTCTCCTCCTTCTGCAGTGCTGACACAGACATCGGGGACGAAGGCGCCATCTCGCAAGGAGGCAGCTGACGTAGAAGCAACAGTTCTCACGGCCACCACGGTGGCCTCCCGAGCAATGCCTGAAGGAAATATACCCTAGAGGCAATAATAAAGTTGTTATTTATATTTCCTTATATCATGATAAATGTTTATTATTCATGCTAGAATTGAATTAACCGGAAACTTAGTACATGTGTGAATACATAGACAAACAGAGTGTCACTAGTTCGCCTCTACTTGACAAGCTCGTTAAATGAATGATGGTTATGTTTCCTCACCATAGACATGAGTTGTCATTTGATTGACTGGATCGCATCATTAAAGAATGATGTGATTGACTTGACCCATCCGTTAGCTTAGCACGATGATCGTTTATTTTTTTGCTATTGCTTTCTCCATAACCATACATGTTCTTATGACTATGAGATCATGCAACTCCCGAATACCGGAGGAACACTTTGGGTGCTACCAAACATCACAACGTAACTGGGTGATTATAAAGGTGCTCTACATGTGTCTCCGATGGTGTTTGTTGAGTTGGCATGGATCAAGATTGGGATTTGTCACTCAGATTGTCGGGGAGGTATCTCTGGGCCCTCTCGGTAATGTACATCACTATAAGCCTTGCAAGCAATGTAGCTAATGAGTTAGTTACGGGATGTAGCATTACGGAACGACTAAAGAGACTTGATGGTAACGAGATTGAACTAGGTATTGCAATACCGATGATCGAATCTCAGGCAAGTAACATACCGATGACAAAGGGAACAACGTATATCATTATGCGGTTTGACCGATAAAGATCTTCGTATAATATTGGTACCTCTTGAGCATGCGTTGGTTTTCCCTTGAAGAGTAAAGGGTGATGCAACAAAGCAGCGTAAGTATTTCCCTCAGTTTTTGAGAACCAAGGTATCAATCCAGTAGGAGACCACGCGCGAGTCACCTCGTACCTACACAAACAAATAAGAACCTCGCAACCAACGCGTTAAAGGGGTTGTCAATCCCCTCACGGCCACTTGCAAGAGTGAGATCTGATAGAGATAATGATAATAAGATAAATATTTTTGGTATTTTTATGATATAGATTGAAAGTAAAGATTGCAAAATAAAATAGATTGGAAACTTATATGATGGAGAATAGACTCGGGGGCCATAGGTTTCACTGGTGGCTTCTCTCAAGATAGCATAAGTATTACGATGCGTGAACAAAGTACTGATGAGCAATTGATAGAAAAGCGAATAATTATGAGAATATCTAGGTATGATCATGTACATAGGCATCATGTCCGTGACAAGTAGACCGACTCCTGCCTGCCTCTACTACTCTTACTCCACACATCAACCACTATCCAGCATGCATCTAGAGTATTAAGTTCATAAGAACAGAGTAACGCTTTAAGCAAGATGACATGATGTAGAGGGATATACTAATGCAATATGATATAAACCCCATCTTTTGATCCTCGATGGAAACAATACAATACATGTCGTTTCCCTTTCTGTCACTGGGATCGAGCACCGCAAGATTGAACCCAAAGCTAAGCACTTCTCCCATTGCAATAAAGATCAATCTAGTAGGCCAAACCAAACTGATAATTCGAAGAGACTTGCAAAGATAACCAATCATACATAAAAGAATTCAGAGAAGATTCAAATATTGTTCATAGATAATCTTGATCATAAACCCACAATTCATCGGATCCCGACAAACACACCGCAAAAAGAGTTACATCGAATAGATCTCCAGAAATCGAGGAGAACTTTGTATTGAAATCCAAAGATAGAGAAGAAGCCATCTAGCTAATTACTATGGACCCGAAGGTCTGAGGTAAACTACTCACACATCATCGGAGGGGCCATGGAGTTGATGTAGAGGCCCTCCATGATCAATGCCCCCTCCGGCGGAGCTCCGGAAAAGGCCCCAAGATGGGATCTCTTGGGTACAGAAGGTTGCGGCGGTGGAAATAGGGTATCGTGGTGCTCCTTGATGTTTTCAGGGTACGTAGGTATATATAGGAGGAAGAAGTAGGTCGGTGGAGCCACGAGGGGCCCACGAGGGTGGAGGGCGCGCCCAAGGGGGTAGGCGTGCCCTCTGCCTCGTGGCCTCCTCGTTGATTGCTTGACGTCTACTCCAAGTCCTCTGGATCACGTTTGTTTCAAAAATCACGCTCCCGAAGGTTTCATTCCGTTTGGACTCCGCTTGATATTCCTTTTCTGTGAAACACTGAAATAGGCAAAAAAACAGCAATTTGCACTGGGCCTTGGGTTAATAGGTTAGTCCCAAAAATAATATAAAAGTGTAAAATAAATCCATTAACATCCAAAGCAGATTATATAATAGCATGGAACAATAAAAAATTATAGATACGCTGCCGACGTATCAAATATGTACGAACCAATATGAGCATCTAGGTTCCTCTATTGGTTATTGACCAGAGACATGTCTCGGTCATGTCTACATAGTTCCCGAACCCGTAGGGTCCGCACACTTAAACGTTCGGTGATGATCAGTATTATGAGTTTATGTGTTTTGATGTACCGTAGGTACTTCGAAGTCTCGGATTTGATCACGGACATGACGAGGAGTCTCGAAATGGTCGAGACATAAAGATCGATATACTGGATGACTATGTTTGGACATCGGAAGGGTTCCAAGTGAAGTCCGGGCATATACCGGAGTACCAAGGGGTTACCGGACCTCCCCGGGGAGTTTAATGGGCCTTATGGGCCTTAGTGGAAAGAGATGAAGGGCTGCCAGGGCAGGCCGCGCGCCCCTCCCCCTCTGGTCCGAATTGGACTAGGAAGGGGGGGGCGCCCCCCTTTCCTTCTCCCTCTTTCCTCCTTCCTTCTCCTACTCCTACTACATGGAAAGGGGGGGAATCCTACTCCCTGTGGGAATAGGACTCCGCATGGTGCGCGCCAGTGGAGGGCCGGCCCTCCCCCTCCTCCACTCCTTTATATACGGGGGAGGGGGGCACCCCATAGACACACAAGTTGATCATTGATCTTTAGCCGTGTGCGGTGCCCTCCTCGACCATCATCACCGTCATCACCACCGATGGCAACATCATCACCGTCATCACGCCTCACGGAGGTGCCGTATCTTCAGTACTAGATTGGTTGATCGTGAAGACGTACGACTACATCAACAACGTTGTCATAACACGTTCGCTTATTGTCTATGAGGGTACATAGACGATACTCTCCCCACTCGTGGCTATGCATCATCATGATCTTGCGTGTGCGTAGGAAATTTTTTAAAATTACTGCATTCCCCAACAGTGTATCAGAGCCAGGTTTATGCGTAGATGTTATATGCACGAGTAGAACACAAAGGAGTTGTGGGCATGGGTATATACATATTGCTTGTCATCACTAGTTGATTCTTAAATCAGCGGCATTGTTGGATGAAGCGACCCAGACCGACATTACGTGTACGCTTACGCGAGGCTGGTTCTACCGACGTGCTTCGCACACAGGTGGCTAGTGGGTGTCTGTTTCTCCAGCTTTAATTAGTGGACTTGGATTCAATGAACAAGGTTCTTTCTGAAGATAAAAAATTAATCACTATACCGCGTTGTGGTTTTTGATGCGTAGGTAAGAATTGTTCTTGCTCAGCCTGTAGCAGCCACGTAAAACTTGCAACAACAAAGTAGAGGATGTCTAACTTGTTTTTGCAGGGCATGTTGTGATGTGATATGGTCAAGCCATGATGCTAAATTTTATTGTATGAGATGATCATGTTTTGTAACACAGTTATCGGCAACTGGCAGGAGCCATATGGTTGTTGCTTTATTGTCTGAAATGCAATTGCCATGTAATTGCTTTACTTTATCACTAAGCGGTAACGATAGTCATAGAAGCAATAGTTGGCGAGACGACAACGATGCTTCGATGGAGATCAAGGTGTCAAGCCGGTAAAGATGGTGATTATGACAGTGCTTTGGAGATGGAGATCAAAGGCACAAGATGATGATGGCCATATCATATCACTTATATTGATTGCATGTGAAGCTTATCCTTTATGCATCTTATTTTTCTTTGTTCAGTGGTAGCATTATAAGATGATCTCTCACTAAATTTCAAGGTATAAGTGTTCTCCCTGAGTATGCACAGTTGCTACAGTTCGTCGTGCCGAGACACCACGTGATGATCGGGTGTGATAAGTGTTGGAAATATGCCCTAGAGGCAATAATAAATTAGTTATTATTATATTTCCTTGTTCATGATAATCGTTTATTATCCATGCTAGAATTGTATTGATAGGAAACTCAGATACATGTGTGGATACATAGACAACACCATGTCCCTAGTAAGCCTCTAGTTGACTAGCTCGTTGATCAATAGATGGTTACGGTTTCCTGACCATGGACATTGGATGTCATTGATAACGGGATCACATCATTAGGAGAATGATGTGATGGACAAAGACAAAATCCTAAGCCTAGCACAAGATCATGTAGTTCGTATGCTAAAGCTTTTCTAATGTCAAGTATCATTTCCTTAGACCATGAGATTGTGCAACTCCCGGATACCGTAGGAGTGCTTTGGGTGTGCCAAACGTCACAACGTAACTGGGTGGCTATAAAGGTACACTACAGGTATCTTCGAAAGTGTCTGGTGGGTTGGCACGAATCGAGACTGGGATTTGTCACTCCGTGTAAACGAAGAGGTATCTCTAGGCCCACTCGGTAGGACATCATCATAATGTGCACAATGTGATCAAGGAGTTGATCACGGGATGATGTGTTTCGAAACGAGTAAAGAGACTTGCCTATAACGAGATTGAACAAGGTATCGGGATACCGACGATCGAATCTCGGGCAAGTATCGTACCGCTAGACAAAGGGAATTGTATACGGGATTGATTAAGTCCTTGACATCATGGTTCATCCGATGAGATCATCTTGGAACATGTGGGAGCCAACATGGGTATCCAGATCCCGCTGTTGGTTATTGACCGGAGAGTCATCTCGGTCATGTTTGCATGTCTCCCGAACCCGTAGGGTCTACACACTTAAGGTTTGGTGACGCTAGGGTTATAGAGATATTAGTATGCGGTAACCCGAAAGTTGTTCGGAGTCCCGGATGAGATCCCGGATGTCATGAGGAGTTCCGGAATGGTCCGGAGGTAAAGATTTATATATGGGAAGTCTTGTTTTGATCGCCGGAAAAGTTTCGCGCATTATCGGTATTGTACCGGGAGTGCCGAAAGGGGTCCGGGGGTCCACCAAGGGGGTCCACCTGCCCCGGGGGGCCACATGGGCTGTAGGGGTGTGCGCCTTGGCCTATATGGGCCAAGGGCACTAGCCCCAAGAGGCCCAGGCACCAAGAGATAAGGGAAAGGAAGAGTCCTAAAGGGGGAAGGCACCTCCTAGGTGCCTTGGGGAGGATGGACTCCTCCCTGGCCGCACCCTTCCTTGGAGGAAGGGCCAAGGCTGCGCCCCCCTTCTCCCTTGGCCCTATATATAGTGGGGGGAAGGGAGGGAAACCATACCTAAGCCCTGGCGCCTCCCTCTCCCTCCCATGACACATCTCCCTCCTCCCGCAGCGCTTGGCGAAGCCCTGTTGGAATCCCGCTACTTCCACCACCACGCCGTCGTGCTGCTGGATCTCCATCAACCTCTCCTCCCCCCTTGCTGGATCAAGAAGGAGGAGACGTCGCTGCTCCGTATGTGTGTTGAACGCGGAGGTGCCGTCCGTTCGGCGCTAGGATCATCGGTGATTTGGATCACGACGAGTACGACTCCATCAACCCCGTTCTCTTGAACGCTTCCGCTCGCGATCTACAAGGGTATGTAGATCCACTCCTCCCTCATTTCTAGATGACTCCATAGATTGATCTTGGTGATACGTAGAAAATTTTGAATTATTGCTACGTTCCCCAACAGTGGCATCATGAGCTAGGTCAATGCGTAGTTTCTATGCACGAGTAGAACACAAAGTAGTTGTGGGCATTGATTTTGTTCAATATGCTTACCATTACTAGTCCAATCTTGATTCAGCGGCATTTTGGGATGAAGCGGCCCGGACCGACCTTACATGTACTCTTACGTGAGACTGGTTCCACCGACTGACATGCACTAGTTGCATAAGGTGGCTAGCGGGTGTCTATCTGTCCCACTTTAGTCGGATCGGATTCGATGAAAAGGGTCCTTATGAAGGGTAAATAGCAATTGGCATATCACGTTGTGGTTTTTGCGTAGGTAAGAAACATTCTTGCTAGAAACCCATAGCAGCCACGTAAAACATGCAAACAACAATTAGAGGACGTCTAACTTGTTTTTGCAGGGTATGCTATGTGATGTGATATGGCCAAGAAGAATATGATGAATGATATGTGATGTATGAGATTGATCATGTTCTTGTAATAGGAATCACGACTTGCATGTCGATGAGTATGACAACCGGCAGGAGCCATAGGAGTTGTCTTTATTTATTTATGACCTGCGTGTCAACATAAACGTCATGTAATTACTTTACTTTATTGCTAACCGGTAGCCATAGAAGTAGAAGTAATAGTTGGCGAGACAACTTCATGAAGACACGATGATGGAGATCATGATGATGGAGATCATGGTGTCATGCCGGTGACGATGATGATCATGGAGCCCCGAAGATGGAGATCAAAAGGAGCAATATGATATTGGCCATATCATGTCACTATTTGATTGCATATGATATTTATCATGTTTATACATCTTATTTGCTTAGAACGACGGTAGTAAATAAGATGATCCCTCATTAAAATTTCAAGAAAGTGTTTCCCCTAACTATGCACCATTGCGAATGTTCGTCGTTTCGAAGCACCACGTGATGATCGGGTATGATAGATTCTTACGTTCACATACAACGGGTGTAAGCCAGATTTACACACGCAAAACACTTAGGTTGACTTGACGAGCCTAGCATGTACAGACATGTCCTCGGAACACAAGAGACCGAAAGGTCGAGCATGAATCGTATGGTAGATGCGATCAACATGAAGATGTTCACCGATGATGACTAGTCCGTCTCACCTGATGATCGGACACGGCTTAGTTGACTCGGATCATGTAATCACTTAGATGACTAGAGGGATGTCTATCTGAGTGGGAGTTCATAAGATGAACTTAATTATCCTGAACATAGTCAAAAGGTCTTCGCAAATTATGTCGTAGCTCGCGCTTCAGTTCTACTGTTTAGATATGTTCCTAGAGACAATTTAGTTGAAAGTTGATAGTAGCAATTATGCGGACTAGGTCCGTAGACCGAGGATTGTCTTCATTGCTTCATAGAAGGCTTATGTCCTTAATGCACCGCTCAGTGTGCTGAACCTCGAACGTCGTCTGTGGATGTTGCGAACATCTGACATACACATTTTGATAACTACGTGATAGTTCAGTTAAACGGTTTAGAGTTGAGGCACCGAAGACGTTTTGAAACATCGCGAAACATATGAGATGTTTCGAGGGCTGAAATTGGGATTTCAGGCTTGTGCCCACGTCAAGAGGTATGAGACCTCCGACGATTTTCTTAGCCTGCAAACTAAGGAGAAAAGCTCAATTGTTGAGCTTGTGCTCAGATTGTCTGAGTACAACAATCATTTGAATCAAGTGGGAGTTGATCTTCCAAATGAGATAGTGATGTTTCTCCGAAGTCATTACCACCAAGCTGCTAGAGCTTCGTGATGAACTATAATGTATCGGGGACATATATGATGATCCTTGAGATATTCGCGATGTTTGACACCACAAAAGTAGAAATCAAAAGGGAGCATCAGTTGTTGATGGTTTGTGAAACCACTAGTTTCAAGGAGGGCAAGGGCAAAAGGGATGCTTCATGAAACGGCAAATCAGCTGCTGCTCTAGTGAAGAAACCCAAGGTTGAACCCAAACCCGAGACTAAGCGCTTCTGTAATAAGGGGAACAGCCACTGGAGCAGAATTACCCTAGATACTTGGTAGATGAGAAGGGTGTCGATAGAAGTATATTCGATATACATTATGTTAATGTGTACTTTACTAGTACTCCTAGTAGCACCAAGGTATTAGATACCGGTTCGGTTGCCAAGTGTTAGTAACTCGAAATAAAAGCTACGGAATAAACGGAGACTAGCCAAAAGGTGAGATGACGATATGTGTTGGAAGTATTTCCATGGTTGATCAAATATCGTACGCTCCCTCTACCATCAAGATTGGTGTTTGCGTTGAGCATAGACATGATTGGATTATGTCTATCGCAATACGGTTATTCATTTAAGGAGAGAGAAATGTATAAGCTGTTTATTTGAATAATACCTTAAATGGTCTTACACCTAAAATGAATGGTTTATTGAATCTCGATCGTAGTGATACACATGTTCATGCCAAAAGATAGTAATGATAGTACCACCTACTTGTGGCACTGCCATGTAAGTCATATCTATATAAAACGCATGAAGAAGCTCCATGTTGATGGATCTTTGGGCTCACTCATTTTTGAAAAGTTTGAGGCATGCGAACCATGTCTATTGGTGTATATGCATGAAGAAACTCCATGCAAATGGACCGTTTGGACTCACTAGATTTTGAATCACTTGAGACATGCAAATCATACCACATGGGCAAGATGACTGAAAGCCTCGTTTTCAGTAAAATGGAACTAGAAAGCAACTTGTTGGAAGTAATACATTTTGATGTGTGCAGTCCAATGAGTGCTGAGGCATGTAGTGGATATCGTTAATGTTCTTACTTCACAGATGATTTGAGTAGATGTTGAGTATATTTACTTGATGAATCACGAGTCTGAATTATTGAAAGGTTCAAGTAATTTCAGGGTGAAGTTGAAAGATCGTCGTGACAAGAGGATAAGATATCTATGATATGATCATAGAGATGAATATCTGAATTACGAGTTTGGCATAGAATTAAGACATTGTGGAAATTGTTTCACAACTAATACAGCCTGGAACACCATAGTGCGATGGTGTGTCCGAACATCACAACCGCACCCTATTGGATATGATGCATACCATGATGTCTCTTATCGAATTACCACAATAGTTTATGGGTTAGGCATTAGAGACAACCACATTCTCTTTAAATAAGGCACCACGTAATTCCGATGAGATGACACCGTATGAACTATGGTTTAGAGAAACCTAAGCTGTCATTTCTTAAAAGTTTGGGGCTGCGACGCTTATGCGAAAAAGTTTCAGGCTGATAAGCTCGAACCCAAAGCGGATAAATGCATCTTCATAGGACACCCAAAACAGTTGGGTATACCTCCTGTCTCAGAACCGAAAGCAATAAGGGATTGTTTCTAGAATCGGGTCCTTTCTCGAGGAAAAGTTTCTCTCGAAAGAATTGAGTGGGAGGATGGTGGAGACTTGATGAGGTTATTGAACCGTCTCTTCAACTAGTGTGTGGCAGGGCACAGGAAGTTGTTCCTGTGGCACCTACACCAATTGAAGTGGAAGCTTATGATAGTGATCATGAAACTTTAGATCAAGTCACTACCAAACCTCGTGGGATGACAAGGATGCGTACTACTTCAGAGTGGTACGTGATCCTGTCTTGGAAGTCATGTTGCTAGACAACAATGAACCTATGAGCCATGGAGAAGCGATGGTGGGCCCGGATTCCGATAAATGGCTCGAGGCCATAAAATCCGAGAGAGGATCCATGTATGAAAACAAAGTGTAGACTTTGGCAGAACGGCTCGATGGTCGTAAGGCTATTGAGTACAGATGGATTTTAAAAGGAAGACGGACAATGATGGTAAGTATCACCATTAAGAAAGCTTGACTTGTCGTTAAGATTTTTTCCGACAAGTTCAAGGAGTTGACTATGATGAGACTTTCTCACTCGTAGCGATGCTAAGAGTCTGTTGGAATTATATTAGCGATTACTGCATTATTTATGAAATCTTGCAGATAGGATGTCAAAACATTGTTTCCTCGACGATTTTCTTGAGGAAAGGTTGTATGTGATACAACCGGAAGGTTTTGTCAATCCTGAAAGATGCTAATAAGTATGCAAAGCTCCAGCAATCCTTCTAAGGACTGGAGTAAGCATCTCGGAGTTGGAATGTACGCTTTGATGAGATGATCAAAGATTTTGGGTTTATACAAAGTTTATGAGAAACTTGTATTTCCAAAGAAGTGAGTGGGAGCACTATAGAATTTCTGATGAGTATATGTTGTTGACATATTATGGATCAGAAATGATGTAGAATTTCTGGAAAGCATATAGGGTTATTTGGAAAGTGTTTTTCAATGGAAAGCATGGATTAAGCTACTTGAACATTGAGCATCAAGATCTATAAGGATAGATCAAAACGCTTAATGGTACTTTCAAATGAGCACATACCTTGACATGATCTTGAAGGGGTTCAAGATGGACCAGTCAAAGAAGGAGTACTTGCCTAAGTTGTAAGGTATGAAGTTAAGACTTAAAGCTCAACCACGGCAGAAGAAAGAGAAAGGACGAATGTCGTCCCCTATGCTTTTGTCATAGGCTCTATACGGTATGCCATGCTAAGTACCGCACCTGATGTGTGCCTTGCCACATATCTGGCAAGAGGGTACAAAGGTAATCTAGGAGTAGATCACCAGATAGCGGTCTAAATTATCCTTAGAGGAATAAGGATATGTTTCTCGGTTATGGAGGTGATAAAGAGTTCGACGTAAAGAGTTACGTCGATGCAAGCTTAACACCTATCCGGATAGCTCTGAGTAGAGATACCGGATACGTATAATGGAGCAACAATTTAGAATAGCTCCAAGTAGAACAGTTATTTGAAATGGCTCCAAATATAGCATAGTAGCTGCATCTACAAGATGACATAGAGATTTGCAAAGTACATACGGATCTGAAAGATTCAGACCCGTTGACTATAACATCTCTCACAAGCATAACATGATCAAACCCAGAACTCATCAAGTGTTAATCACATGGTAATATGAACTAGATTATTGACTCTAGTAAACTCTTTGGGTGTTAGTCACATGGGGATGTGACCTTGAGTGTTAATCACATATCGATGTGAACTGGATTATTGACTCTAGTGCAAGTGGGAGACTTTTGGAAATATGCCCTAGAGGCAATAATAAATTAGTTATTATTATAATTCCTTGTTCATGATAATCGTTTATTATCCATGCTAGAATTGTATTGATAGGAAACTCAGATACATGTGTGGATACATAGACAACACCATGTCCCTAGTAAGCCTCTAGTTGACTAGCTCGTTGATCACTAGACCATGAGATTGTGCAACTCCCGGATACCGTAGGAGTGCTTTGGGTGTGCCAAATGTCACAACGTAACTGGGTGGCTATAAAGGTACACTACAGGTATCTCCGAAAGTGTCTGTTGGGTTGGCACGAATCGAGACTGGGATTTGTCACTCCGTGTAAACGGAGAGGTATCTCTGGGCCCACTTGGTAGGACATCATCATAATGTGCACAATGTGATCAAGGAGTTGATCACGGGATGATGTGTTACGAAACGAGTAAAGAGACTTGCCGGTAACGAGATTGAACAAGGTATCGGGATACCGACGATCGAATCTCGGGAAAGTATCGTACCGCTAGACAAAGGGAATTGTATACGGGATTGATTAAGTCCTTGACTTCGTGGTTCATCTGATGAGATCATCGTGGAACATGTGGGAGCCAACATGGGTATCCAGATCCCGCTGTTGGTTATTTACCGGAGAGTCATCTCGGTCATGTCTGCATGTCTCCCGAACCCGTAGGGTCTACACACTTAAGGTTCGGTGACGCTAGGGTTATAGAGATATTAGTGTGCAGTAACCCGAAAGTTGTTTGGAGTCCTGGATGAGATCCCGGACGTCATGAGGAGTTCCGGATTGGTACGGAGGTAAAGATTTATATATGGGAAGTCTTGTTTTGATCGCTGGAAAAGTTTCGCGCATTATCGGTATTGTACCGGGAGTGCCGAAAGGGGTCCGGGGGTCCACCTGCCCCGGGGGGCCACATGGGCTGTAGGGGTGTGCGCCTTGGCCTATATGGGCGAAGGGCACCAGCCCCAAGAGGCCCAGGCGCCAAGAGATAAGGGAAAGGAAGAGTCCTAAAGGGGGAAGGCACCTCCTAGGTGCCTTGGGGAGGATGGACTCCTCCATGGCGGCACCCTTCCTTGGAGGAAGGGCCAAGGCTGCGCCCCCCTTCTCCCTTGGCCCTATATATAGTGGGGGGAAGGGAGGCAACCATACCTAAGCCCTGGCGCCTCCCTCTCCCTCCCATGACACATCTCCCTCCTCCCGCAGCGCTTGGCGAAGCCCTGTTGGAATCCCGCTACTTCCACCACCACGCCGTCGTGCTGCTGGATATCCATCAACCTCTCCTCCCCCCTTGCTGGATCAATAAGGAGGAGACGTCGCTGCTCCGTACGTGTGTTGAACGCGGAGGTGCTGTCCGTTCGGCGCTAGGATCATCGGTGATTTGGATCACGACGAGTACGACTCCATCAACCCCGTTCTCTTGAACGCTTCCGCTCGCAATCTACAAGGGTATGTAGATCCACTCCTCCCTCGTTGCTAGATGACTCCATAGATTGATCTTGGTGATACGTAGAAAATTTTGAATTATTGCTACGTTCCCCAACAATAAGCTCTACGTTCACATACAACGGGTGCAAGCCAGTTTTGCACACGCGGAATACTTAGATTAAACTTGACGAGCCTAGCATATGAAGATATGGCATCGAAACACTGGAGACTGAAAGGTCGAGCATGAATCATATAGTAGATATGATCAACATAGTGATGTTCACCATTGAAAATTACTCCATCTCACGTGATGATCGGACATGGTTTAGTTGATATGGATCACGTGATCACTTAGATGATTAGAGAGATGTCTATCTAAGTGGGAGTTCTTAAGTAATTTGATTAACTGAACTTTAATTTATCATGAACTTAGTACCTGATAGTATTTTGCATGTCTATGTTGTTGTAGATAGATGGCCCGTGTTATTGTTCCGTTAAATTTTAATGCGTTCCTAGAGAAAGCTATGTTGAAAGATGATGGTAGAAACTACATGGACTGGGTCCTAACTTGAGAATTATCCTCATTGCTGCACAAAAGAATTACATCCTGGAAGCACCACTAGGTGACAAACCCGATGGAGGAGCAACGCTAGATGTTATGAACACCTGGCAGAGCAAAGCTGATGACTACTCGATAGTTCAGTGTGCCATGCTTTACGGCTTAGAACCGGGACTTCAACGACTTTTTGAACGTCATGGAGCATATGAGATGTGCCAGGAGTTGAAGTTAATATTTCAACCAAATGCCCGGATTGAGAGATATGAAATCTCAATAAGTTCTATAGGTGCAAGATGGAGGAGAATAGTCCTATCAGTGAACATATACTCAGAATGACTGGGTACCACAACCACTTGACTGAACTGGGATTTAATCTTCCTGATGATAGTGTCATTGACAGAGTTCTTCAATCGCTGCCACTAAGCTACAAGAGCTTCGTATTGCTAAAGGCTGCGGAGGTAGAAAACAAGAAAGATCATCAAGTGTTGATGGTCAACAAGACCACCAGCTTCAAGAAAAAGGGTAAAAGGATGAAGGGGAACTTCAAAAAGAACAGCAAGCCAGTTGCTGCTCAAGTGAAGAAACCCAAGTCTGGACCTAAGCCTGAGACCGAGTGCTTCTACTGCAAAGGAACTGGTCACTAGAAGCGGAACTGCCCCAAGTATTTGGCGGAGAAGAAGGATGGCAAAGTGAACGGTATATTTGATATACATGTTATTGATGTCTACCTTACTAATGCTCGCAGTAGTGCCTGGGTATTTGATAGTGTTTCAGTTGTTAACATTTGCAACTCGAATCAGGGGCTAAGGACGAGGTGACGATGCGCGTGGGAAATGGTTCCAAAGTCGATGTGATCGCCGTCGGCACGCTACCTCTACATCTACCTTAAGGATTTGTTTTAGACCTGAATAATTGTTATTTGATGCCAGCTTTGAGCATGAGCATTATATCTAGATCTTGTTTAATGAGAGACAGTTATTTATTTAAATCAGAGAATAATGGTTGTTCTATTTATATGAGTAATATCTTTTATGGTCATGCACCCTAGATGAGTGGTCTATTTTTACTAAATCTTGATAGTAGTGATACACATGTTCATAGTATTGAAGCCAAAAGATGCAGAGTTGATAATGATAGTGCAAGTTATTTGTGGCACTGCCGTTTAGGTCATATTGGTGTAAAGCGCATGAAGAAACTCCATTCTGATGGAATTCTGGAATCACTTGATTATGAATCACTTGGTACAAGCAAACCATGCCTCATGGGCAACATGACTAAAACTCCATTCTTTGGAACAATGGAGCGAGAAACAGACTTATTGCAAATCTTACATACTGATGTATGTGGTCCAATGAACATTGAAGCTCGTGGAGGATATCGTTATTTTCTCACCTTCACAGATGATTTGAGCAGATATGGGTATATCTACTTGATGAAACATAAGTCTGAAACATTTGAAAAGTTCAAAGAATTTCAGAGTGAAGTGGAGAATCGTCGTAACAAGAAAATCAAGTTTATATGATTTGATCGTGGAGGTGAATATTTGAGTTATGAATTTGGATTTCATTTAAAACAATGCGGAATAGTTTCGCAACACACGCCACCTGGAACACCACAACGTAATGGTGTCTCTAAACGTCGTAATCGTACTTTACTAGATATGGTGCGATCTATGATGTCTCTCACTGATTTACCACTATCGTTTTGGGGTTATGCTTTAGAGACAGCTGCATTCACGTTAAATAGGGCACCATCTAAATCCGTTTAGACGACACCTTATAAACTGTGGTTTGGCAAGAAACCCAAGTTGTCGTTTCTTAAAATTTGGGGTTGCGATGCTTATGCGAAAAAGCTTCAACCTCATAAGCTCGAACCCAAATCAGAGAAATGTGTCTTCATAGGATACCCAAAGGAGACTGTTGGGTACACCTTCTATCACAGAGCCAAAGGCAAGATATTGTTGCTAAGAATGGATCCTTTCTAGAGAAGGAGTTTCTCTCAGAAGAAGTGAGTGGGAGGAAAGTAGAACTTGACGAGGTATTTGTACCTTCTCCCTTATTGGAAAGTAGTTCATCACTGAAATCAGTTCCAGTGATTCCAGCACCAGTAAGTGAGGAAGGTAATGATGATGATCATGAAACTTCTAATCAAGTTACTACCGAACCTGATAGGTCATCCAGAGTAAGATCCGCACCAGAGTGGTATGGTAATCATGTTCTGGAAGTCATGTTACTTGACCATGACGAACCTACGAACTATGAGGAAGCGATGATGATCCCAGATTCCGCAAAATGTCTTGAGTCCATGAAATCTGAGATGGGATCCATGTATGAGAACAAAGTATGGACTTTGGTTGACTTGCCCTATGATCGGCAGGCCATAGAGAATAAATGGATCTTCAAGAAGAAGATTGATGCTGACGGTAATGTTACTATCTACAAATCTCACTTGTTGCAAAAGGTTTTCGACAAGTTCAAGGAGTTGACAACGATGAGACCTTCTCACCCGTAGCGATGCTTACGTCTGTCTGAATCATGTTAGCAATTGCTGCATTTTATGATTATGAAATTTAGCAAATGGATGTCAAAATTGCCTTCCTTAATGGATACCTTAAATAAGAGTTGTATATGATGCAACCAGAAAGTTTTGTCGATCCAAAAAGTGCTAACAAAATGTGCAAGCTCCAGCGATCCATTTATGGACTGGTGCAAGCCTCTTAGAGTTGGAATATACGCTTTGATAGTGTGACCAAAGCATATGGTTTTGTACAAACTGTTGGAGAAGCCTGTATTTGCAAGAAAGTGAGTGGGAGCTCCGTAGAATTTCTGATATTATATGTAGATGACATATTGTTGATCGGAAATGATACTAAATTTCTGAATAGCATAAAAGGATACTTCAATAAGAGTATTTCAATGAAAGACCTCAGTGAAGCTGCTTATATATTGGGCATCAAGATCTATAGAGATAGATCAAGACGATTGATTGGAATTTCACAAAGCAGATACCTTGATAAAGTTTTGAAGAAGTTCAAAATGGATCAGGCAAAGAAAGGGTTCTTGCCTGTATTACAAGGTGTGAAGTTGAATCAGGCTCAATGCCCGACCACTGCAGAACATAGAGAGAAAATGAAAGGTGTTGCCTATGCTTCAGCCATAGGCTCTATCATGTATGCAATGTTGTGTACCAGACCTGATGTGTGCCTTGCTATAAGTTTAGCAGGGAGGTACCAAAGTAATCCAGGAGTGGTTCACTGGACAGCGGTCAAGAACATCCTGAAATACCTGAAAAGGACTAAGGATATGTTTCTCGTATATGGAGGTGACAAAGAGCTTGTCGTAAACGGTTATGGTGATGCAAGCTTTGACACTGATCCGGGTGACTCTAAGTCACAAACCAGATACTGGTTTTTATTAAATGGTGGAGCTGTCAGTTGGTGCATTTCCAAGCAGAGCATCGTGGCGGGATCTACGTGTGAAGCGGAATACATAGCTGCTTCGGAAGTAGCAAATGAAGGAGTCTGGATGAAGGAGTTCATATCCGATCTAGGTGTCATACCTAGCGCATCGGGTCCAACGAAAATCTTTTTTGACAATACTGGAGCAATTGCCTTCGCAAAGGAATCCAGGTTTCATAAGAGAACCAAGCACATCAAGAGACACTTCAATTCCATCCGTGATCAAGTCAAGGAGGGAGACATAGAGATTTGCAAGATACATAAGAATCTGAATGTTGCAGACCCGTTAACTAAGCCTCTCTCACAAGAAAAACATGATCAACACCAAGATTCCATGGGTGTTATAATAATTACAATGTAATCTAGATTATTGACTCTAGTGCAAGTGGGAGACTGAAGGAAATATGCCCTAGAGGGAATAATAAAGTTGTTACTTATATTTCCTTATGTCATGATAAATGTTTATTATTCATGCTAGAATTGCATTAACTGAAAACTTAGTACATGTGTGAATACATAGACAAACAAAGTGTCACTAGGTTACCTCTACTTGACTAGCTCGTTGAATCAATGCTGGTTATTTTTCCTAACCATAGACATGAGTTTTTATTTGATTAACGGGATCACATCATTAGAGAATGATGTGATTGACTTGGCCCATCCGCTAGCTTAGCACGATGATCGTTTAGTTTGTTGCTATTGCTTTCTCCATAACTATACATGTTCCTACGACTATGAGATCATGCAACTCCCGAATACCGGAGGAACACTTTGTGTGCTAACAGACGTCACAACGTAACTGGGTGATTATAAAGGTGCTCTATAGGTGTCTCCGATGGTATTTGTTGAGTTGGCATGGATCAAGATTGGGATTTGTCACTCCGATTGTTGGAGAGGTATCTCTGTGCCCTCTCAGTAATGTACATCACAATAAGCCTTGCAAGAAATGTAGCTAATGAGTTAGTTACGGGATGTAGCATTACGGAACGAGTAAAGAGACTTGTCAGTAACGAGATTGAACTAGGTATTGAGATACCGACGATCGAATCTCGGGCAAGTAACATACCGATGAGAAAGGGAACAACGTATATTGTTATGCGGTTTGACCAATAAAGATCTTCGTAGAATATGTAGGAACGAATATGAGCATCCAGGTTCTGCTATTGGTTATTGACAGGAGACATGTCTCGTTCATGTCTACACAGTTCTCGCACCCGTACGGTCCGCACGCTTAAACATCCGTGACGATCGGTATTATGAGTTTATGTGTTTTGATTAACAGAAGGTAGTTCGGAGTCTCGGATTTGATAACGGACATGACGAGGAGTCTCGAAATGGTCGAGACATAAAGATCGATATATTGGACGACTATGTCTGGACATCGGAAGGGTTTCGAGTGAAGTTCGGGAATATACCGGAGTACCGGGGTATTACCAGAACCCCTGGGGGAGTTTAATGGGCCTTATGGGCCTTAGTGGAAAGAGAGGAGGGGCTGCCAGGCAGGCCGCGTGCCCCCTCCCCCTCTGGTCTGAATTGGACTAGGAAGGGGGGGGGTGGCGCCCCCCTTTCCTTCTCCCTCTTTCCTCCTTCCTTCTCCTACTCCTACTACATGGAAAGGGGGGAATCCTACTCCCGGTGGGAGTAGGACTCACCATGGGGCGCGCCATAGGAGGGCCGGCCCTCCCCTCCTCCACTCCTTTATATACGGGGGAGGGGACACCTCATAGACACACAAGTTGATCATTCATCTTTAGCCGTGTGCGGTGCCCCCCTCCACCATAATCCACATCGATAATATCATAGCGGTGCTTAGGCGAAGCCCTGTTCCGGCAGCAACATCATCACCGTCAGCGCGCCATCGTGCTGACAAAGCTCTCCCTCGAAGCTCTACTGGATCGTGAGTTCGTGGGATGTCACCGAGCTGAACGTGTGCAGATCGCGGAGGTGCCGTATCTTCGATACTAGGTCGGTCGATCGTGAAGACGTACGACTACATCAACCGAGTTGTCATAATGCTTCCGCTTATGGTTTACGAGGGTACGTAGACGGTACTCTCCCCTCTCATTACTATGCATCACCATGATCTTGCGTGCGCGAGGGAATTTTTTGAAATTGCTGTGTTCCCCAACAATGCTCAGCACTGACGTGAGTTGTAGAAGCACCACCACCAAGCCGTGCAGCCGCAGCCATGGAAGGAGAGGTGGGAGTGCGACGCGGCCATGGTAGGTGAGGCAGTGAGCACTCAGAGCGGGGGCATTCCCACCGGATCCGGTGCCGGGCGGGGTCGGTGATGGTGGAGGCACGGCTCCAGCGTGGAGTACGGCGGAGGCGGCCCGGGGAGGCAGGAGTGGCGCCGGCCGCCGGGAGGGCATGGGATGCCGGCGGCGGAGGGGAAGGGAAGAGTTTTTATCTTTTATTTTTGTTGACAATGTGTGTTTTTCTTTTGTGAGAAAGGGAGGTATTTTTTGGTAAAAATATATTTTTAATGACTCCTAGTGTGAACATTTACGCCATGTCATCATTCATGGGACCCACCTATTGTAATCGTCATCAAAGCATATGGTTTATACAGACTTTTGGAGAAGCCTGTATTTATAAGAAAGTGAGTGGGAGCTCTGTAACATTTCTGATATTATATGTAGATGACATATTGTTGATCGAAAATGATACTGAATTTCTGAATAGCATAAAAGGATACTTGAATAAGAATTTTTCAATGAAAGACCTCGGTGAAGCTGCTTATATATATAGGGCATCAAGATCTATAGAGATAGATCAAGACGCTTAATTGGACTTTCACAAAGCACATACCATGATAAAGTTTTGACGAAGTTCAAAATGGATCAAGGAAAGAAAGGGTTCTTGCCTGTGTTACAAGGTGTGAAGTTGAGTCAGACTCAATGCCCGACCACTACAGAAGATTGGGAGAAAATGGAAGTCATAATTCCCTATGCTTCAGCCATAGGTTCTATCATGTATGCAATGCTGTGTATCAGACCTGATGTGTG
Source organism: Triticum urartu (assembly GCF_003073215.2). NCBI lineage: Eukaryota > Viridiplantae > Streptophyta > Magnoliopsida > Poales > Poaceae > Triticum > Triticum urartu. The sequence continues at coordinate 15,656,225 of NC_053026.1, forward strand.
CCTTGCTATTAGTTTAGCAGGGTAGTACCAAAGTAATCCAGTAGTGGATCACTGGACAGCAGTCAAGAACATCCTAAAATACCTGAAAAGGACTAAGGATATGTTTCTCGTTTATGGAGGTGACAAAGAGCTCGTCGTAAACGGTCACGTTGATGCAAGCTTTAACACTGATCTGGATGACTCTAAGTCACAAACCGGATACATACTTGTATTAAATGGTGGAGCTGTCAGTTGGTGCAGTTCCAAGTAGAGCGTCCTGGCGGGATCTAAGTGTGAAGCGGAGTACATAGAGCTGTCAGTTGGTGCAGTTCCAAGCAGTGCGTCCTGGCGGGATCTACGTGTGAAGCGGAGTACATAGCTGCTTCAGAGGCAACAAATGAAGGAGTCTGGATGAAGGAGTTCATATCCGATCTAGGTGTCATACCTAGTGCATCGGGTCCAATGAAAATCTTTTGTGACAATACTGGTGCAATTGCCTTGGCAAAGGAATCCAGATTTCACAAGAGAATCAAGCACATCAAGAGACGCTTCAATTCCATCCGCGGTCAAGTCAAGGAGGGAGACATAGAAATTTGCAAGATACATACGGATCTCAATGTTGCAGACCCGTTAACAAAGCCCCTCCCACGAGCAAAACATGATCAACACCAAGACTCCATGGGTTTTATAATCATTATTGACTTAGTGCAAGTGGGAGACTGAAGGAAATATGCCCTAGAGGCAATAATAAAGTTGTCATTTATATTTCTTTATATCATGATAAATGTTTATTATTCATGCTAGAATTGTTATGCCTCTACTTGACTAGCTCGTTAATCAAAGATGATTAAGTTTCCTAACCATAGACATGAGTTGTCATTTGATGACCGGGATGACATCACTAGAGAATGACGTGATTGACTTGACCCATCCGTTAGCTTAGCACTATGATCGTTTAGTTTATTGCTATTGCTTTCTTCATAACTTATACATGTTCCTATTACTATGAGATTATGCAACACCCGAAAACCAGAGGAACACTTAGTATGCTATCAAACGTCACAACGTAACTGGGTGACTATAAAGATGCTCTACAGGTGTCTCTGATGGTGTTTGTTGAGTTGGCATAGGTCAAGATTAGGATTTGTCACTCCGTGTACCAGAGAGGTATCTCTGGGCCCTCTCGGTAATGCACATCACTATAATCCTTGCAAGCAATGTGACTAATGAGTTAGTCGCGGGATGATGCATTATAGAACGAGTAAAGAGACTAGCTGGTAACGAGATTGAACTAGGTATTGAGATACCGACGATCGAATCTCTGGCAAGTAACATACCGATGACAAAGGGAACAACGTATGTTGTTATGCGGTTTGACCGATAAAGATCTTCGTAGAATATGTAAGAACCAATATGAACATCCAGGTTCCGTTATTGGTTATTGACCGAAAGTGACTCTCGGTCATGTCTACATAGTTCTCAAACCCGTATGGTCCACACGCTTAATGTTCGATGGCGTTCGGTATTATGAGTTTATGTGTTTTGATGTACCGAAGGAAGTTCGGAGTCCCGAATGTGACCACGGACACGACGAGGAGTCTTGAAATGGTCAAGACATAAAGATCGATATATTGGAAGGCTATGTTTGGACATCAGAATGGTTCCGTATGAGTTCGGGCATTTACCGGAGTACCGGGGGGGGGGGGGGGGTTCCGGAACCCCCCGGGGGGGCAAAGGGGCCTTGGGGGGGGGGGGGGGGGGGGGGGGGTGTGGGGGGGGGGGGGGGGGGGGGGGGGGGGGTTACCGGAACCCCCCGGGGTAGTCAAGGGGCCTTAGTGGGGGAGAGGAGGAGGCGGCCAAGTGGAGGGCTCGCCCCCCCAAGCCCATTCCTAATTGGGTGGGGGTCCAGCCCCCCCTTTCCTTCCTTCTCTCTCCCTCTTCCTTCTTCTCCTACTCCTACTAGGAAGGGGGGAAACCTACTCCTACTGGGAGTAGGACACCCCTTGGGCGCGCCCTATGAGGGCCGGACCTCCCATTCTCCACTCCTTTATATACGGTGGAGGGGGTGAGGGAGTCCTGGATTAGGGGGTTCCTTTGTGTGGAAGGCAACCTTGGCAATTCGGATATGTAGATCTCCTCCCTTGTAACCGACTCTGTGTAACCCTAGTCCCCTCCGGTGTCTATATAAACCGGAGGGTTTAGTCCGTAGGACAATAACAATCATAATCATAGTCTAGCTTCTAGGGTTTAGCCTCTACGATCTCGTGGTAGATCAACTCTTGTAATACTCATATCATCAAGATCAATCAAGCAGGAAGTAGGGTATTACCTCCAGCATGAGGGCCCGAACCTGGGTAAACATTATGTCCCCCGCCTCCTGTTACCGTCAGCCTTAGACGCATAGTTCAGGACCCCCTACCCGAATTCGCCAGTTTTGACACCGACATTGGTGCTTTCATTGAGAGTTCCACTGTGCCATCACGATAAGGCCTGATGGCTCGTATGGTTGTCAAGGACAACATTACTTCGGGGGAGCCCTGACTGTAGGCCAAACTCTCCGACTAGGCGGCTTCGTCATGACTGCTTGTTCGGCCGTCGTGCCGACGATGACTGCTCGGGTCATCAAAAAAAGCCTCTACGTCGACTCGGGGTTCACCGAGAAGATAGGTCCAATGGAGCTCTCTTCCTTGAACGAGCTGTTGGATCGCATTGCCGCCTTGGGAGTCGCTACGGACTATGTTTGGATCGGGCTTAAACCCGACCAAAGGGAGATTAACTCTCCGCCGGTCACCCATCAGATAGCGGTGGTGGAGGAGCGATGTAGTGATTCTTCCTCTATTTTGAGGACAAACTATGTCCGGATCCCCGAGCTCTCCAAGCCGGATACCCGTCTACGGGAGGACATGGCCCAAGCTTCGAACCTAGAATTGGACATCGGGCCAGAACTATGGGGCAACGTCCCGGAGCCCGAACTTCCGAGCTCAGAAACTCCTCTGCCCCTGGGTCTCAGATCGGGTCAGGGTTTGCACCTAAATCTACCCACCCACCCTCAGATAAGTGATCTTTCCCACATTAGACAAGAGCCCCAAGAGACAGTACATCACTATTGGGCCAGATTCCTCCTTGTAATGAGCAAGGTCAAGGACTGTCGCAAGGAAGACACAATTTCATTCTTTTGCAAAAATTGCACGGACAAGGGAATCCTCAACGCCATAAGTCGCCGTGACATAGTACACTTCGCTGACTTGGCGGCCCTAGTACAGAAGTACTGTGTGATGGAAAGCACCTGGAAAACCCAAACAAAATTCTGGGATCCTCCGGCTCTCACTAAACCCTCCGTCCGAACTAAAAGGGTGTACTCTCGTAAGTCACCAGATCCAATTACAAAGAAACCAAAGCCCACTACAGGGCGAGGAACCATATTGGAGGGATGGCTCAATGGACCATGCAAAATTCACAGTACACTGGATACCATGCCAACACATAGCCTTAGAGCATGTTGGATACTCCGGTAGGTGGCCAAAGAGCGGCGAGGACCTCCTCATCAACAATACCATAGAGCACCATCCCGTGGAAAATAACAATACAATATTGACAGTCTTCGAGACTTTCGCCTCAAATAATAGGCGCAAGCGAGAACTCCGCAGCCTTGCCGAAGTATGCCACGTTGCAACAATAAATCCATGGAACGACATGGCTATAACCTTCAATGCCAGTGACGAACCTCAATTACGAACAACCCAAGCACCAGCCGCTTTGGTCCTTAGTCCAATTGTGGACGGCTTCTGGCACTAAAGTGCTCATGGACGGTGGCAGCGGATTAAACCTCATCTACGAGGAGCCTCTTAGCAAAATGGAAATAGACAAGAGCCGCATTGGGCAAAGCAGCACGACATTTAGAGGAATAATCCCTAGTCGGGAGGCATGATTTGCGGGAAAAATCACACTAGATATGGTATTCGGCATGCCAGAGAATTATAGCTCCGAAGAAATTACATTCGAAGCGGCCCTGTTCACTAGCGGATACCACACGCTTTTAGGGCGGGAGGCATTCACGATCTTCCAAGCTATACCCCATTACGGGTACATGAAGCTCAAGATGCCTAGACCAAATGGAATCATCAGTCTAGCTAGTGATCCGGACATAGCACTCCACGCCGAAAATAAAACCGCCGCACTGGCCCTCGAGGCGTTATCCGAAGCCCTCGCGGCCGAAGAATTAACTGCGCTGCGCTCCACAGTGGACATGGACGACGTGATACTCGACAAAAGACCCAAATCCACCTCTTTTAAACCAGCGGACGAAACAGTCAAATTCCAGGTCCACCCAACGGACCCTACAAAAACACCATCCATCGGGGCATAGCTGAACCCCACAACAGATGCCGCACTACAGGAGTTCTTGCGCGAGAATTGGGAGAAGAGCATAGCCTAAACATTCTAAAGGGGTTCAAGCCGGTCAAGCAGACTCTTCGCCTGGCATCCTTCAGACATGCCAGGAATCCCACGCAGGCTGGCCGAGCATAGCGTAAACATTCTAAAGGGGTTCAAGCCGGTCAAGCAGACTCTTCGGCGTTTCTCAGAGCCTAAGCGACAAGCCATGGGAGAAGAGCTAGCCAAGTTACTCGAGGACGGATTCATTAGAGAAATAAAACACCCGGACTGGCTAGCAAACCTGGTGATGGTACCAAAGAAGGACAAATCCTGGCCCCTATGTGTCGATTTCAAGGACCTTAACAAGGCTTGCCCCAAGGATCCCTTCCCCCTCCCCCGCATCAATCAAATTATGGATGCTACCGGAGGACACGACTCATTGTGTTTCCTCGCCGCATACTCCGGATACCATCAAATTAAGATGGCGGAGTTTGATCAAGCCGCAACGACATTCATCACCCCATACGGCCCCTTCTGTTTTAACACTATGGATTTCAGGCTCAAAAACGCCGGTGCAACCTATCAACGCATGATTCAGACATGCCTGGAAGCACAAATCGGCAAAACAGTGGAGGCATACGTAGACGATGTGGTCATTAAAACCAGACACGTCGAATCCTTAATATACGACTTGAGGCTTACGTTCGACATTCTCCGAACATATGACATCAAGCTCAATCCGAAAAAATGAGTTTTCGGCGTGCTCGCTGGAAAGCTCTTGGGCTTCATCGTTTCCAATAGAGGAATTGAAGCAAATCTGGCTAAAATCCCAGCTCTGTCACAGTTGGCTACCCCAACAGACCTCAAGCAAATCCAGAAATTAACCGGATGCGTGGCTGCCTTAAGCCGCTTTATCTCCCGACTAGGAGAAAAGGCATTACCTCTTTATCGCCTTCTTCGACGCACCGAACACTTCGAGTGGACGGATGCGGCCACGGCCGGATAGGCAGAAATAAAGCCCTCCTGGCCAGCAACCCAATCTTGGTCGCGCCAAATATCGGCGAACCTATGCTGTTATATATAGCGGCAACACACTAGGTTATGAGCGCAGTGCTCGTCGTCGAACGAGAGACGGACGGACATAAGTTCCCGCTTCAAAAGCCGGTATACTACGTATCCATTGTCCTCACTCCATGCAAATCACGGTACCCACATTATCAAAAGATAGCTGATACATTCATTTTGCATTATGCTTTTATATCAATATTTATTGCATTATGGGCTGTTATTACACATTATGTCACAATACTTATGCCTATTCTCTCTTATTTTCAAAGGTTTACATAAAGAGGGAGAATGTCGGCAGCTGGGATTCTGGCTGGAAAAGGAGCAAATATTGGAGACCTATTCTGCACAGCTCCAAAAGTCCTGAAACTTCACGGATGATGTTTTCCAAATATATAAAAAACAATGAGTGCAAGAACTTCACCAGGGGGGCCACACTCTGCCCACGAGGGTGGGGGGCGTGCCCCCTACCTTGTGGGCTCCCTGGTGGCCCTCCGGTGACCATCTTCTGCTATATGGACTCTTTTGATGGGAAAAATCCTAAGCCATCTTCTCGGACGAAACTCTGCCACCACGAGGCGGAACCTTGGCGGTGCCAATCTAGGGTTCTGATGGGGTTGTTCTGCCGGGGAAACATCCCTCCCGGAGGGGGAAATCATCGCCATTGTCATCACCAACGCTACTCTCATTGGGAGAGGGCAATCTCCATCAACATCTTCATCAGCACCATGTCATCTCAAAACCCTAGTTCATCTATTGTATCCAATTCTTGTATCCCAGTCCGGGATTGGTGCTAGTAGGTTGCTAGTAGTGTTAATTACTCCTTGTAGTTGATGCTAGTTGATTTAATTGGTGGAAGATCATATGTTCAGATCCTATATGCATATTAATACCCCTCTGATTATGAACATGTTTATGCTTTGTGAGTACTTACTTTTGTTCCTAAGGACATGGGAGATGTCTTGCTATTAGTAGTCATGTGAATTTGGTATTCGTTTGATATTTTGATGAGATGTATGTTGTCTCTCTTCTAGTGGTTTTATGTGCATGTCGACTACATGACACTTCACCGTTGTTTGGGCCTAGAGGAAGGCATTGGGAAGTAATAAGTAGATGATGGGTTGCTAGAGTGACAGAAGCTTAAACCCTAGTTTATGCGTTGCTTCGTAAGGGGCTGATTTGGATCCATATGTTTCATCCTATGGTTAGGTTTACCTTAATACTTTTGTTGTATTTGCGGATGCTTGCAATAGAGGTTAATATTAAGTGGGATGTTTGTCCAAGTAAGGGCAGCAACCAAGCACTGGTCCACCCACATACCAAATTATCAAAGTACCGAATGCGAATCATATGAGCGTGATGAAAACTAGCTTGACGATATTCCCATGTGTCCTCGGGAGCGCTTTACATCATATAAGAGTTTGTCTAGGCTTGTCCTTTGCTACAAAAAGGATTGGGCCACCTTGCTGCACTTTATTTACTTTTGTTACTTGTTGCTCATTACACTTATCTTATCACAAAACTATCTGTTACCACTTATTTCAGTACTTGCAGAGAATACTCTTGCTGGAAACCGCTTATCATTTCCTTCTGCTCCTCGTTGGGTTCGACACTCTTACTTATTGAAAGGACTATGATAGATCCCCTATACTTGTGGGTCATCAAGACTCTTTTCTGGCGCCGTTGCCTTTGGTAGGTGGAATTTGGTAAGGAAAATTTTATATATAGTGTGCTGAAATTTACTGTCACTTGTTACTATGGAAAGTAATCCTATGAGGGGTTGTTCGGGGTATCTTCACCCCGACCAGTAGAGCAAAGAGTTGCTCCTCAACCTACTGAACCTACTAAAAATTAAAATGCTTGCTTTGAAATTCCTTTGGGTATGGTAGAAAAACTGCTAGCTAATCCTTTTTTGGGAGATGGAACAAAACATCCTAATGAGCATCTAATATATGTGGATGAAGGTTGTGGATTATTTAAGCTTGCAGGTGTACCCGGGGATGTTGTTAAGAAGAAGGTCTTCCCTTTATCTTTGAGGGGAGATGCATTGACATGGTACAGGCTATGTGATGATATGGAGTCTTGGAACTACAAACTATTGAAATTGGAATTTCATCAAAAAATTTATCCTATGCATCTTGTTCATCGTGATCGCAATTATATATTTAATTTTTGGCCTCACGAAGGAGAAAGCATCTCTCAAGCTTGGGGGAGGCTTAAATCAATGTTATATTCATGCCCCAATCATGAGCTCTCAAGAGAAATGATTATTCAAAAAATTTATGCTCGGCTTTCTGGTAACAATCGCACCATGCTTGATACTTCTTGTGCTAGCTCTTTTATGATGAAGACTATTGAATTCAAATGGGATTTATAGGAAAGAATTAAACGCAACTCCGAAGATTGGGACCTCAACAATGGTAAGGAGTCAGTTATGACACCTAGTTTTGATTGTGTTAAATCTTTTATGGATACTGATATTTTTCGTAAATTTAGCACTAAATATGGACTTGACTCTGAGATAGTAGCTTCTTTCTGTGAATCTTTTGCTGCTTATGTTGATCTCTCCCAGGAGAAGTGGTTTAAATGTCATCCTCCCATAGAAGTAAAAGTAGCTCAACCTATTAAAGTTGAAGAAACGGCTATTACTTATAATGATCCTATTGTTCCTACTTCTTATGTTGAGAAACCGCCTTTCCCTGTTAGGATCAAGGATCATGCTAAAGCTTCAACTGTGGTTCGTAAAAGCAATATTAAAACATATACACCTCATGAGCAAGTTAAATTTGAACCTAATATTGCTATTGTTAAAGATCTCTTGTCTGATAATATAGATGGGCATGTTATTTATTTCTGTGATGAAACTGCTAGAATTGCTAAACCTCATGATACAGATAAACCTAGACCTGTGATAGGCATGCCTGTTATTTCTGTTAAAAAAGGAGATCATTGTTATCATGGCTTATGTGATATGGGTACTAGTGCTAGTGCAATACCTATTGACTTATACAAAGAAATTATGCATGACATTGCACCTGTTGAGTTATAATATATTGATGTCACAATTAAACTTGCTAATAGAGATACTATTTCACCAATGGGAATTGTTAGAGATGTTTAAGTCTTGTGTGGGAAAACTAAATATCCTGCTGATTTTTTGTTCTTGGTTCCCCACAAGATTGCATCTGTCCCATTATATTTGGTAGACCCTTCTTAAATACTGTTAATGCTACCATAGATTGCACAAGAGATGTTGTTACTGTCGGTTTAGATGATATGACGCATGTATTTAATTTTTCTAAATTTAGTAGACAACACCGTGAAGAAGAATTACCTAGTAAAGATGAAATTATTGGTCTTGCTTCTATTGCCGTACCTCCTAGTGATCCCTTAGAACAATATTTGATAGACCATGAAAATGATATGTTTATGAATGAAAGAAGGGAATTAGATGAAGTATTCTTTAAACAGGAACCTATTCTAAAACACAATTTACCTGTTGAAATCCTAGGAGATCCTCCTCCACCCAAGGGTGATCCCGTGTTTGAGCTTAAACCTTTACCGGGTACTCTTAAATATGCTTATCTTGATGAGAAAAAGATATATCTTGTTATTATTAGTGCTAACCTTTTAGAACATGAAGAAGAGAGATTATTGAAAATTCTGAAGAAGCACCGTGCTTCTATTGGGCATACTGTTGATGATTGAGGGAGTCCTGGATTAGGGGGTATCCGGACAGCCGAATTATATCCTTTGGCCGGACTGTTGGACTATGAAGATACAAGATTGAAGACTTCGTCCCGTGTCCGGATGGGACTCTCCTTGGCGTGGAAGGCAAGCTTGGCAATATGGATATGTAGATCTCCTTCCTTGTAACCGACTCTGTGTAACCCTGGCCCCCTCCGGTGTCTATATAAACCGGAGGGTTTAGTCCATAGGACAACATACAATCATAACATAGGCTAGCTTCTAGGGTTTAGCCTCCCTGATCTCGTGGTAGATCAACTCTTGTACTACTCACTTTATCAAGAATAATCAATCGAGACGTAGGGTTTTACCTCCATCAAGAGGGCCCAAACCTGGGTAAAACATCGTGTCCCCTGCCTCCTGTTACCATCCGCCTTAGACGCACAGTTCGGGACACCCTACCCGAGATCCGCCTGTTTTGACACCGACATTGGTGCTTTCATTGAGAGTTCCTCGGTGTCGTCACTGTTAGACTTGGTGGGTCCTTCGATCATCGATAGCGATGCAGTCCGGGGTGAGACTTTTCTCCTCGGACAGATCTTTGTATTCGGCGGCTTCGCACTATGGGCCAACTCGCTTGGCCATCTAGAGCAGATCGAGAGTTATGCCCCTGGCCACCAGGTCAGGTTCGGAAGCTTAAACTACACAACCGACATCCGTGGAACCTCAATCTTCGACGGATTCGAGCCCCTGCCGAGTGCGCCGCACGGTCACGATGAGCATGATTTAGCTCTACCATCGCATAGTGTTCAGGAGACCGCACCGGCAACCGCTCCGACCCTCAATTCGGAGCCAATTGCGCCATCCATGGACGGGTGGATAGACCCCGCCACGGAGGCCATATTCTCAGCGACGATCGAGCTGAGTATCGACCTTACCCTTCACGGGAGCCGTGACGCCAAACTATCGGATTCTTCCCGAGCCACGGACTCTGAACCGCCTGCGCCCGTGCCTATCGAATCCGACTGGGCGCCGATCATGGAGTTCAACTCCGCGGATATCTTTCAGCACTCGCCCTTCGGCGACATACCGAAATCAATAAGGTCTCTCTCCCTATCAGGAGAGTCCTGGCCGAACTATGTTCGGCAGGATTGGGATGCGGATGACGAAGAAATTCGCCGCCCACCCACCACCCACTTAGTAGCCACTGTCGACAATTTGACCGACATGCTCGACTTCGAGTCCAAAGACATCGACGGTATGGACGATGATGCGGGAGATGAAGAGGAACCACTTCCCACAGGGCACTGGACGCCCACTTCATCATATGATGTATACATGGTGGACACACCCAAAGAAAACGACGACGAGGAACGAAAGGACGCAGCGAAGGGTTGTTCCCTCGAGAAGCAGTCAAAGCGGCGGCGTAAGCGCCACTCCAAATCCCGCCTCGGCAGAAGCAGCGATCATATAAACCCAGCGATAGAGCAAGGCGAGCCAGCGGATGACAAACACGGCATTGATCGTCGTCCGACCACGGCAACACGGAGAATCAAACCGAACAACCCGACTCCGTCGAAGATAACAGCCCGGATAACATCACACCGGACAGGCACCCGGAGCAACAGAATACCCATAAAAGGCTTGTTGCCACTGCGAAGCATCTGAAAAAGCAGAAGCCAAGGCTCATGACTGCACAAGACACACTCAAAATCAGATGGAGTGAAGTACTCAAAACTGCAGCGAAGTATGGCGGTAATCGCCATACAAGGTGCTACCCGAAGCGAAAACTGCTACCTGAATTCGATGAGGAGGCCCTAGATCCCCAGCAATCAAAAAACAAAACGGCCATCCGGTCGGATAGACGTCCTCGTGGCCAACATAGAGCGGCAGACGACGCCGCACATAAGCCAGTACACGACCCACATGAGGGCTCGCATCAAAAGTACGGCAAAACCAGATCCATCTACGGGCCACGCAAGCGCGCGCTAGTATGCAATGCAACACAACAAACATCCCAACACCACGGTACACCTAAATACAGGGGTGCCGCACACCCCCTATGTTTCACCGATGAGGTGCTGGACCACGAATTTCCAGAGGGATTCAAACCCGTAAACATAGAGGCATACGACCTCCATATCCATATGGCTCGAGGAGACGATCTCCACGCCATCAAGTACTTACCCCTCAAGCTCAAAGGGCCAGCTCGGCACTGGCTTAAAAGCCTCCTCGAAAACTCCATTTGAAGCTGGGAAGCGCTCGAAGACGCCTTTCGGGCAAATTTTCAAGGGACCTATGTCCGACCACCGGATGCAGACGATTTAAGTCATATAACTCAACAGCCCAGAGAGTCAGCCCAAAAGCTTTGGAACAGGTTTCTCACTAAAAAGAACCAAATAGTCGACTGTCCGGACACCGAAGCCTTAGCAGCTTTCAAGCATAGCGTTCGAGACGAATGGCTCGCCAGACAGCTCGGCCAAGAGAAGCCAAGAACAATGGCAGCATTAACAAGCCTCATGACCCGCTTTTGCGAGGGCGAGGACAGCTGGTTAGCCCGGTGCAACACCAGCGACCCAAGTACATCCGAAGTCAGGGACGGAAATGGGAAACCACGACGCAGCAAAAACAAGCGGCGGAATAAAGAAGACAGCCCGAGGAGCACATCGGTAAACGCCGGATTCAGAAGCTCTCGGCCAGGTCAGCAAAAGCTGCCCTCCAAAGGCAACAGAGACAAATAGCACATTACGCTTCCGTCATGCTTAAGATGCCCGGTCCATGTGGCATCATTACAGTAAATGGAAATATTGAGTGCTCCTTGCGCGCGGAAGACCGTGCGGCTGCCTTGGCAGCCGCACACTAAACGACCTCACCAACTAAAGCATCTGATAGGTCGTTAAGACCACAGACACGGTTTGACGAGTCCGGTACAGCTATATGTAGTTGATACAGGTTTGATGGCTATACCCCTATTACAGTACAAGGGGCTCAATGCGCGCACAAGTGGCAATCAGGCTCAACTTTACTCATTTTGAACTATATATTGTTTATTTAGTATAACTTACCTTTTGCACCACAACTTTTCAATTAAGTTCCTCTCTTTTTCAGATGACCATCGTGCTAGACCCGTCCAGAATACGGCACAACGGAGACACAGGCGCAGACGTGCAGCAGGGACCCGTTCCGAGGATTCTTTTTAGATTAAGACCCTGCGTAAACCTTTTTACCATCTCTTGTTGATACACATCCCTCGGATTCTCAGTACAATTGAGAAGGATGCTGACGTATTGACATGTGGCCACGTCAGAATATTGCACGTACCTGGACACCAGGGGCTTATTCCAAAGGGCACTGTTTCGGCCCGGTTTACATCATAAAGACCGAATACCTTAGGGAGTGTTCGGTGTCACGAGTTTGGCCTTATATGCACCAGCTCCGAATCATGTCTTTGGTCAAATGTTGGGTTTGCCCGGCTCCTGTGTTTTGCTGCCTTACGTTTTGCTCTATCGGCTAAGGCGACATCAGGAGAACTACTGTGATTGTGCCCTGGTTCATCCGGCCGAGCACCTCACTAGAGAAAGCCGAAAACTGACTGTCGTGATATAGCGAGAGACTGGTCAACCACTCAATGACCTAGCGGAATCTTCGGGATTCCTCCACCTTAATGAAGGGCCGTTTCCGGGCCAGACATGTACGCGCCCCCGAATCCGGATGAGCACGGATCCACCAGGGGCTATATAGTAGCCCCACTGTCAAACTCCTCTGGCTAAGTGAAAGTGTTAAAGCATTATAGTCCGGTTGCCTAGTTCGCTACGCTATCACCTCCTTAATGGATCAAGACGTTGGATCAAGTGTGAACATGTGTCTTCTGTGAACACCCCCGCATTATATGCGTGGGGGCTGAAGCCGATGACTGCCATCTTTCAGGTTATATACATATATACATAAACGGCCGCACAGGAGGCATCATAGCACTTTTGGGCAAAAGTGTAAATATAGCCTTGATAAATTCAATAAAACATTGTTTTTACAATGGGAATACATGTCACTCAAACATAATATTCTTCGAGCACCGAGACTCTATTGAACGAGCGCCTTCAAGAACTTCTTCAAAGTAGTGCTCGTCAGCCACTCGGCCTATGGTTGAACCCTGTGCCGCGACAGTGGTGGCATCCATCTCCGCCCAGTATGTTTTGACACGGGTAAGGGCCATCCGCGAGCCTTCTATGCATGCCGACCTCTTCACAGCATCGATGCGTGGCACAGCGCCAAGGAATTGTTGCACTAAGCTAAGGTAGCTATTCGGCCTTGGCCCTCCTGGCCACAAATGATCCACAATGGACCTCATGGCCATTCCGGATAATCTATGGAGCTCGGCCCAACCAGTCAATCGCTCATTCAGCAACAGCAGACGGACTGGAGTGTGAAACTGTGACCAGAACAACTTCTCCACTTCAGGACCTTTCTGATCCTTGAAGTACTCGGTCGCATCCGCAGCACTCGCAGCCAACTCCATGTACTCATCCGCAGAACTCCATAGCCGATCCAGAGGAGCATATTTCGGATCTTCGAACTTAATCCGCAACAAGAAAGGCTTCCCAGAAATGATATCCGCAGCTTGATTCAGCTCCTCCTTCGTCGCTCTAATTTTGGAGCGGGCCTCCTTGGCAGCCACCCGGGCCTTTTGTAGGTCCGTCGCCTTCACCCGGTTTTCTTCTTCAAGAACCCGGTAACGGTCAGCAGCATCTTTTAACTCCACGGCCATCTTGGCAATTTTTTCTTTGCTCTCGCAATGTGCGGCCTGTTCGGCCCTTAACTCTTCGGCCACCTTTAAAGCGGCCGCATTACTACTCCTTGCTTGCTCCTTGGCTCGGGCAAGCTCCGCCCGAAGGGTCTCCACGGTGGCAGCTCCATCTGCAGTCACAACATATTAAAGATATTGGCATCATGCTGCTCTTACTATGTGACATTCACCAGAAAAATCACCTACCCTGTGCATCGTCAAGCCGCTTGTTAACAAGCACGATGTCGGCATCTGCCGCATCCAGTTGCCGCTTTAGTTCGGCAAACCCATCAACCGGCTAGCCATCGGAGCTTGAACCACCTGCACATAAAGGCGGTCTGGTTATTACCTGGGACTATGATCCTCTGTTTGTCGCCGTTCTCGACGACAACCCAAGTCTCAGGGTCTACTATCTGCATGGGCATACCTAACTTATGCGGTAGTATATAAGGCATACATTATTTTTACGTACCTCGAAGCCTTTCAGCAGACTCATAAAAGCTTCGTGCAAACCGCTTTCGGCGGAGGAAATCCTTTCAATTACCGTACCCATTAGCGTACGATGCGCTTCCGAGACGACAACCTTCCCCAGAAGATCCTTCAACGCGTTCGACCAAACACAGTACAGATCCTTGCTGTCGCTCTCCTCAGGAGCCGGATACTGGGGATGCCGGGCAGCCAAAGGGTTATCCTCTGGCGATATTGGATCCGGAGATACCCTTCGCGAAGACACTTCAAGGTCGCCCGCTTCTTGAGTTGGGGAGTCCGGGGGAGGCATTTCGCTCTCCGTCATCTCCGGAAGAAGATCCCCCGAAGATGAACTCTGTCGAGAAGGGATGCGATTGGGACTACAATTTACAAGCATCGGTTATTGTCTTCGGAAGTAAGGTAGGATATCTTCACTATGAAGTACTTTTTGATTACTTACAGCTCGGTAGAGGGCTGATCCCCGTGCGGACACTGTACGGCAAGAATACCCTCCGAGGCAGGACCCTCTGGCAAAGATTTCTTCTTCCGTTTGGAAACCTTAGTTTCTGGATCTTCAGAGGTACTCCTCTTCCTTCCCCGGGGAGAGAGAATGCCCGATTCTTCCCCTTGGTTATCCTCCCTCGCGAGGCGCTCATTCCCTCGATTGGAATAGGTAGTGATGGAGGCCCGCTTTCGCCCTCTTTATTCCCCCCTTTATCTTCGTTTGAGGGCACTAGACAAGGTGTTGTCTCGAGCATCTTTTCTAGCACCGGATTGTCCAAGCCTTCAGGAAGGGGGCCCGAACACCGGATCATCTTCGCCTTTGCTATCCAGTCCTGGTCAAAGAGCGATTCTTCAGAATGATGTCATGATAAATAAAAGGACAGTGTGTTCGGCCATGGGATTACTTACTTGGGCAGCGGTGCGGTTGCTGCTCAGGCCCACGTCCTCGGTAGTGTCCGGACACTCTATGTGGGGTCCAAAGAATGATTTGTACATCTCCTTGTGCGTCATGCCGAGGAAATTCTGAATAGTCTGCGGTCCTTCCGGGTTGAATTACCACATGCAGAGGGACCGGCGTTTGCAAGGCTGGACTCGACGAACCAACATAACTTGCATTACCATAACCAGACTGAAATCTCCCGTGAAGATATCTCGGATACGGCTCTGCAGTATTGGCACGTCCTTGGCTGGACCCCAGCTCAGCCCCCTGCTGATCCATGAGATCAGTTGTGGTGGAGGGCCCGAGCGAAAGGTGGGGGCAGCTACCCACTTGGCACTTCAGGGAGCTGTGACGTAAAACCACTGCCGTTGCCACAATCCGGACACCTCTGGAAAGGAACCCTTTGGCCATGGAGCGTCAGCAATTTGGCTTATTAGAGCACCTCCGCACACTGCGTACTGCCCCTCGACCATCTTCGGCATCACATCGAAGGTCTTGAGCCACAGCCCGAAGTGAGGGGTAATGCGGAGGAAGGCCTCACAAACGACAATAAATGACGAGATGTGAAGAAGGGAATCCAGGGCCAGATCGTGAAAATCCAGCCCGTAATAGAACATGAGACCCCTAACGAAGGGATCCAGAGCGAGGCCAAGTCCTCGGAGGAAGTGGGAGACGAACACAACGCTCTCGTTGGGTTCGGGGGTAGGGACAACCTGCCCTCGGGCGGGGAGCCTGTGCGAAATTTCTGCGGTCAAATATCTGGACTCCCTCAACTTTTTGATGTCCTCCTCCGTGACGGAGGAAGGCATCCACCGGCCTTGAAGGCTCGATCCGGACATGATTGAAGGTCCGAAGCACCTGACCTGGGCTTTGGGTGTTAGAACTTGAGGCGGGGGAAGGATTTGATTGAGCACGGGAGGGAAAGAAGAAAAAGCCTTGTCCCTTTATAAAGAGGGTGAATATCAAGCGTCCTCCTCGTGGCCGTTTGGGACTTGCCTAAAGATCTAGGAGTCCTAGGCACGGTTGGGTTACCCACGTCCGTATTAATGAGAATCCCATAATAAAGGGAACACGATGTCTGCTTTGACAAGACGTGTCAAGAAACCGCCTCGCATTATGTGCGGGGCTGGTTAAAGAAAAACGGTTTGAATAATTACCGAGCCATGGCATGATGTCATGCTGCCAAAACATGTCAGAAGATTAGATTTGTGGAAATATTATTCTCTCTACGGTGGTATGTGGAACTTATTTTGCAGGGTCGGACACTATCCTTGTATTCAAACTCTTCTGTGGTGTTTTCGGAGGAGGAACCCGCCTTGCAATGCCGAAGACAACACTGCACGCCGGACTCATCGTCATTGAAGCCTGGTTCAGGGGCTACTGAGGGAGTCCTGGATTAGGGGGTCTCCGGACAGCCGGACTATATCCTTTGGTCGGACTATTGGACTATGAAGATACAAGATTGAAGACTTCGTCCCGTGTTCGGATGGGACTCTACTTGGCGTGGAAGGCAAGCTAGGCAATACGGATATGTATATCTCCACCTTTGTAACCGACCTTGTGTAACCCTAACCTCCTCCAGTGTCTATATAAACCGGAGGGGTTTAGTCCGTAGGACAACATACAATCATACCATAGGCTAGCTTCTAGGGTTTAGCCTCTCCGATCTCGTGGTAGATCTACTCTTGTACTACTCATACTGTCAAGAATAATCAAGCATGACGTAGGGTTTTACCTCCATCAAGAGGGCCCGAACCTGGGTAAAACATCATGTCCCCTGCCTCCTGTTACCATCCGCCTTAGACAAACAGTTTGGGACCCCCTACCCGAGATCCGCCGGTTTTGACACCGACAACGCTCCTCTCATCGGGAGAGGGCAATCTCCATCAGCATCACCATCTCATCTCAAAACCCTAGTTCATCTCTTGTATCCAATTCTTGTCTCCAAGTCTGGGATTGGTGGTAGTAGGTTGCTAGTAGTGTTAATTACTCCTTGTAGTTGATGCTAGTTGGTTTAATTGGTGGAAGATCATATGTTTAGATCCTATATGCATATTAATACCCCTCTGATTATGAACATGTTTATGCTTTGTGAGTAGTTACTTTTGTTCGTGAGGACATGGGAGAAGTCTTGCTATTAGTAGTCATGTGAATTTGGTATTCGTTTGATATTTTGATGAGATGTATGTTGTATCTCCTCTAGTGGTGTTATGTGAACGTCGACTACATGACACTTCACCATTGTTTGGTCCTAGAGGAAGGCATTGGGAAGTAATAAGTAGATGATGGGTTGCTAGAGTGACAGAAGCTTAAACCCTAGTTTATGTGTTGCTTCGTAAGGGGCTGATTTGGATCCATATGTTTCAAGCTATGGTTAGGTTTACCTTAATACTTTTGTTGTATTTGCGAATGCTTGAAATAGAGGTTAATCATAAGTGGGATGTTTGTCCAAGTAAGGGAAGCACCCAAGCACCGGTCCACCCACATACCAAATTATCAAAGTACCGAACGTGAATCATATGAGCGTGATGAAAACTAGCTTGACGATATTCCCATGTGTCCTCTGGAGCGCTTTACATCATATATGAGTTTATCCAGGCTTGTCCTTTCCTACAAAAAAGGATTGGGCCACCTTGCTGCACTTTATTTACTTTTGTTACTTGTTGCTCATTACACATTATCTTATCACAAAACTATCTGTTACCACTTATTTCAGTACTTGCAGAGAATACCCTTGCTGGAAACCACTTATCATTTCCTTCTGCTCCTCGTTGGGTTCGACACTCCTACTTATCGAAAGGACTATGATAGATAACCTATACTTGTGGGTCATCAATAGCATACACGGTCTTCATGGCATCCCGAAAACTATGACACTGCTTTCAAGACTGTTCAATTAAGGTGGCCTCTGATGTACCACTCAACGACATAATAAATAACCTGATGCCACGGGCCGGATTGCTAAATGGGCTATTGAGCTCCTCCCATTCGACATAACATACAAACCACAGCGAGCCATTAAGTTGCAAGTACTGGCTGATTTCGTCGCCGAATGGACAGAAGCCGAACTCCCTAAAGAGTACGGCGCGTACCCCACTGGAGATGAACTCCAATACGTACTCGAAATATTATCCACAGACTCCAACAATGTAGCAGAATATGAGGCCCTGTTGCATGGTCTCCGGATGGCAGTCTCCATGGGCATTCAACACCTAGAGGTGTGTGGGGATTCGAACCTCGCAATATCTCAAATAAATGGAGACTTTGACGCCAAGGACCCAAAAATGGTGGCTTATCGCAATGCCATTCTGAAAATGTCAGCTCGGTTCGAGGGGCTCGAATTCCACCATGTGGTCCGAGAAAACAATCAAGCGGCGGATATCCTCGCCTGCATCGGCGCTAAGCGCGACCCTGTCCCACCAATATCTTCTTGGAAAGGTTGTTTAAGCCATTCGTGGTGTGGGAAGGGGAGACCGACAACAATAGTCCGGATTCATCCACAACACCAGATCCCGAGCACCCTGACGTAATCGGAGGCTCCGCCACCAAAATAACACCTTCGGCCCACGTGATTATGGTTGTCATCGCCCCGTGGACAGAACCCTTCTTGGCTTACCTAAATAGGCAAGAACTCCCTGACGACCCGAACGAGGCACGTTGCATTGTGCGGCGGTCTAAAGCCTACAAGGTCCACGAGGGAGAGCTTTATAAGAAAAGCGCAACAGGAGTACTTCAAAGGTGTATCTCCGAAGAGGAAGGACGGCAACTTTTGGCAGAAATTCATGCTGGACTTGGCGGCCATCACATCACAGCTCGGGCCCTTGTAAGCAAGGCCTTCCATACAGGTTTCTACTGGCCGACAGCCCGAGCAGACGCACAGGACCTCGTCCAATATTGCGTCGGTTGCCAGCTTTTTGCAAACCAAAGCCATATGCCACCTACCACTCTCCAAACAATCCCCATTACTTGGCTCTTTGCAGTCTCGGGGCTTGATATGGTCGAAACCCTTAAAGGAGGAAGCCATAAGAAAAAGTACCTATTGGTCATGGTGAATAAATTCACCAAATGGATAGAAGCCAAACCAGTTAAAACTTGGTGATAGACTTCATATCCGGGGTTGTACACCATTATGGTGTCCCCCACAGCATCATCACCGATAACGGCTCGAACTTTATAGCTGACGAGGTAAAAACTTGGTGCGACAACATGGGCATTAAGCTCGATTATGCCTCCGTCTATCACCCCCAAACAAATGGTCAAGTCGATCGAGCAAATGGTCTTATTATGAGCGGCATTAAACCCAGATTAGTTCAATCCTTGAAGGAATCAGATACGCACTGGGTTGAGGAGCTTGACTCCGTACTGTGGGGGCTGCGGACCACGCTGAATCGCACTACCGGATACACACCGTTTTATGGTGTACGGCGCAGAGGCGGTACTGCCCTGCGACATCATTCACGACTCACCTTGAGTGCGCATGTACGAAGAGAAAGAAGCCGAGCTTGATCGGCAGGACAGTTTAGACTCCCTGGATGAGGAGCGTGACGTTGCAAAAGCCCGCTCCGCATTCTATCATCAACAGGCTCAACGGTATCAAAGAAGAGAAGTACAGGCCAAAACTTATAATGTTGGCGAACTCGTTCTACGCCTACCAGAGAAGAAAAAGGACAAGCTCAAGCCCAAATGGGAAGGTCCTTCGTCATTGACAATGTTCTAACCGGTGGAGCGTACCGTCTGTGGGATGCATCGGACAATCGACTCGAGCCAAACCCATGGAACGCGACCAGACTTTGAAGGTTCTACGCCTAGTGCCGGACTCTGTGTTCATCTCCTTACCCCCTCCTTTTTTATATATATCCACTATCTGTCTTTCTTTCTTCCCTTTTTCTTCACGGCCTTAAAAGGTTAAAATGTGTCTTGACTACACAATCTTGACGCGCCATGCGTGCTCATTATACCTGGGGGCTTCTTATAGAGAAGCTGAATATAATTACGTTCCGTGCTCTATGCCCCCTGCAGATCTGTTACTTTTCCACATGTGCCTTTTCTTCGCCATTATATGCATCGATATGACTTAAGTTTTGTCCAAGCTGGGTTGCCTGGCTCTTGTGTTTATGTCCTATGTTCCCGTTAATTCGGCTAGGGCATAAGGGGAGCACCTCTATGATTGTCACTGCCGGGTCAGCGGGATGTGTACCTCAGACTGGGTGAAGCCAAAAGCTAGCGTTCTTAAGGGAATATTTGGTCGGTGAACAAAAGATGACTTTTACTTATTGCAATATATGCCCCCAGATGTTTATATCCCACGTCTCTTTTCGCAGTTCGGACGTCCACATTAATGCATGCGTACCCAGGGAAAGCAACCCTTAACGGAACTATTCTCCTTGGAAGACGTTTCTTACTATGCATGTGATATAACATAGCTAGTTGGGTACTTGTTTGTTCAAGCACTTATGACCCCTACGCCTGGTTTCCATGCGTACCCCGTTTTTACATAACTGAGCGGGTATTCGAATACACTCCAGATTGTTGAGTCCGGAGGTCGAAGCGAAAAGGTCTGCCCTGACAAATGATTTAAAATCCGGCTAGGGACAATATATGTCACTTGAAGTACATAATAACTTAGACTGACTAAATTCTTCTTCTATACAATCCAACATGCTGTCTAGCCAACAATCCTGTTGGGAATACTTTGCGGCTAATTCCACCTAGTCATACACAAGACTAACGAGGATCTCTTTCCCATCAGACCCCACAGGTCCGACCTCGGCCATGTGGTTTGGGTCAGTGATACATCTCCGTCGTATCTACTTTTCCAAACACTTTTGCCCTTGTTTTGGACACTAACTTGCATGATTTGAATGGAACTAACCCGGACTGACGCTGTTTTCAGCAGAATTACCATGGTGTTATTTATGTGCAGAAACAAAATTTCTCGGAATGATCTGAAACTTTATGGAACGTCTTTTCAGAAATAATAAAAAATCCTTGCAAAAGATGAAGACTAGGGGGCCCACCACCTGTCCACGAGGGTGGAGGCGCGCGCCTGCCCCCCTAGGGCACGCCCCCTACCTCGTGGGCCCCCTGGAGCTCCTCCGTCCTCAACTCCAACTCTATATATTTGGTTTCGATGAGAAAAAAAATCAAGGAAAAGGACTCATCGCGTTTTACGATACGGTGCCGCCGCCAAGCCCTAAAACCTCTCGGGAGGGCTGATCTAGAGTCCGTTTGGGGCTTCAGAGAGGGGAATCCGTAGCCATCATCATCATTAACCATCCTCCATCACCAATTTCATGATGCTCACCGCCGTGCGTGAGTAATTCCATCGTAGGCTTGCTGGATGGTGATGGGTTGGATGAGATCTATCATGTAATCGAGTTAGTTTTGTTAGGGTTTGATCCCCAGTATCCACTATGTTTTGAGATTGATGTTGCTATGACTTTGCTATGCTTAATGCTTGTCACTAGGGCCCGAGTGCCATGATTTCAGATCTGAACCTATTATGTTTTCATCAATATATGAGAGTTCTTGATCCTATCTTGCAAGTCTCTAGTCACCTATTATGTGTTATGATCCGTTAACCCCAAAGTGACAATAATCAGGATACTTACCGGTGATGACCGTAGTTTGAGGAGTTCATGTATTCACTATGTGTTAATGCTTTGGTACGGTACTCTATTAAAAGGAGGCCTTAATATCCCTTAGCTTCCGCTAGGACTCCGCTGCCACGGGAGGGTAGGACAAAAGATGTCATGCATGTTCTTTTCCATAAGCACATATGACTATATTCGGAATACATGCCTACATTACATTGATGAATTGGAGCTAGTTCTGTGTCACCCTAGGTTATGACTGTTACATGATGAACCGCATCCGGCATAATTCTCCATCACCGATCCATTGCCTACGAGCATTCCATATATTGTTCTTCGCTTATTTACTTTTCCGTTGCTATTGCTATCATCATTACAAAATACCAAAAACTTTACTTTTGCTACTATTACCTTTTGCTACCGTTACCATTACTATCCTATTACTTTGCTACTAAATACTTTGCAGCAGATATTAAGTTTCCAGGTGTGGTTGAATTGACAACTCAGCTACTAATACTTGAGAATATTCTTTGGCTCCCCTTGTGTTGAATCAATAAATTTGGGTTGAATACTCTACCCTCGAAAACTGTTGCGATCCCCTATACTTGTGGGTTATCAAGACTATTTTCTGGTGCCGTTGGCAGGGAGCATAGCTCTATTCTTTGAGTCACTTGGGATTTATATCTGCTTATCATTATGAAGAACTTGAGAGATCCAAAAACCAAGATTTATCCCTCAACTACGAGGGGAGGTAAGGAACTGCCATCTAGCTCTGCACTTGATTCACCTTCTGTTTTGAGTAAGCTTGCAACACCTAAACCTGCTTCTGTTATTCGTTCTGATATGTCGCATGTTATTGATGATGCCACTTCTGCTATGCATGATACTTATGATGAAACTACTTCTATGCTTGATACTATTGTGCCACTTGGTGAGTTTCTTGATGAACAACTTGCTAGGTTTAGAGAGAATGAAAATATTGAATCTGATAATATTGATGAAAGTGATGATGAAGACTCACCTGTTATTCCTGAGGGTTATGTTTTTGAAAAAGAAGTTGCTCTAGCTATGTTAGCTTGCAAAGATAGATACAAACTTAAGAGGTTATTCGCTAAATGGAATAAGCAATCTCTAAATGCTAGGATGAAACCTGACCCTACTTTTGCTACTTCACCTATCTTTGTTACTGATAAGGATTATGAATTCTCTGTTGATCCTGATATAATTACTTTGGTTGAATCTGATCCTTTTCATGGCTATGAATCTGAAACTGTTGTGGCACATCTTACTAAATTAAATGATATAGCCGCCCTGTTCACTAATGATGAGAGAACTCGATACTTTTATATCCTTAAAATATTCCTGTTCTCATTAAGGGGTGATGCCAAGATATGGTTTAATTCTCTTGATCATGGTTGTGTGCGTAGTCCCCGGGATATGATTTATTACTTCTCTGCTAAATATTTCCCTGCTCATAAGAAACAAGCTGCCTTAAGGGATATATATAATTTTGTGCAAATTAAAGAAGAGAGTCTCCCACAAGCTTGGGGGAGGCTTCTCAAGTTACTTAATGCTTTTCCGGGTCATCCTCTTAAGAAAAATGAAATACTTGATATCTTTTATAATGGACTAACCGATGCTTCCAGAGATTACCTGGATAGTTGTGTTGGTAATGTTTTGAGGGAAAGAACACCGGATGAAGCTGAAATTCTATTGAATAATATGTTGACAAATGAAAATAATTGGACACTTCCTGAGACAATCCTGAGCCTATTCATAAACCAACTCCGAAGAAGAGGGGTGTTCTATTTCTCAGTCCTGAAGATATGCAGGAGGCAAAGAAATCTATGAAAGAAAAAGGTGTTAAAGTCGAAGATGTTACTATTGAAGAAATACACGCTCTTAATTTACCGCTTGTTGAAGAAACATATGATCTTAATCCATTACCGATTGAAGAAACTCATGGTCTTGATAACCCGACACAGGTAGTAAAGGTAAATTCTCTCTATAGATATGATAAAGCTGAAATCCCATTTACTAAATTTGCTAGCCCATGCTTAGATGAGTTTGATAAATTTATGGCTAAGCAAGAATGTTTTAATGCTTATTTTGGTAGACAATTGAAATACAATTCAAATATGGTTGAACACTTGGGTGATTATATGGCTAATGTCAAAGGTGAACTTAAACTTGTTAGTAAACATGCTTCTATGGTTACCACTCAAGTAGAACAAGTACTTAAAGCTCAAAATGATTTTCTCAATGAATTGAATAGTAAGAATAATGATAACGCTGTTAGAGTTATGACTAGAGGTGGTAGAGTGACTCAGGAACCTTTGTATCCTGAAGGCCATCCTAAGAGAATTGAGCAAGATTCTCAGAGAAATAATGTAGATGCACCTAGTCCTTCTAATAGGAAGAAAAAGAAAAATGATAGGACTTTGCATGCTTCTAGTGAACCTATTGCTGAAACACTTGAGAATCGAAATGATATTTCTATCTCTGATGCTGAAACACAATCTGGTAATGAACCTGAAACTAGTGATAATGTTAATGATAAGGCTCATGATGATGCTCAACCTAGTAATGATAATGATATAGAAATTGAACCTGCTCTTGATCTTGATAACCCACAATTAAAGAATCAACGTTATGATAAGAAAGACTTTGTTGCTAGGAAACATGGTAAGGAAAGAGAGCCTTGGGTTCAGAAACCCATGCCTTTTCCTCCCAAACCATACAAGAAAAAGGATGATGAGGATTTTGAGTGCTTTGCTAAAATGATTAGACCTATCTTTTTCCGTTTGCGATTAACTGATATGCTCAAAATGAATCCTTATGCTAAGTACAAGAAAGATATTGTTACTAATAAAAGAAAGATACCAGAAGCTGAAACTTCCACCATGCTTGCTAATTATACTTTTAAGGGTGGAATACCAAAGAAACTTGGAGATCCAGGTGTACCCACTATACCATGCTTCATTAAAAGAAATTATGTTAAAACTGCGTTATGTGATCTTGGAGCCGGTGTTAGTGTTATGCCTCTCTCTTTATATCGTGGACTTGATTTGAATAAGATGACACCTACTGAAATATCTTTGCAAATGGCTGATAAATCAACTGCTATACCTGTCGGTATTTGTGAGGATGTGCCTGTTGTAGTTGCAAACATTACTATTTTAACAGACTTTGTTATTTTTGATATTCCCGACGATGATAGTATGTCTATTATTCTTGGAAGACCCTTTTTTAATACTGCAGGGGCTGTTATTGATTGCACTAAAGGCAATGTCACTTTTCTTGTTAATGATAATGAGCATATGGTACACTTTCCGAGGAAACAACCACAAGTTCATATTATCAACTCTATTGGAAAAATTCCATCGATTATATTTGGAGGTTTTGAATTTCCTCTTCCTACTGTCAAGAAGAAATATGATATTCTTATTGTTGGGGATGTGCATATCCCCGTTGAGGTAACATAGTGTCATTCGAAATTTCTCCGGTTCCATGTTATTCGGAATGAGTTCATTAACAAGACTTGATCAACCTTGTTAGTGGATTCCTTTTGATGAGCATGAGATGGATGAAACTAGAAGGCACCACCTTCTGTACCCCACTCTTACTTTCTATTATTTATATTAAATAAAATAAAATCAATATTTTCTGTCTGTTATCAGAATTATCCGTGCAATATAAAGTTCTCCAAATGCCCTGAAATTTCAATATGACTTTTTCTGGAATATTTGAGAATATTTGGCACTGAGAACACGGCAGGAGGAGCTGGCACATGGCCACGAGGGTCAGGGGCGCGCCCTACCCCCCTGGGCATGCCCCCTGCCTCGTGAGCCCATGGTGCCCGTCCTCCACTTATCCTTTCACCCACACACTCCTTCCTCCCACAAACACGAATATCCAGCTCAAATCCGAGTCCAAGCTCATTTTGCTGCCATTTTCGATCTCCTTGCTCAAAGCACCTCTCACAAAACTGCTTGGGGAGATTGTTCCTTGGTATGTGACTCCTCCATTGGTCCAATTAGTTTTTTTCTAGTGCTTTATTCATGGCAAATTTTTGCTGCCTAGGTCACCATGTTCTTGAGCTTGCATGTCAAATTTATATGGTTCCAAGTAGTTTTGATGCATGATATAGGCTCTAGGCATTTGTAGGAGTAGTTGCTATGAATATTATTGTGTTTGTCTTACTTTTATTTTGAAGTTACTAAAAATTTCAGAAATTTTTGAGAGGAAGAAATATGCTTAGGAAAATGTACCAAGGTGGTGCTTCATGGAAACAAGGACCCAGGCTTGCAATACATGATGCTGATGAAGAGCCACCAAGAGACGCTCCAGTGCGTCCTTGTGAATGGCCTTTGGAAACTTTATGGATCGAGCGGGAATTAAGGAAGAATTTAACGCATATTTGCGTAACGCTGATCTTGTGAGCTTCGAGGAAGAGAAGTGCAGCCAATATCACTATCTCACTAGTACCTTCGTGAGGAGGTTTGAATTTTCATCTTCACGTAATTCTCCAACTGTCCTGTTTTATCTCTATGAAAAATCTTATACTATGGACTTAGAGGATTTTACCACTACTTGCAAGCTTCCACAATGGGGTAGTGTCAGGGAACCATGCAAATCTGAATTTAGAGATTTTATTGCTTGTATAACTGTGGGGGAATCTAGAGATATAACACAAGCTACCATAGGGAGCATTCGCTTTCCTGCTATACATTATTTTGCTCTCTTCATAGGTAGATGCATTAATGGTAAAGATGAAGCATGTCATATGTGTGTTCTTGACCTCAGTATTCTTAGGAGTGCTGTGTTAGGAGACAAATCTTATAATTTGGGAGCCATTGTTGCACGTAGGTTGCATCTTAACAGATTTAATGGAGAGTTCTTCAGTGGAATTTATGCAACCCGCTTAGCTGATTTTCTTGGTGTAACCATATGTGAGGATGATATTGAATTGCCTCATGCTTACCTAGATTGTAATGCTATGGTTCACCACCAGTTTGTTGAGAGGAGTGAATCACCTCTCCAGTATCGACTAATTTTTGACACACGTCGTGCTGTCCGTATTACTCTCCCTGCTCCTGCCTTCTTTGATTATCAGGCAAAAGGAAGATATGTTATTACCAGAGAGGAGGCAGATAAGTACGAGAGGAGGGTGGAGGCCGCTCATCGCCACGCTGCAGCTCAGGAGGCGATAGCCGCTGCATCTCAGTACGATCCCAACTATTACTATGGATATCAGCCAGGCCAGCCGTGGCCATAGACCAACTTAGGCCAAAAGCCTAAGCTTGGGGGAGTACGTATTTCTCACCGACATTACATTCATGTTCACACAGTCATTGCTAGATGTCGGTGCTCATACTTTTTCATTGTATCATCCATGCTAGTTTATTTTTCTTTTCATGCTTTCTTCTTGTGTGTTTAACAAACCTTAAGAAAAACCAAAAAAAATTAGTTGTAACTTTTAGCTAGTTTTAATTTCCATGCTTGTAGTAGTAATTAAAAAGAAAACCCAAAATATTTACTGTTCTTCTTTTGCTTGTTGGGAGCTTTCCCGTGTAAATAGTTTTATTTCTTTTCTTTTCTTTGGGGGTCGATAGGAGAGGACCATGATTAAATTGTTAAAGTGGCTCTTATATGCATAATTGTTGATCTGACAAAAGAGCCCATATTGCTTTGTCTTCTCCTGTTTATTGAATGCTTGTAGATTCCAGCTTAGTCCAATGCACGCACACTATTATTATTCACATCATTCGTTCGTGAAAGTGAAAGGCAATTATGACGATATATGATGGACTGACTGAGATGAGAAAAGCTGGTATGAACTTGAGCTCTTTTTTTGTAAATATGATTAGTTCATCATTCCTGATTCAGCATATTATGAATAAACATGTTTGCAATGACAACTAGAGATCATATTTTCTTGTGCCATGCATGATTAGCTAGGAGGTTATAATGGTTTACCTTGCGTGCCAACATGCTACTAAAATGGTTGTGATGAGGTATGATAGGGTGGTATCCTCCTCTGAATGATTTAAGTGACTTGACTTGGCACATGTTCACGCATGTAGTTGAAACAAAATCAACATAGCCTTCACGATATTTATGTTCATGGTGGATTATATCCTACTCATGCTTGCATTCAGTGTAGATTAATTTTAATGCATGTTCATGACTGTTGTTGCTCTCTAGCTGGTCGCTTCCCAGTCTTTTGCTAGTCTTCATCTGTACTAAGCGGGAATACTGCTTGTGCATCCAACTCCATAAACCCCAAAGTTATTCCATATGAGTCCACCATACCTACCTATATACGGTACCTACCTGCCATTCCAAGTAAATTTGTATGTGCCAAACTCTAAACCTTCAAATAAATATCCTATTTTGTATGCTCGAATAGCTCATCTATCAACTAGGGTTGTCCGTATCTTCCATGTTAGGCGGGTTCTCAAGAGGAGTGGACTCCGCTTCTCACTCACGAGAAAGTGGCTGGTCATTGGGATGCCCAGTCCCATGCTTTATGCAAATCAAATCAAAATAATTGCAAAAAAAACTCCCCCTGGGACTCTTGTTAGTTGGAGGCACTCATTGTTTCGAGCAAGCCATGGATTGATGCTGGTTGGTGGAGGGGGAGTATAAACTTTACCATTCTGTTTGGGAACCGCCTATAATGTGTGTAGCATGAAAGATATCGCCATCTCTTGGTTGTTATGTTGACAATGAAAGTATACCACTCAAAATATTATTCATCTCTATTTCAAAACCAAGCTCTGGCACCTCTATAAATCCATGCTTCCCTCTGCGAAGCGCCTATCTATTTACTTTCATGTTGAGTCATCATCCTCTTATTAAAAAGCACCAGTTGGAGAGCACTGCTGTCACTTGCATTCATTACTATTAGTTTACATTGAGTATGACTTGCCTGGATCTCTTTTATGATGAATTACAATGTCTAGTCAGTCCTTGATCTATAAAGGTGCTCTGGATTTATGTTTTGCAGTCTCAGAAAGGGCTAGGAGATACCATCTTGTTATATCATATTATGATTGTTTTGAGAAAATGTTGTCATCCAAGATTTATTATTATTGCTCCCTAGTTGATTATGCCATTGATATGAGTAAACTTGAGACCTAAGCATTATTGTGAATTTGGTTAGTTCATAATCTTTGCTGAAAACTTGAATGTTGGCTTTACATATTTACAACAACAAGAGCAAACAGAGTTTGTAAAAGTTTTTCTTTATCACTTTCAGTTTATCAACTGAATTGCTTGAGGCCAAGCAAAGGTTTAAGCATGGGGGAGTTGATACGTCTCCATCATATCTACTTTTCCAAACACTTTTTCCCTTGTTTTGGACTCCAACTTCCATGATTTGAATGGAACTAACCCGGACTGATGCTGTTTTCAGCGGAATTACCATGGTGCTATTTATGTGCAGAAACAAAAGTTCTCGGAATGACCTGAAACTTTACGGAAGGTCTTTTCGGAAATAATAAAAAATCCTTGCAAAAGATGAAGACCAGGGGGCCCACCACCTGTCCACGAGGATGGGCGGCGCGCCTACCCCCCTAGGGCGCGCCCCCCTACCTCGTGGGCCCCCTGGAGCTCCTCCAACCTCAACTCCAACTCCATATAATTGGTTTCGGGGAGAAACAAATTAAGGAGAAGGATTCATCATGTTTTACGATCGTCATCATCAACCATCCTCCATCACCAATTTCATGATACTCACCGCCGTGCGTGAGTAATTCCATCGTAGGCTTGCTGGACGGTGATGGGTTGGATGAGATCTATCATGTAATCGAGTTAGTTTTGTTAGGGTTTGATCCCTAGTATCCACTATGTTCTGAGATTGATGTTGCTATGACTTTGCTATGCTTAATGCTTGTCACTAGGGCCCGAGTGCCATGATTTCAGATCTGAACCTATTATGTTTTCATCAATATATGAGAGTTCTTGATCCTATCTTGCAAGTATATAGTCACCTATTATGTGTTATGATCCGTTAACCCCGAAGTGACAATAATCGGGATACTTACCGGTGATGACCGTAGTTTGAGGAATTCATGTATTCACTATGTGTTAATGCTTTGGTCCGGTACTCTATTAAAAGGAGGCCTTAATATCCCTTAGTTTCTGCTAGGACCCCAGTGCCACGGGAGGGTAGGACAAAAGATGTCATGCAAGTTCTTTTCCATAAGCACGTATGACTATATTCGGAATACATGCCTACATTACATTGATGAATTGGAGCTAGTTCTGTGTCACCTAGGTTATGACTGTTACATGATGAACCACATCTGGCATAATTCTCCATCACCGATCCATTGCCTACGAGCATTCCATATATTGTTCTTCGTTTATTTACTTTTCCGTTGCTATTGCTATCATCATTCCAAAATACCAAAAGCTTTACTTTTGCTACTGTTACCTTTTGCTACCGTTACCATTACTATCATATTACTTTGCTACTAAATACTTTGCTGCAGATATTAAGTTTCCAAGTGTGGTTGAATTGACAACTCAACTGCTAATACTTGAGAATATTCTTTGGCTCCCCTTATGTCGAATCAATAAATTTGGGTTGAATACTCTACCCTTGAAAACTGTTGCGATCCCCTATACTTGTGGGTTATCAGTCAGCCTTGGTATATTGCATCTTCACCATGGCCCAGGCTTCCCTTGCACCTTGTCGGCAGGCAGATATCTTCCATAATTGGAAGCGCTGCCACGCTCCCTTGAGCATCTCTACGAGCTCCCCCATGCCTCCTGGCAGGGAGGCGGATGGCCACAAGGCCTAGGCAATGCCCTGCATCACCTGCCAAACTTGTTCGTGAAGTTGTGAGAGATCTGGCAGAAGATCGCCCACAGACCCGGGCATCTCCTCTTCGGGACGACCCGTCAGCATACCTACAAATATAACTCCGTTAGCCGGCTTCTTCGCCGAACTCCATAAAAGTTCATTCAAGCACTTACTAAAAATGTCGCGTCGAAGCTCCTGATTCTCCTTTACGGAGTGAGCTAGCTGGGCCCGAACATCTTTCAGTTCAACGCCCAGCCGGGTATTGGCATCTTGGAGATCGTTTTTCTCCTCCCTAACCCGTGTAAGCACCCACTCGTGAGCCTCTAGCTATCGTTGAGCATGTTGCTCATCCCCTCGCACGACCTTTGGATTCAGTTCGGGATCATCTGCCGAATCTATTGTTAGATTTGCATGCATGCCGAATACTAACTGGTACATATCATTTCATTCTTTTCGATCAGGTCAAGTGTTACCAGATGGGGCCTTGTTGGAGTCCTTCATTTCGACAACTGCGGCCCGTAGCTGGGCTTTGCACTCGTCCAGCTCTTGAGATAACTGGGTATTCTTCTCCGTAAGAACCTACGCATATAATGATCCTTAAATCAGTTGTGCCAACTATTTCAAGTCTCAGGGGCTACTGATATACATAATTATCAGATTTTCTTACCCGTATATCCTTTACATACTGGTCCGTGGCTCTGGCAAGACCATTTTGAGCAGCTCGGATTACGCGTCTCCCGAGTTGAAGGCATCGAACGCCTCTTCGGAGAAACCAGGGTCGCGGAGTACGGCCCGGTGACGCCTGTGATTCATGGCACTCTCCACTTTGGAATTCGTAGTAGACAGCCTATCCGCATCCTCTGTAGGAGGAACATCTGGTGTTGTCCCCACGTTAGCATCTGCCCCTAAGACCGGCTCTGGAGTCTGGCTGGTGGAGGCGTGGCCGGCAGGCTCTCCGGACACGGTCCGGCGAGCGTTTTTTCGGCCAAGAACCATGGACGTTATTATATTTTAAAGACGATAACCATGGAGCAGGGTTCTTTTTCATACCTCTACGACGGCGTCTCAGTCCTGACCGCCTTCCTTTTAAGCCTAACCGGCTTCGGTGCCCTCGTTGGTGAATCACCGCGGGTTCGGCATGGCATCCCGAGGGCCTTCCCTGTAAGACACCATATGTGTGTGGTGGGTGAAGTGCAAAAAAGGGATCCTTCTCGGAAGTTGGGACTCAGGTTTTACTTACATACGATGCGGGGAGAAGGCCAGGACAATCGGCTATGATGGCCACCAAGGCACCGTCGTACCTTAACTGATAGAATGTCCTGTCGGTAAGCTCCACAAATATGTCCGGATCTTCTTTGAGTCCGGGGTCGAGGGCCTGGTCAGGGTCCTCTAGCTGTGGAGACAGGCTATGGACCTCCCTCACAGCTTTTCGCAGTTCCTACTATGAAATAGCAAGGTAAATATTTATGATGAAGAATGCGAGAAGGTCTGGAGTAAATGTAGCAGCTCACCCAGTTTGGTGGGTTGTACATGGAGAATCCATCCCGTGGCTTAATGCGGATGAACTCCTCTTCCTCTCCTTTGTATAAATCGGACAGTATTTTCACTAGAGCAGCGGCGGAGTCCGGACCTTTACGGACGTAGCGGGTGGCATCGTCTTCTCCATTGAAGTGCCACATGGGTTTTCCCCGATACTGAAGTGGCTGCACCCCCCGCATTATACATACTGACATAACCTCGATTATTGTCAGTCTTGATTTGGCCAGTGTTTTTATCCTGCCCATCAGGTAAAGACCCTCTCTGTTATCTTCCTCCTGGGGGCTCCGAGGGCGCCAGCTGCGGCGTTTCTTCAAAGGGGCATTATTAAACTCAGGGAGGCCCATCCGAATAGGGTCCGGAAGGGGGACGTCCTCCATATAAAACCACTCCGAAGGCCAATCTTTGGATGTCTTCTTCGGAGTACCGGACGGGTATCCGGTCCCGGCGATGCGCCATATTTCAGCTCCGCCCACTTGATATATTGACCCCTCCTGTGTACGGGGTACGAGGCAGAATAGCGTCTTCCATAGCTCGAAATGAGCTTCGTAGCCCAGAAACAGCTCGCAAAGGGCGACATAGCCGGTGATGTGTAATCTGGAGGCAGGAGTAAAGTTATGCAGCTGGAGGCCATAGAACTCCAGGAGCCCGCGGAGGAACGGATGGATTGGAAATCCGAGTCCCCTCAATAAGTAAGGTACAAGGCATACCCGCTCCCCCATGGATGGGTTGGGAAAGCTCTCCGCTTGCTCCCCGCCATTATAAGTGGCTAGTCTAGCCCAGACGGGGACCATGTACGCAGGAGGGAGAAACCCCCGGGGTCTGTAACTCTACTAATTGGCTGTGGGGGACGGAACACTTCTCCCAATTGCCTGGCTTAGTGCTACGGGAGTGAGAGGAGGAGCTGCGATGGCCGGCCATGATGGGATGGACTTTTCCGAGCGCGCTCCGATGGATACTCGTTGTGGGAGGATGGTGTGATCTGGATCTGAGGATCCCCGACTCTTCAAATAGATGATCTACTCACATGGTTAGGGTGGAAAATTTAAATATGCCCCGACTTCTCGCATTCGCTCGACATGTGGAAGATAGCCATTATTAAAGCATAGAAGCCGAGGAGTGGAACATTCATGGGAAGCCGGACACTACTCATTACGATAGGTACTCAGGATTTGGAGAAGAACCCTCCTTGCAACGCCGAACACAATCTGCGCGCCGGATTCATCGTGATTGAAGCCTGGTTCAGGGGCTACTGAGGGAGTCCTGGATTAGGGGGTCCTCGGACATCCGGACTATATACTTTGGCTGGACTGTTGGACTATGAAGATACAAGACTGAAGACTTCATCCCGTGTTCGGGTGGGACTCTCCTTTGCGTGGAAGGCAAGCTTGGCAATTCGGATATGTAGATCTCCTCCCTTGTAACCGACTCTGTGTAAACCTAGCCCCCTCCGGTGTCTATATAAACCGGAGGGTTTAGTCCGTAGGACAATAACAATCATAATCATAGGCTAGCTTCTAGGGTTTTGCCTCTACGATCTCGTGGTAGATCAACTCTTGTAATACTCATATCATCAAGATCAATCAAACAGGAAGTAGGGTATTACCTCCATCGTGAGGGCCCGAACCTAGGTAAACATTGTGTCCCCCGCCTCCTGTTACCATCAGCATTAGACACAAAGTTTGGGACCCCCTACCCGAGATCCGCCGGTTTTGACACCGACAGGGGGCACCTCATAGACACACAAGTTGATTGTCTAGCTGTGTGCGGTGCCCCCCTCCATAGAATTCCACCTTGGTCATATCATTGTAGTGCTTAGGAGAAGCCCTACGTCGGTAACTTCATCATCACCGTCATCATGCCATCGTGCTGACGAAACTCTCCCTCGACCTCAACTAGATCAAGAGTACGAGGGGCATCACCGAGCTGAACATGTGTAGATCGCGGAGGTGCCGTGCATTCGGTACTTGATCGGTTGGATCGCAAATACGTTTGGAGACCCACAAGTATAGGGGATCTATTGTAGTCCTTTCGATAAGTAAGAGTGTCGAACCAAACGAGGGGCAGAAGGAAATGCTAAGCGGTTTTCAGCAAGGTATTCTCTGCAAGCACTAAAATTATTGGTAACATATAGTTTTGTGATAAGGTAATTGGTAACGAGTAGCAAGTAATAATAGTAAATAAGGTGCAACAAGATGGCCCAATCCTTTTTGTAGCAAAGGACAAGCCTGGACAAACTCTTATATGAAGGAAAGCGCTCCCGAGGACACATGGGAATTATCGGCAAGCTAGTTTTCATCACGATCATATGATTCGCGTTCGGTACTTTGATAATCTGATATGTGGGTGGACTGGTGCTTGGGTACTGCCCTTACTTGGACAAGCATCCCACTTATGATTAACCACTATTGCAAGCATCCGCAGCTACAACATAAGTATTGAGGTAAACCTAACAATAGCATGAAACATATGGATCCAAATCAGCCCTTTACGAAGCAACCCATAAACTAGGGTTTAAGCTTCTGTCACTCTAGCAACCCATCATCTACTTATTACTTCACAATGCCTCCCTCTAGGCCCAAACAATGGTGAAGTGTCATGTAGTCGACGTTCACATGACACCACTAGAGGGATGACAACATACATCTCATCAAAATATCGAACGAATACCAAATTCACATGACTACTAATAGCAAGACTTCTCCCATGTCCTCAGGAACAAACGTAACTACTCACAAAGCATATTCATGTTCATAATCAGAGGGGTATTAATATGCATAATGGATCTGAACATATGATCTTCCACCAAGTAAACCAACTAGCATCAACTACAAGGAGTAATCAACACTACTCGGTTTGGATACAAGAGATGAACTAGGGTTTGAGATTAGATGGTGCTGGTGAAGATGTTGATGGAGATTGACCCCCTCCCGGTGAGAGCATCATTGGTGATGAAGATGGTGATGATTTTCCCCTCCTGGAGGGATGTTTCCCCAGCAGAACAGCTCTGCTAGAGCCCTAGATTGGTTCCGCCAATGTTTCGCCTCGTGGCGGCGGAGTCTGGTCCCGAAAGCTCACTTATGATTTTTTCCTCGACGAAAGACTCCATATAGCAGAAGATGGGCATCGGAGGGCCACCAGGGGGCCCACGAGGCAGGGGGCGCGCCCAGGGGGTAGGGCGCCCCCCTCCCTCGTGGCCAGGGTGTGGCCCCCTCTGGAACTTCTTATGCTCAGATTTTTTTTATATATTCTGGAAATAGCTTTCGTGAAGTTTCAGGACTTTTGGAGCTTTGCAGAATAGTTCTCTAATATTTGCTCCTTTTCTAGCCCTGAATCCCAGCTGCCGGCATTCTCCCTCTTCATGTAAACCTTGTAAAATAAGAGAGAATAGGCACTAGTATTGTGACATAATGTGTAATAACAGCCCATAATGCAATAAATATTGATATAAAAGCATGATGCAAAATGGACGTATCAACTCCCCCAAGCTTAGACCTTGCTTGTCCTCAAGCGAAAGCCGAAATCGAAAAATATGTCCACATGTTTAGCGATAGAGGTGTCAATAAAAATAAAATACGGACATGTGGGTCTCATGATCATTTGTAGAACAACAACATATATATATATATATATTGTCATATGATTTCTAATCTCAATCACAATATCAAGTATGAATCACAAAACTTCATTGAGAACCAACAAACTCTAATCTCAGTCATTGAGGCAATTGCAATTTATCATAACATAGGAAATAGTCAATATAAGAGCTTTTCAGCAAATCCACATACTCAACCATCTTTTAGTCTTTCACAATTGCATACACTCATGCAATATTTATGGGTATGAAGTTTTAATCGGACACAGAGAAAGATAGGGGCTTATAGTTTTGCCTCCCAATGTTTTACCTCAAGGGTAATGTCAACAATGATAGTTCATGAAGACTCACATCCAATTTGCTATATATATTAGGATCTTTCCAACACATTGTGCGTGCCAAAGGATAAAATGTAAAAAGGAAAGGTGAAGATCACCATGACTCTTATGTAAGGTAGAAGATTAAAGTAAAGATAGGCCCTTTGTAGAGGGAAGCAGAGGTTGTCATGCGCCTTTTTTGGTTGGATGCGCAAAATCTTAATGCAAAAGAACGTCACTTTATATTGCCACTTGTGATATGGACCTTTGTTATGCAGTCCGTCGCTTTTATTTCTTCCATATCACAAGATCGTATAGAGCTTATTTTCCCCGCACTAATAAGTCATACATGTTTAGAGAGCAATTTTTATTGCTTGCACCGATGACAACTTACTTGAAGGATCTTAATCAATCCATAGGTAGATATGGTGGACTCTCGTGGCAAAACTGGGTTTAGGGATATTTGGAAGCACAAGTAGTAACTCTACTTGGTGCGAAGAAATTGGCTAGCATGAGAGGGAAAGGCAAGCTCAACATGTTGGATGATCCATGACAATATAATTTATCTCACATGTAAGAAAACATAACCCATTACGTTGTCTTCCTTGTCCAACGTCAACTCTTAGTATGTCATACTTTAATGAGTACTCACAATCATAAAAGATGTCCAAGATAGTATATTTATATGTGAACCTCTCTTTCTTTATTACTTCCTATTAATTGCAACGATGACCAAAACTATGTTTGTCAACTCTCAACAACTTTTATTCATCATACTCTTTATATGTGAGCTCATTACTCTCCATAAGATCCATATGATCTCTTTGTTTCTTATTATTATTATTTTTCTCTTTTATTTTATTTAATTCCCTCGAGATCATAGCAAAATAATCAAGCCCTTCACTCAACACTAATCTTTATTATATAGCTCACGGACTGGATTACATAGAGGGATCATAAAGCAAAACTCACAACTAGATCATACTAAAACTTTATTCTACTAGATCAAGATATTACTAAAAGGATCGAACTAAGAAAAACGGTAAAGATAAAAGTGATGGTGATACGATACCGGGGCACTCCCCCAAGCTTGGCAGTTGCCAAGGGGAGTACCCATACCCATGTGATTATGTCTCCTTCTTTATTGTTGAAGAAGGTGATGGTTTTGTTGATGGCGTAGGCTTCTTCCTTAATTTGCGCTTGAGGATAGACTCTTGATCCCATAGGTCATCGATCTCCTGCTCAAGGCTTAATATCTTCTTGCATAATTCCTGTTTGTTTTCTTGCAAGAGGCGAAAAGGGATAAACTCGATCTTAGGTTTCTTTGCTCTATCTGGGAGGCTTGACTTTTTGAACTCCACATGCATGTCCCCAGGTTGAGGTAATGGGACTTCATCTTCATCTGAGCTCATCTCCTCCTTTCCCTTGGGTTCATAGTCCTCTTCTTCTTCCGTAGTCCAACCACAATGCTCCATGTCCCCATAGACCTTAGGATCTGCAAGGTAATCAGCCACATAGCTTTCTCCTTCCGAATCCTGGGACGACATATTGCTCTAATCTGCAGTAGGACAGCTCGAAACAAAGACATGATATATTTGCGTGATACGGTGGTCAAAACCTTCGGGAGATTATATAACGAATTTTTACCGACCAAAAGAAGTATCGTGCAAGAAAACGGAGTCCGGAGAGCACACGAGGTGCCCACGAGGAAGGGGGGCGCACCCAGGGGGTAGGGCGCGCCTCCCACCCTCGTGGGAGCCTCGTGCCCTTTCCGGTCTGCTTCTTATTTTCCTATTGTACTAAATATTCCAAAACGAAGAAATTTTGCCATTAGAACTATTTTGGAGTCAGTTTACTTACCGTACCACGCACCTATTCCTTTTCAAAGTCTGAAACGTTCCGAAAAGTGTTCCTTATGTATTCCTCCGGGGTTACGGTTTCAATAATATTAGTTTCGACATTTATAGGATTACCTGAGATATAATGTTTAATTCTTTGACCGTTCACCACCTTCAGATTTATGCCTTCGAAGTTGTTGATTTTTATGGCACCGGAACGATAGACCTCCTCGATAACGTAAGGACCTTCCCATTTAGAGGGAAGTTTTCCTGCAAAAGATCTTAAACAAGAGTTGTATAACAATACATAATCACCTATATTAAACTCACGCTTTTGTATCCTTTTGTCATGCCATCTTTTAACTTTCTCTTTAAACAGTTTGGCATTCTCATTGGCTTGGGTTCTCCATTCATCCAGTGAGCTAATGTCAAATAACCTCTTCTCACCGGCAAGTTTGAAATTATAATTGAGCTCTTTAATGACCCAATATGCCTTATGTTCTAATTCAAGAGGTAAGTGACATGCTTTACCACAAACCATTTTATACGGAGACATACCCATAGGATTTTTATATGCAGTTCTATAGGCCCATAATGCATCATCAAGTTTCTTGGACCAATTCTTTCTAGATCTATTAACAGTCTTTTGCAAAATTAATTTGAGCTCTCTGTTACTCAATTCTACTTGACCACTAGACTGTGGGTAATAAGGAGATGCAATTCTATGATTAATGTCATACTTAGCAAGCATTTTACGAAAAGCACCACGAATAAAATGTGAACCACCATCAGTCATTAAATATCTAGGGACTCCAAACCTCGGGAAACTAACTTCTTTAAGCATCATAATAGAGATGTTATGATCAGCACTACTAGTTGGAATAGCTTCTACCCACTTAGTAATGTAATCAACAGCAACTAACATATGTGTATACCCATTAGAGGAAGAACGTAATCAACAGCAACTAAGATATGTGTATACCCATTAGAGGAAGGAAAAGGTCACATATAATCAAAGCCCCAAACATCAAATGGTTCAATAACAAGTGAATAATTCATAGGCATTTCTTGACGTCTACTAATATTACCAATTCTTTGACATTCATCACAAGACAAGACAAACTTACGGGTATCCCTGAAGAGAGTAGGCCAATAAAAACCGGATTGCAATACCTTTTGTGCAGTTCTATCTCCAGCATGGTGTCCTCCATAGGCTTCGGAGTGACACTTGCCTAGGATCTGTTCCTATTCATGCTCAGGTACACAACATCTAATAATACCATCCACTCCTTCTTTATAAAGATGTGGGTCATCCCAAAAGTAATGTCTCAAATCATAGAAGAACTTTTTCTTTTGCTGGTATGTGAAACTAGGTGGTATAAATTTAGCAACAATATAATTAGCATAATCTGCATACCATGGAGCAGTTCGAGAAGCATTTATGACATTTAATTGTTCATCAGGAAAGCTATTATCAATAGGTAGTGGGTCATTAATAACATTTTCTAACCTAGACACGTTGTCTGCAACGGGGTTCTCAGCTCCCTTTCTATCAATAATATGCAAATCAAATTCTTGTAGCAAGAGAACCCATCTAATAATTCTAGGTTTAGCATCTTTCTTTTCTATAAGGTATTTAATAGCAGCATGATCGTTTTAAACTTATCACAAGCAAATACAACTGCTAAGAATTCCTTTTCAATAGTAGCATAATTTCTTTGGGCATTGTCTACAGTTTTACTAGCATATTGATTCACATTTAATTTCTTACCAACTCTTTGCCCTAGAACAACACCTATAGCATAATCACTAGCATCACACATAATTTCAAAGGGTAAATTCCAATCAGGCGGCTGAACAATGGGTGCAGAAATCAATGCTTTCTTTAAGTATTTCAAATGCTTCTACGCAATCATCATCAAAGATAAAAGGAATATCTTTTTTTAATAGATTAGTCAGAGGCCGAGAAATTTTTGAGAGGTCCTTAATGAACCTCCTATAATAACCGGCATGACCCAAAAAACTTCTTATACCTTTAATGTCCTTGGGACATGATGAGGGAGTCCTTGATTAGGGGGTATCTGGACAGCCGGATTATATCCTTTGGCCAGACTATTGGACTATGAAGATACAAGATTGAAGACTTCGTCCCGTGTCCGGATGGGACTCTCCTTGGCGTGGAAGTCAAGCTTGGCAATACGGATATATAGATCTCCTTCCTTGTAACCGACTCTGTGTAACCCTAGCCCCCTCCGGTGTCTATATAAACCGGAGGGTTTAGTCCGTAGGACCAAGAACAACAATCATACCATAGGATAGCTTCTAGGGTTTAGCCTCTTCGATCTCGTGGTAGATCAACACTTGTAATACTCATATCATCAAGAACAATCAAGCAGGAGTAGGGTTTTACCTCCATCGAGAGGGCCCGAACCTGGGTAAAAACATCATGTCCCCCATCTCTTGTTACCATCCGCCTAGATGCACAGTTCGGGACCCCCTACCCGAGATCTACTGGTTTTGACACCGACATTGGTGCTTTCATCGAGAGTTCCTCTGTGTCGTCATCGTCAGGCTTGATAGCTCCTTCGATCATCGATAGCAATGCAGTCCAGGGTGAGACTTTTCTCCCCAGACAGATCTTCGTATTCGGCGGCTTCGCACTGCGGGCCAACTCGCTTGGCCATCTGGAGCAGATCGAGAGTTACGTCCCTGGCCACCAGGTTAGGTTTGGAAGCTTAAACTACACGGCCGACATCCACGGAGACCTGATCTTCGAAGGATTCGAGCCCCTACCGAGTGCACCGCACGGTCACGATGAGCATGATTTATCTCTACCATCGGACAGTGTTCAGGAGACCGCACCGGCAACCGCTCCGACCGTCAATTCGGAGCCAATTGCGCCATCCATGGATGGGTGGATAGACCCCACCGCGGAGGCCGCATTCTTAGCA
Source organism: Triticum urartu (assembly GCF_003073215.2). Classification (NCBI taxonomy): domain Eukaryota; kingdom Viridiplantae; phylum Streptophyta; class Magnoliopsida; order Poales; family Poaceae; genus Triticum; species Triticum urartu. The sequence goes on from NC_053026.1 coordinate 15,697,169, forward strand.
GCGATCGAGCCGAGTATCGACCTTACCCTTCATGAGAGTCGTGACGCCAAACTGCCGGATTCTTCCCCGGCCACGGACTCAGAACCGCCTGCGCCCGTGCCTATCGAATCCGACTGGGTTCCGATCATGGAGTTCACCTCCGCGGATATCTTTCAGCACTCGCCCTTCAGCGACATACTAAACTCATTAAGGTCTCTCTCCTTGTCAGGAGAGTCCTGGCCGAACTATGTCCAGCAGGATTGGGATGCGGATGACGAAGAAATTCGCCGCCCACCCACCACCCACTTAGTAGCCACTGTTGAAAATTTGACCGACATGCTCGACTTCGACTCTGAAGACATCGACGGTATGGACGATGATGCAGGAGACGAACAAGAACCACTGCCCACAGGGCACTAGACAACCACCTCATCATGTGATATATATATATATATATATATATGGTGAACACACCCAAATAAGGCAATGGCGACGGGACAGCAGAGGATGACCCCTCCAAGAAGCAACCTAAGCGCCGACGTCAGCGGCGCCGCTCTAAGTCTCGCCAAGGCAAAAGCAGTGATACCGGCACAGGAGATAATAGCCTCCGGACAGTGCCGAAGATGACGACAATCCCCTCCAGCAAGATTTAGAGCAGGAGGATGGAGAAGCCAGCCCTCTCGAGAGAGCGGCAGATGGAGAGGCGGAGGATGATAATTACATGCCTCCCTCCGAAGACGAGGCAAGCCTCGACGATGACGAATTTGTTGTGCCTGAGGATCCCGTCGAGCTAGAGCACTTCAAGCGCCGGCTTATAGCCACGGCAAATAGCCTTAAGAAAAAGCAACAGCAGCTTTGAGCTGATCAAGATTTGCTAGCTGACAGATGGACTGAAGTCCTTGCGGCCGAGGAATATGAACTCGAACACCCCTCCAAGAGTTACCTAAAGCGCAGGTTGCTACCCCGACTGGAGGAGGAAGCATTAAAGCCTACATCTCCAGCGTATGACGCGGCTGATCGGCCACCTCGTGGCCACGACAGAGAGGCATTTCAGGCCAAAGCTCAGCCCGCACCCCGACGCCACTCAAATAAAAATGTCAAGGCACGGGGAAACACGCTAGACCTCCGAGACGTATTGGAGGACAAAGCAAAACACGCAAGATCGATCTATGGATCACGAGGGCGCGCCACTACACGAGACGATAACCGTCACGCCGGATACAGTAAAAGTAAATCCAGCCGGGCCGAACACAACGGACAAGACTCATTTGAGCTGCATATCGATATAGCCCAGTACAGAGGCGCCGCACACCCCCTATGCCTTACAGACAAAGTAATGGATCACCAAATCCCAGAGGGTTTCAAACCCGTAAATATCGAATCATACGAAGGTACAACAGATCCTGCGGTATGGATCGAGGACTTCCTCCTGCACATCCACATGGCCCGCGGTGACGATCTACACGCCATCAAATACATCCCACTCAAACTCAAAGGACCTGCTCGGCATTGGCTCAACAGCCTACCAGCAGAATCCATTGGCTGTTGGGAAGATCTGGAAGCCGCATTCCTCGACAACTTCCAGGGCACTTATGTGCGACCACCAGATGCCGATGACTTGAGCCACATAATTCGGCAGCTAGAGGAATTGGCCAAGAAATTCTGGACACGGTTCCTGAAAAAGAAAAATCAAATCGTCGACTGTCCGGATGCAGATGCCCTAGCAGCTTTTAAGAACAACATCCGCGACGAGTGGCTCGCCCGACACCTTGGCAGGTAAAGCTGAAATTTATGGTAGCCCTCATGACACTCATGACCCGCTTTTGCGTGGGAGAAGACAGATGGCTGGCTCACAGCAATAACATATCAAAGAACCATGGTACTTTAGATACCAAGGATAGCAATGGCAGGTCACGTCGCAACAAACACAAGTGCCGCATCAACGGCAACAATACCGAGGATACGGCTGTCAATGCCGGATTCAGAGGCTCTAAACCCGGTCAGCGGAAAAATCCATTCAAAAGAAGCACTCCGGGCCCGTCCAGTTTGGACCATATACTCGATCGCTCGTGTCAAATACACGGCACCCCCGACAAGCCAACCAACCACACCAACAGGGAATGTTGGGTGTTCAAGCAGGCCGGCAAGTTAAATGCCGAAAACAAAGATAAGGGGTTACATAGTGATGACGAGGAGGAGCCCCGGCCACTGAACACCGGAGGACAGAAGAGGTTCCCCCCACAAGTGCGGACGGGGAACATGATATATGCAACCCACATCCCCAAGAGGGAACAGAAGCGTGCGCTAAGGGATGTATATGCTATGGAGCCAGTCGCCCCAAAGTTCAACCCATGGTCCTCCTGTCCGATCACCTTCGATCGCAGGGACCACCCGACTAGTATCCGTCATGGCGGATTTGCCGCACTGGTCCTAGACCCAATCATCGACGGATTTCACCTCACTTGAGTCCTTATGGACGGCGGCAGCAGCCTGAACCTCCTTTATCAGGACATAGTGCGCAAAATGGGTATAGACCCCTCAAGGATCAAACCCACAAAAACGACCTTCAAAGGCGTCATACCAGGTGTAGACGCCCATTGCACAGGCTCGGTCACACTGGAACTGGTCTTCGGATCCCCGGATAAATTCCGAAGCGAGTAGTTAATCTTCGATATAGTCCCGTTCTGCAGTGGCTATCATGCACTGCTCGGGTGAACCGCATTTGCGAGATTCAATGCAGTACCGCATTATGCATACCTCAAGCTCAAGATGCCAGGACCTCGGGGGGTCATCACAGTCAATGGAAACACAGAGCGCTCTCTCCGCACGGAGGAGCACACTGCGGCCCTCGCTGCAGAAGCACAAAGCATCCTCTTCAGGCAATCCACCAGCTCGGTGATTAAACACCCGGACACCGTCAAGCGCGCCCGGAGTAATCTGCAACAAGACCGCCTGGCACATTCCGAGCTCGCATAGCAATGCAGCCCCTATCCTAGTCCCAGCCAAACAACGAAATCCATGCCACACGTACATAATTACGCATTGAAAATACCATGGGCATAGGTGGGGGGCACGACTACGGCACGCCCCAAAACGCGGCTCAACCGCACTAGGGGCTTCTCGCTTTGTTATTTTTTCTCTATTTCAGGACTTTACTCTCTCGAAACCACGTCCGGCAGTACGATTGCCGGACACACGATACAACAACCAAGGAGGCAGAAAGCTATGTCTTACCTTGGAACTCCCAGGTGGTCTCTGATAACGAGTGAAATACCTGCTTTAAATACCATTTCGCAGCTTGCCCTTGGAGGGGACATGTCAAATAGTCCTACTTTTTGCTTATCTCACTACTTGTATCATTATGCTTCGACGCACCTTTTTGAATAAACAATGCATAACACTAGTCTATTATAGCATTCTCTATTCTTTTTTATATATATGTTCATTCATGACATTCAGCACCCGTACACTTTGGTACGGCCAATACGCCAGGGGCTTAAGGGTACCCCATAATACCACGTGAGAAGTCCGAACACTTTCGACAGTGCGGTACCCCAAACTTATAGCATTATATGCATCAGCTCCGAATCATGTCTTGGGTCAATAGTTGGGTCTGCCCGGCTCCCATGTTTTGGTACCTTACGTTCCGCTATATCGGCTAAGGTAGCACTGGGAGAACTACTGCGATTGTGCCCCGGTTCATCTAGGCAAGCACCTCAGTAGAGAAAGCTAAAACTGACTGTCATGATAAGGCGAGAGCTGGTCACTGTTCGAGAGGTCTCGAGTCCCTAAAGACTTATGCCGCTTAGGGAGAGGAGTCGGCTTTGTCCGGCTTAGGCGTGTATAGCGCCCCGAATTCGGCCTTCCGAATATTAGGGCCTTCGCCAAAATTTAAAATTGCAGACTTCTATGGCTAAGTGAGAGTGATAAAGCATTATAGTCTGATTGCCTTGTATGTTGTGCTGAGCACCTCCCTCGAAGGACCCAAAAATGGGAAAAAGAGTGCTCAGATTTATCCCGAACACCCCAGCACTCGTGGCATGGGGGCAGAAGCCGACGACTGGCCATCTCTCAGATTCGATAAACAGCCGCACAGAAGGTAATATTTTAAATTCAAATAAGCGTTGGATAGCGCACATGAACAAGTTTTCATAATACATGATCACACAAGCAAGTTCATTCAAAAATTACATGCTTCGCACACTCGTCGGCCACAAGACGGGGACCCTTCAGGACACCCTCATAATACATTTCAGGGTGGCGATGCTCCTTGCCCTGCGGCGGCCCCTCCTTCACCAGCTTCTCGGCGTCCATCTTGGCCCAGTGCACCTCCGCACGGGCAAAAGCCCTGCGTGCATCTTCGATGCAGACGGACCGCTTTATGACTTCCAGCCGTGGGCGGGCATCCACAAGCTGCCTCACCAGGCCGAAGTAGCTTTCGGGAAGGGAGTCGCCAGGACACATCCATACTATAAGGCCCCTCATGGCATGTTCGGCCGCCTTGTGTAGCTCGACCAGTTGCTTCAGCTGGTCGCTCACAGGCATCGGGTGTTCGGTCCCAGTATACTGAGACCAGAAGAACTTCTCCGTCGAGCTTCCTTCCTCGGCCTGGTAGTACTTTGTGGCATCCGACACGCTGTGGGGAAAATCTGCGAATGCTCCTGGAGAGCTCTGGACTCGGGTAAGTAACAAGTAATTCACTTTCACATGCTTGCTTTGCATAATGAATGCCTTACCCGCCGCTATCTTCCTCATCGCCTCAATTTCCTAGAGGGCCTTTTGGGCTTCAGCCTTGGCATGCTTTGTTCTCTCGAGGGCCGCGGCAAGCTCGGAATCTCGTGTCTTCGAGTCAAGCTCCAAAGTCTCGTGCTTCTTCACGAGAGCCTGGAGCTCTTGCTGCACCTCGTCCACCCATGCCTCTTGTTTCTCCCGCTCGGTACGCTCCTCGACCGCTTTGTTTTCGGCCTCGGACAGCGCTCGCTTCAGGGTCGCCACTACGGTTGTGGCCCCTGGCACATCCATGATGATCCTATCATTTTGCAACCACATCTTATATATATATAGACAAGGTATTACTTACCTTTGTTCTCCTCGATCTGCCTCTTGGCAAGGCCGAGTTCTTTCTCGGACCGCTCGAGGTTCTGCTTCAGTGCGGCGACCTCCGCAGTCAGTGCGGCAGAGGTCAGCAGCGAAGCCTCCATACGCATATAGACATACTTATATTAGACTCCTGCAGATATTATTTGATCCTCTATTTGGCTTTTCTTTGTGAACACCAAAAAGAGCATCAGGGGCTACTGTCTATGTCGTAATATTTTCCTATATTTTAAATACTTACCTCAAATCCTATTAGAAGGCTGGCACAGGCTTCAGTCAGTCCGCTCTTGGCGGACTGAACCTTCTTGATCACCGCACTCATAATAGTGCGGTGCTCTTCATCGATGGAAGCACCACGAAGCGCTCACAGCAAGTTGTCCGGTGCCTCTGGATAGACAGAGGTCACCGGCACGGGCGGCTTGCCCCTCTTGGCAGGGGGCCGCCTGCCGGAGTCCGGAACCACTGGAGGTTCCGGCGTGGTGTTCGGCTGAGGGCCGAACTTAGAGCCCCTGGGAGTCTTGCTCCCTTTGCGCCTGGTGTCCGGAAGGTCGCCTTGAGGCGCCTCCAGGACTACCTCCCGTCGGTTCGGTGCCCCATGAGACAATACCTCAACATTGTCCATAGGGCGAGGAGAGGATGCGGTTGGAAGTGACTCGCTATTCATATCTGACGAGTCCAAGGAACCGTCCGACGAGGATACGTCGATGCAGGCTCAAGGCGGACTGCATGATCATATTCGACGTTAGGAGAAGCAGTGTAATAAAAGTATGTTATGAGTTACTCTGGTATCCGAATACTTACGACTTCGCCAGGGGCTTGGTCCTCAGCAACCACTCGTCTTCGCTGTCGGCGGCGGTGGTGGAACAGTCTGGAAGGAGAGTCCTTCCCTTCTTGGACCCTCCGACCTCCCCGGCTGGGGCGGCCTTCCTTTTCCTGTCTCCCCCGGCTGGAGGGGGAGAACCGTCATCTTCCTCCTCCTCGTTTTCACGGGAGGAGTGCGTCTCGGAGTTATCGGACGATGAGTCCGATACCACCTGGCGCCGGGAACTCTTTCGAGTTCTCGTGGCCTTCTTCTTGATCTTCTTGTCCGGCACCTCATAAGGAGCCGAAGTCCGCATCTCCATCAGGAGAGCGTCTACAGGGTCTTCGGGCAGAGGGGCCGGACAGTCAATCTGCTCCAATGTCTCCACCCAGTCCTGTCAAAGGCATGGGAGCTCAGACCCCGCACATGGTTAAACTATGGAAAATAAATACCCTAAGAGATGTACAGAACTTTCAAGATTTGCAGGGCGCGTCGCTCTTAGCCCGCAGTCCTCGGTAAGGGGAGGGGGACCTCGGTGCCCTTGAACAGCACCTTCCAGACGTCCTTATGCATCGTGTCGAAGAACTCGCGTAGAGTCTGGTGCTGGGTCAGGTCGAACTCCCATAAGTTGAAAGCCCGTTGTTGACACGGGAGGATCCGGCGGAAGAGCATGACCTGGACTATGTTGACAAGCTTGAGTTTCTTACCTATCATGTTCCGGATACACTTCTGGAGTCCGTCCAGCTCCACCGATGAGCCCCAGGACAGGCCCTTCTCCTTCCAGGAAGTGAGCCGCGTGGTGAGTTCGGATCGAAACTCGGGGGCCGCCACCTAGTTGGTGTCACGCGGCTCGGTGATGTAGAACCACCCCAATTGCCACCCCTTTATGGTCTCCACGTAGGAGACCTCGAGCCATGTAACGTTGGGCATTTTGCCCACCATGGCTCCGCCGCATTCTGCTTGTTGAACGCCTACTACCTTTGGTTTGACATTGAAGGTCTTCAGCCACAGGTCGAAGTGGTGCCGGACACGGAGGAAAGCCTCGCACACGACAATGAACGCCGAGATGTTGAGGATGAAATTCAGAGATAGATCATGGAAGTCCAGCCAATAATAGAACATAAGGCCGTGGACGAATGGATGGAGGGGAAACCCCAGTCCGCGGACAAAGTGGGTGAGGAAAACCACCCTTTCGTAAGGTTCCGGGGTAGGGACTCTCTGCCCCGCGGCTGGCAGCCGGTGCGCAATATCCGCGGCTAAATATCCGGTCCCACGCAGCTTTTTGATGTATCCCTCCGTAACGGAGGAAACCATCCACTTGCCTCCCGCTCCGGACATGTTTGGAGAGGGTTGAGGAGAAGGATGTGGACTTGGGCGCTGGAGCTCGGCTGTGCGAGAATGGATGAGCAAGGAGGAAGAAGGCGTGGGTAGAAAAAGGTGAACCCTTATCCCTTTATAAGGGCGGACGAAACTATGCGCCCCCTCTAGCCTGGTAAAACTCGCTTATCACCCAAGCGCCGTAATTGATGGCGCGGTTCAGTTACCCACGTCCGTATTGATGGGAATCCTGTAATAAGGGGACACGATGTCTGCTTCGACAAGAAGTGCCAAGGAAACCGCCTCGCGAAACATGCTGAGGTTGGTTGTGAAAAACGATTCGAATGGTGACCTGGCTGTGGTGTGATGTCACACTGCGGAATGCGTCGGCAGATTATATTTGTGAAAATATTATTCTCTCTACGGTTGTATGTGGAACTTGTTTTGCAGAGTCGGACACGATCCTCCTGTTCAAAATCTTCTATGAAGTATTCGGAGGAGGAACCCGCCTTGCAATGCCGAAGACAATCTGCGCGCCGGACTCATCGTCATTGAAGCCTGGTTCGGGGGCTACTAAGGGAGTCTTGGATTAGGGGGTATCCGGACAGCCGGATTATATCGTTTGGCCGGACTGTTGGACTATGAAGATACAAGATTGAAGACTTTGTCCCGTGTCTAGATGGGACTCTCCTTGGCGACACTACAAAAAAAATACACTTCCGTGATGATACGTGTTTGTCACAGTAGGTCGCGTTTTTTGTCATGCATGTACATCCATGACAAATTTATGATAGAATCAAGATAGTCATACCTGTGCTGTCGTAGAAGTGTTCCATGACATTACCAAAATTATCATCACGGAAGTGTCGACTTCCATGATGATAAATCGCGCGTCACAGAAATGCTTTCGTCAAGGGTGACTGACACATGGCATCCACCATAACGGAATGCCGTTAAGCTATCGGGTCGGGTTTTGGATCCGATAACCCGTTAACAGCCCCGACCAATGGGGATTTTCCATGTGTAAAATCATCATTGGCTAGAGGAAACACGTGTCGGCTCATCGTTGGGACAAATGTCATCCACTCATTGGACAGGAGGCGCCTATGATAGGTCGACACGTGGCACGGCCCAACAGTGGCCCATTCCGGTGAAAAAAGCCAGCCTAGTAAAAATTAGCAGGCCGACCCATATAAGGCCTACTTATGTCAGGTCCATTTAAGCCCACGGCCCATACGACATGTGCCAATTCGGCCCGTTAAAGATTTGACACAATTGCAGCCCATCGTCAGTTCGAGCCCGTTAACAGCCCGCTATATATTTGGGCTCAATATCGGCCCGATGAGATTTCGGCCTGTTAACAGCCCATTTAATGGATGGGCCAATTTTCAGGATGTACATCTTTCGGCCTTTTAGTGACCCATTGAAATGTTGGGCTAATTTCTGGCCTGGTGTGTCTTTTAGCCTGTTGACGGCCCATAAATCTGATGGGCCATTTGTAGTCAGACCTGTGTTTCGGCCTTTTAGCGGCCCATTTAAGTATTGGGCCAATTTCTGGCCCGGTGTCACTTTCAGCCTGTTGACGGCCCATAAATCAGTTAGGCCAATTGTAGTCGGACCTGAGTTTTGGCATTTTAGCGGCCCATTTAAGTGTTGGGCCAATTCCCGACCTTGTGTGCCTTTCGGCCTGTTAACGGACCATAAATGAGTTGGGCCATTTGTTATTGGACCTTAGTTTTGGCCTCTTAACGGCCCATGCCCTTCATGGTCCAATACCAGCCCGGTTTCTCTTTCGGCCTGCTAAAGGCCCACAACACAGTTGGGCCGTTTACAATACGACCTGACTTTCGGCCTCTTAGCGGCCCATGCTCTTCATGGTCCAATACAAGCCCGCTGTCTCTTTCGGCCTGCTAAAGGCCTACAGTATAGTTGGGCCATATGTAGCTCAAACTTAGTAACGGCCTGTGAAATAAATAGGGTCCACCTGTTGCCCGCTTCAATGTCGGCCTGTTAACGACCCGGGAGGTAAGAGGGCCGACCATTAACTTTCGGCCTAGTAACGACCCATTAACTTAATGGGCCCAGTAAAGTTCATTCATGTCTTTAGGCCAAATTAGATAATTTGAGCCGATTACGATGAGCAAAGGTACGGCATACAAGGAATAACGTTGCACATCCAGAATATATTATAGGAAATTACATCCACTGGGCAATCAAAGATTGATGCCAGTGCAAAAAAATGAGCAGAACCTAACCATCTACAACTTCATAATCTGCAACCTCAGCACAGATGACGCCCATAAGCATGTGGGCAAGTTCTTGCTGCTTTGCGACACTGTCTCTGAAAACATTGATCAGTTGTTGTGTCGCACGACTCTGCACCGCTGATTCATCCACCATTTCCATCATTGCTTCAGCCATTAATTGGTTCACAAACATACATTTATTCCGTTGCATTCGAGACAGAGGATACTGAACAGATTCAAATGGTGATTTTGGCAGGCTTGTATTATTGAGAGTGGAGAGTGTCTTGACCACTACATCATAACATAAATTAGGACGGGAACCAAACAGATTAATCATGAGTTATTCCCATATTACCTGGCCTAGATTTACTGGAAAGAAACAATGGGGTTGCCTTGCTGTTTTCAGAGTTTGTCTTCTTATCTTCAGCAGCCTGCACACAAAATTAACACACTAGCATTGCTATCATTGGCCAAGTCAGATAATAGGAAAGCAACATTGACACAACGAACATTTGGGCAACTAGCCTACACCAAATTAACACAATATGGCACAACTATCATCAGCCAGGTAAGGTAATACGAAAGCAACATTGACACAATAAATGAATGGGCAACCAGAGAAGCAATACAATTCAGTAATGTGCGTGATATGAGATAGCACATTGATGCAGCTTAGTACGCAAAACTACCAGGCAGTTTTCCTTACAAAAATCAACATTGGCGCCTTTAACATTTTGCTACAACTAATTTTAGATCAGATAAAGGTTAGATTCACGCCGATTAACAAAATACATGTTGATGAAAAATATAGTGATATACAACAGGTACTTACATCAGCACTGAGCACGGAGAATTCCCGCAAGATATTTTCCTCGAATACAATCCCAATGGAGGAAGTCTTGTATCATTTAACCTTATTTTCTAAAAGAGAGACGGGTAAGAAACATGTAGAAAATATGATCAGAATGCTATAAAATTTCATGATGCAAGGATACGCACACGCTTCTTAGAATGGAGTTGACATTCTTTTGTTGGACTGGAGCGGACTTGTTCTTTGACCACTGGAATCTGCTTATTATCAGTGGGAGTTGGGTTTCTCTGTGCTGGAGCAATATCTATGAAAAATGGAGTTGGTTTATTATGTCCTGGCATTTGGATCTTTTGCAAAGACCTAGTTTGTAACCCTTCAGATTCTAACATAGTCGTCTTCCCCTTGCATGCCTTATATAGAAGAATGGTGATTGAGTTATAAAACATGCTACAGCAGAGATGGAATAGGTACTGGAGAATAGAAAGGCATGACATATTGACATATATTCACTCCATCCGGAAATAAATGTATGGGTCTAGGCGTATTTCAGTTCTAGATACATCCAGTTTTATCCATTTCTGCGACATTTAATCCGGACGGAGGGAGTATGATGTAAGAGCCAGGGATACGACAGGACAACACAGTAAAAAAACACTGAAAAACCCACTGCAGAACCAAAGTATTCAAACCCACTGATATGAGATAGTACACTCATGCAGCTCAAGATGCAAAACTACCAGACAGTTTTCCTTGCAAAAATCAGCATTGTGGCCTTTAATCATACATTTTGCTACAACTAAATTTAGATCAGATAAAGGTTGGATTCACGCCGATTAACAAAATACATGCTGATGTAAAAATATAGTGATATACAACAAGTACTTACATCTACATTGGAGCATAGAGAATTCCTGCAAGAATCTTTCCTCATAAACGATACCATTAAAGAAAATCTTCTATCTATTAACCTTATTTTCTAAAAGAGAGATGTGTAAGAAACATATAGAAAATATGATCAGCATGCTATAAAATTTCATGATGCAAGGATACGCACACGCTTCTTAGAATTGAGTTGACATATTTTTGCTGGACTGGAGTGGACTAGTTCTTTGGTCACTGGAATCTGCTTATTATCAGTAGGAGTTGGGTTTCTCTGTGCTGGAGCAGTATCTATAAAAACTGGAGTTGGTTTATTATAAAAACTAGGATGGGTCTAGGCGTATTTCAGTTCTAGATACATCCTTTTTTATCCATTTCGGCAACATGTAATCCGGATGGAGGGAGTATGGTGTAGGAGCTAGGGATACGACAGGACAAATAGCAAAAAAAACACTAGTTGAATGTAAAACTGTATGCTAGCGGAATACGTACAGAAATAACTATGGCAACATACACGTGTATGATTGGGAAAATAAGATGGCATTGCAACAGAGCACTAGAACAGCACTTCAATGTAAAAAAAAGAGGTAAATACACCAGAGGTCTTAGAACTTGCGTGCGGCGGTCACTTTGGTGCACAAAGTTGTAAAATACGTGTTTGTGGTCACTAAACTTGCGAGGCCGTTCAAATACAGTCACTCTCACTGTACGCATGCGTATCCGTAGACGCCAGCATGGCACGGGCTCGCTCTCAGCCACCGTAATTGCTCTTGTATGATAGATTTGTAGAAAAGCCCACAGTTCTTTTTTTATTTACATAGGAACCCCTAAAATAAGAAAAATAGTGGGGCAGCGGGGTTCCATACTTGGACGTACAGCTAAGTGGCACGATTGAACAACCACCACGCCAACAGTATCATGTGTTTACTTTGCACTACTATATTAAACTGTATATCCTATCCGGGTGGACCCAAAAAGTGATAATGAAGAAATTTATGTCTTCTAATAATAAGAATGCAAAGTGCAACCGGTGGGTTCGAACCTGTGACATGGAGATTCACTCGCGCATAAGCCAACCACCAAGCAACTGCGACATGTGATGTAATTTAGAGATAGACAATGTATATGTTTTTATCACTCTTGTTCTCTGTAAGTATGTGCCATTTTAAAAAATGTTTAAACATTGTAAAAAATGTTCGTGTAATTCAAAATATGTTCATGCAATAGAAAAACTACGCGAACAGTTTTTTGAACCATGCGAGCATAATTGTGCATTGTGTAAAACTCACAATTTTTTTTGAAATGTGTCAACATTTTTTAAATGCAATGTACATTTCTTAATTTACATGAATATTTTTCACAGTGTTTAAACATTTTTATAAATGCCATGTAGTTTTTTTAACGCATGTACCTATTTTGAATTGCACAAACAATATTATTTGAAAATAATACATGAACAATTTTTTCCGATCCACGAATTTCTCAAATAAAACGAATAGGTGTTATTATGAATATTTAAAAACTATTTGTGTTATTATTATGCAAACATTTTTATAATTCATAAGTATTATTTTAGAATAATACATGAAAATTATTTGAAATTATCTTATTAATGGCATTATAATTTGCATACTATCTACAAATTTCTGAAAAATAGACAAGTGCAAAATGGGTCGCCGGACCACAGCCCATTTCTGTTCCATGAGCGCTTCCGTTTTTGTACATTAATCTTAGTTACTCTAAATAGCTGTCTACAGATGTGTGGCGCAGTTTGTGTGACCTGTATTGTCCTAGCATTAGGTCAGGGTTCGAGATCTGGCAGTTAAACTTTTCGTCCCATCGATTGTTGATTTTTTATTTTGCATAGAAGAAGACAAAGAAGAAGGGGTTTTGTGCAAAAATGGGTCCATGTGTCATTGATAGTGGGCCCATGCCATGCTGGCATCGACGGATACGCTCGCGTATAGAGAGAGTGACTGTATTTGAACAGTCTCGCAAGTTTAGTGACCACAAACACGTATTTTGCAACTTTGTGCACCAAAGTGACCGTCGCGTGCAAGTTCTAAGACCTCTGGTGTATTTACCTCATAAAAAAACATGGTATGGTAGACAGATGAAGTACATACTGATGAATAACAATGCATAAGATATTTAGAAGCATGATGTCCAAATTAAGCAGATGACATTGCGATAGAGTAGAATGACAGTACTTGAATTTGAAAACATGTTATCATGAATGGAATAGGTACTGAAAAACAGGAAGGCATGACATATTTACATGCATGATCAGCATGCTAAGCACATGGCATTGCAACAGAGTAGATACACTCCAGGACATTATATGCATGTTGTACCCATATCACATGCCAAGTTAGAGCAAGGACCTTGTGGGGTGAAGAGGATTCATCATCTTTCTGCAAGTCTTCTGAAGAACTGCCTTTACATGTTCCATCATATTGGGTATCATTGACATCAAGTTTATTGGCCTTTACATTGCTCAGTGAGGTTCTTGTGGATATATCAGTGTGTGCAATTATATCTGACATGCATGGAAGACAACTAGTAGTTAGATTTATGTAATGAGTGCCTGTAGGAGACGACATAAATAGTAGGACTGGGGTTAACTAGCAGCAACAGGTCTCATAAACTAAAGGGAGAACACAGATGAAAGCTACAGAATATGTATCGTTTGTACTCGAGATTAACTAGATGGCACACAAAAGTATTAAAGAACAACATAGGAAATACTAGAAGTGGTATAATACTATAATCACCAACCTATGGGATAGCATTGGCTGATGGATGATAACTATGGAATAGTGTTTCCTAAAGAACAAGTATCTTAGCTGAACTATGGAACAACGTTAACTCCTGAACAAGACCCGTAAGAGATCAACATGAATATATAGTGAAATGTGATGGTCTATTTTCCATGCTTAGATGAATAACAAAGCCATAAATGTTGTACACAAGTAAGATGAGGGTACAACCTATCTGGCTGCCCTCCATAGGAGTGAGCATCATGTGCTAACTTGTCGATGGCCCTGCAGTTGTTGTGGCTTTACATGTCGGGCACGCGCATTCGATGCAGGGAACTGTTGAGTGGCACTATAGCTCCCTTCTGGTGTATGCTTCCCTTGTTGGAGCAGTTGCGGTGAGTCGGAAGACGGTGTGTCTGAAGATGCAGATAACGCATAATGTTAGGAACGACATATCTCTTTGATCTGAAGAAATACACTAAGAGATCAACAGCAAGGTACGAGAGTGGTCACACGTCTGTTGACTGAAGACTAAATTGGGGTCACATGATTTTATTTTATTTTGGTACTGTCCGGTCTACGCCGGATGGCTGGCCGTCTTGTGCCTCCCGGCTGACACTGTTCGGAATCTTCCCCGAAGAGCTAGCGACCAACGGCAGAGTAGCCTGCCTCTGCCGTCCGTGGCCCCGGCCAAAACCCCGCTCCTCGACCCACCACACTGCCGTGGTTGCGCCACCCCCGGGCCAATCCACAAACACTCCCCATCATCCAGATCCAGCGGCGGCAGTACCTTCAACCCACGCAACTCTAAAAGATAGCCATCTAAGCGCTGCTTCCGCGACGAACTTGCGGCCCCGCACCCTTACGTTAGACACCAGCCAACCGGCAGCCTAGGAGCTCCGCCGCCTCGAGGGGTGCTGCTTCCCATTGCAAATCGATTGGCCTAGAATAAAAATTCAGACAATTGACGCCTAAATAAAGTGATTTGAGATGAGGGTGCGACCTATCTAGCGGCATGGTGAAGTAGGCAGGTCCAGCTGCTGAGTCGGTGAGGCCGGCGTGGTTGCGGTGGCGACCGGCGGCAGGGAAAGAGCGATGTCGCGACGGTCGACGGCTACGCCGAAGCAGCGCCATGACTCTGTATGGATCCCAAGTTGGAGCCGCTCTGGCGCCGTGAACAACGGCGGGGTGAATCGGCTCTGGTACGGTTCACGCAGCCGTCGTCGAGGCAACACCAGTAGCATGGAGTAAGAGGCACATGGCCCAATGCACGACGGCAAATGGACGGCGTCTCCGGAATTAGGGAGGAGGGCGGCTGTGAAATTGGTGTAGTGGGGGGTGCCATGGAGGTGGGGCTGAGGTTTCACGGCTCGGGAGAAGGGAGCTTCCTGGGGAGAAGGTGATTTGGCGCCCACGAGGTATGAATGGGGCGGGCGGGGGAAATTGGGAGGGGAGTGGAACCATGTCTTACGGACGCATTTGTCGGAAATGTGAGGGGGAGTTACAGTTCTACCCTTGCCTATGGGCTTCTCCTCTTGGGTCTGTGTACTGAGGGTCGGGGATAGTAGAGTAACTTTGCTTCTCTGGGCGGGAGCGATTCGGGCGAGGAGGGCTTGTTTTGAACTATAGTGGGCGTGAGCGATTTCGGGCGAGGAGAGCGTGTTTTGAAATAGTGGGCGCGAGCTATTTAGGTCGAGGAGAGCGTGTTTTGCCGACCATGGTTTATCAATTATTTGGCACATGTCATTTCGACCAAGGAGAAGGCGCGCTTGGATGAAGTTACGAACCTACCCTTGATGTACAATGGGCCAATTGATGCGTGTCCCTCATAGGACGGTAATTTCGTGTCTCCCATTTATTTGCTCGGGCGAATTCCACCAAGCGGAGAGGATGTTTAACGGTTCATTCAAATTTTGGGAGAACGAGTATCCACGTCTACCTTACCAAGTCGATTCGGATCAAATTTTGAAATATTAGCTTGCCACTTCTTTTTTAGATGGAGAGATGATGCTCGGGAGTAATGTGTTTTTACATGCTCGTTGCTAGCGATTTACTATATGACAAATAGTTGACACATTCAAAAACGCGAATCAAACCCAAAATGAAATATCTCGATTCAATGAAATAGCTCATTCAGTAGGTCAAAATAGTGAACTAAATCCAAAATTGAACACCTCAATCGAGTAGCATGTTGTACAGTATTATAGTACTCCATGAACATGTTGAAAGTAAAATTAATGAACTTGTTTGATATACGCATATATCCGTTCATGTGTGGATTGCAGACCACATGTTCTCCAATTTAAATATTTGAATGCAAGTTTATATCGAAACATGGTTTATATCAGTCTTTGATGCATAAAATGCGACCTCCCCCTCTGTCGCACGCATCCGACACAAAAACCTTGTTCATCCCTCTCCCTTTCTCTCCATCTCTCTCTCTCTCTTTGTGTGTGGGGGGGGGGGGTCTTTCTAGTTCACATGCATATATACACCATCTATAGGTCTCTCTCGCACACTATGTATGATACTCTAGCTAGTCCAAGCTAGTTATCTTGGGTGCACTCATCATACGCACACAGATTCCTTGGCTCTTTTCCCGTAACTCTCTCACGCACCACTATGTCGTCTTGGAGCTCTTCCCCCCCTCTCTCAAACTCTCCATCCACCTGGGTCACACATACACATGCATATCTCACTCGCACTCGATAGGCCCATCTAAAACTCTATCTCTCCCCCTCGTTCTCTCTCCATCTCACACGCGCACACACACACACAATCTCATGCCCAGCTAGCCAAGTATGATGGTCTCTCACTGAATTGTAGGCACACGCAGTCCCCCTTATATGTATATGACTAGCTAATCTTAGTCTCCATCACAAACATGTGCATGGTCTATCTCGATTTCTCTCGGGGCATATTTCTATCACGCACGTACTCCATCGATCTCCAAGCCATATAGTCCCCTCACGATCTCGACGGGATATCTCTATCACAAACACACCCTCTCTCCCTCCCCATGCGTCCATGCCATCCATGTGTCCATCTCGACCTTTGTTCCTTGTTGGCCACACCTCTATTGGACATGTGCTACAGGGGTGTCTCTCTCCGTTGCAAACAATCACACACTAGCTATCTTCATGTATCTCCTCGCCTCGCTTTTCCATCTCGGAGATGCACGCGTGATATGTTCGCATAAGAAACGAAAAAACACACTCTCTCTCTAATTTATCGTTTGTTGGCACTTTCTCTTTCACACACATACTCTTTTTGCACACTTACTCATTATACTTCACACGCACTTGATCTGTCTCGACTGAGGCACTCTCCTCAGTCCATAGCATATAGATTTATTGAAAAGTCAAACATCACAAAGTTTGACCATGTACATGGAGAAAAAGAATTACATCTAGTAAGGCAAACATATACCATTAGATTCACCATGAGATGTAGTTTTGTATGATGTATCTTTGGTATTGTAGATATAAATAACATTTGCGTAAACCTGATCAAAGTTTCCAAAGTTTGACTTCTAAAAAATTTACATGCACTACATAACGAGCGGATGAAATATCTCTTTCCCCCTCTCAGCTATCTGACGCACCACTCAGCCATATTGGGCCTCCTCAATCTCACTCAAACTTTATTGGTCAGTTTGGTTCGTGACCTGACCCTCATGCCTTGATGGCCGGTACTGCCTGGTGTGGATATGAGATGTAAAACATTTCTGCCTGGCCAGGCTTGTGTGGTGCTGAAGCATTTGGTTCATGCCTGGGCTAGGCAAAGCATCAACGTCCCATCAATCAATCCATGCATCAATTATTTAATGCTAATATCCATCCATGTTGTTGTTAGCCTTGTGGCCACACGACCAGGCATGACCAGGCATTCGAAATCGGTCGCCTTGGCCAGGCTACTTGCAGTGTCTGGAGTTCAACGGGCTTTCTTTCTCACAGGGTAGCAACCAAACAAGCGTGCATGAAATCTAGCCACAACTCCAGGCCAGGAAAAAGATGCTCAGGACGCAAGCCAAACTGGCCTTATATCTCCCTGGTTCACATATATACATGTCTCGCTTGCGCTATACATATAGACCCATTCAACACTCTCCGGCCTTGTTCTCTCTCCATGTGCCATAATCCCTCAATCCATCATAGGCGCAAGCACTCCCCCCTCCTAAGTTTGATTATCTCTTACTAGCCATCAGGAACACATGTATTGTCTCCTTCCATCCATACGTCTATCTCGATATCTCTCAGGGCATCTTCTATCGCGCACACACCTTGTCACTCGATCTCCCACCCATGTAGTCCCATCACGATCTCCAGGGGATCTCTCAATGACAAACATACACTCTCTCCTCCCCATGTCTGCATTTTCTCCGTACATCTCTCTGGACCTCTCTCCCTTATTTGTCATACCCATCTTGGCCACGTGCTAGGGGTCTTGCTCTCTCGGTTACAAACAACCACACACTATCTCCTCACCTTGCCTCCGTTGTCAAAGATGCATGTGTGATATGTTTGCATAAGACACGCACGATTTTTCTCTACTTTTATCGTGTGTTGTCCATGTCTCTTTCACACACGCACACACACTTTTTTCACTCTCTCCCTCTCTCTCTTGTTAGGGACTCTGTCACGTCCATAAGCATATGGATGTTTTGAAAAGTCAAACCTCAGAAACATTTGACCAGGTATATGTGGAGAAAAACATTTACATCTGGAACGATCATTAGATTCATCACAACATGTACTTACTTCATACTATCATTTATATTTGGTATTGTAGATATAAGTAATTTCTTTACAAACTTGGTCAAAGTTTCAAAAGTTTGACTTAAAAAAATGTTGGAACTACTTTATCAAACGGAGGGAGTAGCTCTTTCTCTCTCTCTCTGCTATCTCTCACGGGCCTCCCCTCTCACTCGAACTCTCTATACCGACGGATTATACGCTCACTGTGTCAGCGTATAGCTCCGTATATTGTTTAGTTGACCGGTCAGCCAATCCACATGCTGCCTTGGCAGCTCGTGTTCTGTATCTTCGTGTGCTGGCCCATGTGGCAGTGGGTGAAAATAAGTAAACTAGAGGCCCATCTGACACGCTGTGAAGTAAACAAAGTTGAAACCACTCGGGGTAGCACCCCGCACGCTAGTAAGTTGAAACCAGATTACGATGACAAGTGTAGTGTTCAGAAATGCATCTACGCGCTACACCGAAAGAAATGTTTTTAGTATTTTTTTTCTCACGTGATCACCTGCATCGTTTTTATGCTGTACTACTATAGTAGCCTAGGCTAGTCATAGTGGATAGTAACTTAGACTAATCCAGTAACTCTATGGTTACCCTAAGAGCACGTACTACCTCCGTCCTGGTTTACTCTTCCAATTTGTAGTATCAAAATTTGACCATAGATTTAACTGACAAAATGTTAATGCATATCACTAAGAACTATATCGTTGGATTCATATTTGAACATAATTTCAAATGGTGTAATTTTTAGTGACATGCATTGGCATTTTCTTAGGTAAATCTATGGTCAAAATTTTATACTAAATACGAGGTAGTATTACAAAAGTGGGCTATGCAGGCCAAAACATGTGCCAAATTCACTTGTGATGCATTTGGCATCGATGCCCCTCCATTGCTCACCTGGTGTCCCAATCTGGATCACCTACTTTGCTCCAGTGCCAAATTAACTCACGCAATGAAAAAACACTGCGTGGGAGAGAGAGAGGACTAAGGCAATAAAAAAACAATTGTTTGGGAGAGTGAGAGGCTGGTGTAGTTGGTTTGATTGATTTGTTTATACATGTGGGTCTGTGTGCACATCGGTGCCAACTCTCTCACATCGCGAGAGCGGTGCTAAAATCTTTTGATTTGAGATCGATGCGTGTTATGTGGCATACTTTTGCGAAATATGGCATCGGCCACATAGTGGAAGGCAACAAATGCCCAAGCTCTTCACGTGCTCCTAGTTAAATGAGAGGAAACAGAAAGAGAGAGAGAGAGAGAGAGAGAGAGAGAGAGAGAGAGAGAAAATATCACTAGCCAGCCAACCCTATCGTATGAGCGAATGATATTGGTACCTCTTGATCACACGGCAATCTTATGCAGCTAGCTGCTCTAATATGTTCTCTTCTTTTGCAGATAAAAAAAGACCCGAAAGTGAAAAATGTGTTGCACTATAACAATCTCATCGAATGCCTTGATGTCCATCTTACAGAAATTGATTTGATCTACTACCGAGGCAGCACATCTGAGATTAAATTGGCCAGGTTCTTTGTCCTGGAGGAAAGTGTGCTCAAGGTAATGAGGTTTGGCGTTCTCTGGCGCAACAATGAATGGCTTGCTGATCACCGCAAGCGTCTCAGCGTAAATGACAAAGTCTCCACAGAAGCTGAATTTGTTTTTGAAACATCAAGTGGCCAGAGACTCGAAAACTTATTTGCCCATTAGTGACTTGTCAGGGCGGTGGATTTTAGTTTGTACGATAATGCTGCATCCACCTAAAGTAACGAAAGTTATTACGTAAACTTCCTAGTAATTCCCTCTTCGTAGGTGCAGCATTACTCCTAACATTTGTAATATCAGTTTGAAACTTGTAATATTGTCGTGTCCTATTCCTGCGTTTTTAAAATCCTATGAATCAAACAGGTCCTGAGTTGGTGATGATGTTGTGCCTCCCATCTTCCACCAATAGCCGTCGGATCTAGATCTGACGCATACAAACCAAGCTTCTCCATTTTTGCAAAAAGATGCTCGCACTTGTTCCCTATTTACAAACAACTCCTTGTCTCTCACAATCAGCCTCATCTCCTCCCACCACATCTAGGAGTAGAAGGCCGTGGAAAAATCTGGCGCGATGGCCGCTGCCGGAGCCATCCACCCCCAATCTTGGTGTTCCGTGCAATGCACGGGCATCTACGCACGGGAAATTATGTCGAACAGGGCTAGTTGTAAGCAGGCTAGCTCTACAGCCATGATGATAGTGACTGCAGACGGTGAGGCTGACTATGGTATGCCGAACACGGCGCCTATACTCAGGTGTCATCTCCGGCGCAGGGTCTTGTCACTTCGCTGTGAGGAGCAGCACGTAATAATTTGACCAACGGGTAGTACAGTGTGAATACTCCTACTACTACATTGGTAGTACTACTACTAGTACTAGTAGCACCACCGTCTGGATTTAGGAGTACTACCACGTCCATCTGGATTTTAGTATTTGACTAGCCATATCTAGTAATGCATGTCACCAAAAATGTACTACTCCCTTTGTAAATAAATACATGGTGTTTTATTCCTATCGGCGAGAGAACTTAATGTTTTTTTGCTACTCCTAACTAGAGTACTAATAGGATTACATGCAATGAACTAAACACTGCATGTCATGTTTGGTAGTCTCAAGTCATTGAAAGCATGCACGGCCCACATCTCTCATTGGTTGATATGTCACGAAATAAGAAACAAGGAGGGAGTTAATGCACCGTGCCTAAGTATTTTGGGATTATTTGGTTTTCGTAAGGTGACTTACACAACATTTTTGTTTACATGCATTAACATTTTATTAGTTAAATCAAAGGTCAAAACTTGGCACAAAATGCAATGGGGACCAATAAACCAGTAAACATCAAACTTCTCCTGTTTGGCCCCAACTAGAGGTCCGGTGAGATGACTATACTGCACCGGCATGGAGGGGGACGCAACTTCATTGATTTACGGCAACTGCCTTTGGGTGAATGACACGTGACCCCAGGGGGTGGCTGGCCCACCTATCATACAGCCAAAGGCAGGTGCAGTAGAGGTCCGAGGAGTAGTACGAAATCCTACGCACCTACGCACGCTAACCAAGGGCTGAGTGGTCACTCGAATCGCAAGATCAGTTGACTAGAAGCTACTCTAGACCAATGGAGGCGATGAGCGCGAGCATCAGCCGGCTGTGCCAGATGGTCCACGACGCCGGCCTGCGGCCCGGCACCGTGGAACGTCTCCAAGTAGTATTGCTTGAGGCCGCCAGAGCGAGGGGCCGCTTGGATGACAGCTTCGTCTCCTTGTTCGACGAGGTCCTCGTCGGTTTCCTCGACAAGTTCACCGTCGTCAAGAAGCTTGCGGACGACTTTGACGTAAGCCTCCAAACGACGTGCCCAGGCTCTGCGATGCCCGCCACCCTCAACGGCCATTATGGTAACAACCTCTTCGACGCACTGCTGGCCCTGTGACTGCCCGCCGTCACGCTGGAGAATGTCCACCTCGAGGTCGCGCTCGCCGCGCAGCGCCTGGCGCAGCAAGACACCATCGACATAATCACCCACGCCTACGTGCAAATCGTCCACAAGGAGTACTACATGAAAGAGGAGGATGATAGGACGCTGGCCTTGGAGCGCAGGGCAACCTTGGACGGCACTGTTCAGAAGCACGTTGACTCGCCGCCAACGCCGCTGCTCCACACACGTTGGTTGGTGACCCGGTGCACTAGGGCATGCGGATGTCGTTGAACGTTGATGGATCCGTAAGTATTTTTATCTTTTCATCAAATCCATGTAGTAGTATATGATACTACAGTAATTATCTTACCTTTCGCATCAACTTCATAATTTTCATACGTACTCCATGCATGAACGACGCCAGAACCAAACTTCTCATTACTCTAGGCAAAATCGTTATTTTCTATCTATCAGTCACGCCATGGAGAAGAACCAAATTTTACAAGTTACGAGTTCAAAAGGATAAGCCTGCCGTCTTCGCGTCGCACGCCCACACGGTTGGTCCGGCACACTGCTCAAGCGAGAATGCGTGCGGTGTTGCATTTTCACTTACAAGTGGGACCGTAGTTGAGCAAACCGACTATCGGCAAACCCCCACCCCGCCCACCACGCGATGGCTGAGAAAAAAGGAGGGAGAAGAGATGGTTGTAGCACGGACTCTAAGAAAATTGGTGTCGGATGGGACTCGTGTGGGTGGCTTGTGCCGTACTGCTAGACATGAATGCTAGTTATGGCCCATGCCACCCCACTATATCGAGCCTATATCGACGTAGGTAGAACAAATTTCCTGCAGTCCGTGCTCGGCCCTCCTCTATCTCTCTTCTCAGCAAGCCAGCGGACGCGCGGAGCCCATCGTCTGTTTGGTCACATGCGGCCCCACATGTCAGTGAAAACGCAAGAGGACCCACTGAACCTGCACATCTTTCACCTCGATGTGCTGGTGATGAAAAACAAATCCAATAAAGATCTTTGGTGGCCGCTTTTGGAGTTACTCAAGAGTAGTAAGATTCTATTTACAGTTTAACCCAAGATGCACATCTCGTGGCTTCAACTACCACTCTATTTTCTTTCATGACACGACCTGGATGTTGGATAGCCCACGTGTCGGCAAAAGGAGAAGAACCCGAACAAATCTTCGGTTCTGCTCTCGGATTAGACTAGTTGTGCTAACTTAAAAATTTTATTGTGTACTCCCTCCATTCCAAAATACTTGACTTCTATTTGTCCAAAAATGGATGTACCTATATACTAAGACATGTCTAGATACATATATATTTTGGCAAATAGAAGGCATGCATTGTGCAACGGAGGGAGTAGAATGGATGCAAGTTTTTGTATTGGGAAGAAGAGTACATCCATATATTGATAGAGCGCAATTTAGTAGATGTTCTATCACTTTTAGCTAGCACAGATGCAAGATCGAGCCTCCGCAGATCAACAATGAATGCATCGAGAAGGCACTAATCCAACTTATAGGAGTAGTAAAATGTATTCTTGTGGTTCTTGTTTTCCTTGGTCTTGCTTTTCTAGTCAAAATTATCGTTGGAGTTCATGAAAAACGGAGGTGCGTTTGGGGTCGTGCGTTGGAGTTGGCCTTACAAGTGGGACCGCAGTTAAGGAAACCGACTATCGGCAAATCCCCACCTCGCCCGTCGCGCGATGGTTGAAGTTAGAGAAACAACGAGGTCAAAGAGCTTGCTCTATCACGGACTCCAAAAAATAATATGGTGTCAAATGGATGTCGTGGTGGTGGCGTGTGCCGTACTCCTGGACGTGAATGCTTGTTCTGGCCCATGCCACCCTACTACTCCTACTACTTACTCCTACTACTATATAGTATACTAGTATCGAGGATTCGAGGTGTTGGTTACATACAACGAACACATTAACATATGGCTACAGTAAAAACAACCGCCCGACGCGCGAAGCATGTGAAGCTAGTACAAATTTAGAGAAGCGACTCGAAAGACATTCATAAATTTAGTAAGTTTATCACACGCATATCATTTTATTACATACAACAGGTCATCAACCCACATGGACAATGAGGGTACATTATAAATACTAAAGTTTTCACCACACAACAAATAACAAGCAATGAAATGAACTTCAACTCAACCATTCCTCGGTGTTGGAGACGCTTTCTTTGAACCACGAGTGATTCTCTGGGACGGGCCATCGATTGTCGATCTGGAAACCAACGCAAGACTGATCATCCAGGCTGAAGCGGCCTACTATATCAGTACCAGGGTAAGGAACCACCCAAATGTCCAAGGTATAGACACAGTTGCTTCTCATAAATGGTACTGTTAACGTTGTGTCAACATCAGTTGGATCGCCTTTCACCATCATCGGATAGTTTTGTCCAAGGAAGAGTGAGTTTTCTCCAGGACTATCAATTTTGTACCAGGGAGAAGGAGTTGGCGCTAGTACACTAGTATCCATCCCGAATACCTTGCAACGGGTGTTGGAATAGGTCCGGAGAGTGCGACCATGGGAGACTACACCTGCTTCCTTAGTAGTAACATCATCAGTGGGCTGTATACACACAAGAAGAGGTGATCCATCGGAATTAGTTGATAGGCGCCACTGAGTATACGGGTTCTGCTCGTCCTCATGCTCGTGATCATCACCATCGTCTTCTCCCCCTTGGTTATAAAAATTTTCAAGTATAGGTGGTGGGATGTTCGCAGGACCTTGGAAACACAAGAAGAAGGTTAATTAGTAAAGGAAAACTTGCTAACCCGCATGCATGTGAATGAAACAAGTATAATTACGGTGGAAGACAAACGTACCGAAACTATGAGGATCCCATGCAAAAACAGTGCCACGAGTGGTGGCAGCAAACACAAGGCCCTCGTATTGAATTGCATCACAGTACTCATCCGTTTACAGAAACTGATTTTCGAGCAATATCCATCGAGTCGAACCACAAAGGACGGCAACAAGCTTGTCGAAGATAGCAAAAACTTGATAGTTGTTGTAATTCCAAGAGCGGTTGGGAACTCGACAAATTGCTATCTTCCATAGAAGACAGTCACCATGATCGTATTTGAACATGCGTACAATACCGGTGTGCTCAACCTCTGGGTAGTCTGCTGAGATTTTTGGAAGTGGAACCCGATCACGATTGTACACATTCACAAGTTCCCACTCGCAGTTGGACCCAATGTAAACAACCCAATCTCCATTTGCGCCCGCCCAAGCCTTGCCCTCAAGCGATGGCATCTTAACATCATACGTAGATTATCAAGCGGCATCAACTGGCACAGGGCGATGCCTCTGTCGTGCCGGCGCCAGTCATCAGGGTCACGGTGAAGAAGATAGGCGAGATCAAACCGCTACTTGACTCTTGGGTTCTTTGTAATGATGTTATTAGTTGAGTGGAGAATGGGTTTGAACGAACCTGCCATGCTAGCCAAGGTGATGACGTCGCACAGATCAATGAGTTCCTCCACCACGTCATCTTTTAGATCGAGGCAAGAATAACGGGGTCGTTTCCCGCCTGTTCCCTCCATGGAGAAGACGATCGAATAATGGCAGAAGAAAGGGTGAAGGGTTGAATGAAAATGGAGGAGGGAGAGGAAGAGCGTGTGACAGCAGTTCCAAATCGAGAGGGAAAGGCGAAGAGTCGGTGGACGGTTGCGAGTTTGCCACGGTTCACGAAGAGGCGCCCCGGCCTACACGTCCGTTCGGAAATACTCCTACTACTCGCCGTCATCTCACTGATATGTTGGAACGGGACCACATGTCAAAGAAACATGGTGTGTAATTTCTCGTGCAAAATGTGATCTGGCCGCGTTGACCCGAGGTGCCGCATTAGTTATCGACCTTTATTTTTTTAATGGCGTGCCGATCAGTTTTGAAGCACGACTAACTGGTATTGTACGCAGAGAAAATATAAACTACTCTACCACTACTCCACCTCCAGTATAAAAAAGATATATAGGCTGGAGCTTGAGCGCTTTCTTGCTAAGGGCTGCCCACTTGCTTCTCGCACTACCACCCTCTCTCCAGATCTACAAAAGACGGCCCCTCTCTCCCTCCTCACCGGTGGTCACAGATACACCGGGGAAGAAAAGGACGTGCAGCGTTGACGCACTCGTCGTCGGCGAGCGAGGTCACACACTGACGACAAGGCCGTCCTCTCAGACATAGCGCCCGCGCGGGATGGCCTCCGTCCCCAAGCTTGTTGCCGTAGTGTGTGCGGAGGACGACGACCACGAGCGAAGCCACTTCCCGCCGACCCTCAGGTATGCTACCTCTTTTCAAACCATAACCTTGTTCCATTGCCCCATCTGCCACATCATTACATGTGGATCTTTTTCCACTCCACCATCTACCCAATCTTCTATCCTCTGCTCTGCTGGCCACGCAGACGAAAACCATAATTTGCACTATTAAAAGAAACCCTACTTCATGCAGACTAATCCATGTCTGGGTTGAATAAGGAAAGGAAGGGAGACTGTACTGTCCAAGAGAGTAGGCATCGAACCCGCATCTAGGTTGAAAAGGGGAAAATCAGTAGCTAAGGAACGAGTCTCGTGTCTCTTGGTTGAAGAAGGGTAGAAAGGCATGACAACGCAATAGAGAATGACCAGGTCGATCGGTTTGTTGTCCTCGCATAGGAAAAAGGTGGCTTAAGAGAACAAAAATGGGACGTAATCCACATATGCTACCTGGATATTTGTTGCTCTGGGCAACCATACCTCCCTCACCACTCTGCGTCCGTGGAGGTACATCGTACTAGTGCGCCCACTGTCCGAATGGGCCTCCCATGCTCTTATTGCCACTTTTTTTCTGTTAGTATAATGCCAACAGTTAAGTCAAGCAATGCTACTGCTATAGTGATGCCACATTTAACTAATGCCGCTCTCAGTCTAATGCCACCCATAAATTTAAGCAATGCCATTTAATGTCACTGGATTATTTCAGGGTTAGCTGTTGATTGTGGATGCTTTAAAGATTTTTGAGCTAAGGCATTCTAATGTTGTTGCATAGCCAGTATACCAACGATGAAACTTGTTACTACCTTTAGATTTTTGCACTGTTAATGCTTATAGATTACATATCTCACTTTCATGAGATAAGTTAATTTTTTTTGTATAGTGTCACCAAAATGCCAAGGCACTGATGTCATTTTATTTTGGTTAAACTGCACAGACAATTATGAAGACAAGAGGAAAGGTCAAGAGTGGGCACCTCCTCCGGCTGTTCTCTTGAGGAGGTATGTATGTTTGTCTCTAATGCCTGTCGACTACATACCTGACATCATGATGTAATGTTAAGTCATTTCCTTTTGTACAGTGTCACTGAATTGTCAAGGCGGTGATGGCATTTATTTTAGTAGAACTGCACAAAATTTGCTTAAAAGAAGAGGAAAGTTCAGGAATGGCTCACTTTTCCAGAAAAAACTATGTATGCCTTCCTAACATCAGCCGTTGTTGCTTTATTTATTCCTTCAAACAGGTGGTTAGAAATAGTATTTATAGCTTCTCCCATTAAGAAATTGGAATGCTTATATTTGTGAGTCTATGCTTCAACTAGTGCCACTTTTAGAGTAATCACACTTCCAATATCTATGCAAACAGGGATGCTCGATTTTAGTGGAACTGCACAAAAAGTCCAACTGGTTCAACATTTGGAGCATGTTTTTTTTCCAAACCTTTATATCCAATTGGTGGCACTATGAGCTGTTCATTACGAAGGTACATGGTTTGCTACTATCTTGCTACTCTTTTTGTAATGTCGTTAGATAGTAATACTAGTGGTTTGCATGTGAATTTATTGGCAGGGTGGACCTACATTGGAGGTGCAGGACAGGATTCAATGATTGGAGGCTCAATTTCGGTTGTATCGACTTCACCTCTTCCATCACTGTGCACATGGATATCCTTGGTCTGATGAAGAATAGGCGCTATATTTCTGCACTGAACCAGCAAATAAATTCAGTATGAAATTGTCCAGGGCAAAACATAACTGTATCAGATTGTCCAGTGCAAAACATGACAGATGCTAAACGAAAGAGACATGTTTAAACCGAAAATACAAGGTCTGGTATATGTTTACTAGCTGCTTGATATTTGTGCAGACAGAGATGCCTGCCTGTTGCTATTTGGCAAACAAACAAAGTGCCCGCAATTTTGGTTGAACTTCACAAGAGAATAGTATAGTCACTGCATGCAGTGCCATTTGAAAATAGACACGGAAAGATTGGAGTGTCACTTCATGGACTGCAGAAAAGTAGTACTGTACTATTTATTGGCCAACACTAGGTGCTTCATTGCTTTGGTCTGATTATACAATGGGCATCATTTTGCCTAAGTTAAAGTTTGTCTTCCGAAAATAGTCTCGTCGTGTGATCGAGAGAAGACGAAATCATATTGCAGTGGATGTTCCTCCATCATGTGTGGTTCATTCTCATGGGTCCAGCTGTTGGTGAAACCACTTACGTTTGCAAGAGGAATTGTAGACTTCACAAAAAAATTTGTTTTTCAGTCTGTACTGAATGTTGGCCAAGAGAAGCATCCATGTTAGTAGGAAGAATAGATGTTTTTTCTAGATCTTTGCTTTTGGAGCTACATATTTGTATATCATCTGTGAATCATTGAGATGCATTAACATGTTGATCTTATGTTTGGGAATCGTACTAGTTAGTTTTAGTTGCGACGCAAGATCCGAAGTGGCTGATCTTTGCTTTTGGAGCTACATATTTGTATATGATCTGTGAATCATTGAGATGCATTAACAGTTACTTATTTCTGTTCGCTCGGTGTTTACAAGTTACTGATCGATCACTAGCTAGCCTACAAATGCGCTCCTGGCAGTTTTATTTGCGACGCAAGATGCGAAGTGGCAGTTTTTTGAATAAAAATGCCTACCTCTAAAGAAACTGACAGGCTACACTATCGATCCCACATGGATAAAAATGCCTACCTCCGAAGAAACTCACAAGCTACACTATCGATCCTACACGGATAAATAGCGGATCATGCAGGTACTACCTCCTTTCCGGTTTGCAGGGCTCAATTCAAGAAACGACCTACTCGATCCTACACGGATAAATAGAGAATCACGCACGTACTAGTACCTCCTTTCCGATTTACAGGGCTTAATTCAAACCTCTCACGAACCAAGGTACTCCCTCCGTCCGGGATTTATTAGTCCTGTGAGCAAAGCAGCAAGACCAAGGCATGGCATATTAACGGCATGCAGAAGTTTAAGCCTAATTAATTCCAGCGATTTAAGTGGCTGCATGCGTGCCCTCGGCTATGACTCGTTGACCGCTGCTTCGCGTACTGCCTGCGAGTGATTCTGAGTGCCTGCATGCAGCCGGCCGTAATTAAGGCAGCTAGCTGATGCGAAAAAAGATACGCTTTAAATCCGTGGAATCATTATTGACAAGGAGGGAGATGATTCGAGTGCACTCGTTTGACCACCATGCCGGCGTGCGACCCAGACGGGACAGGACGGCATAGTCATAATTTCAGTTTCTCTAGTTTTCCACGGCAAGCTGGTGCGCTAAGCCAATATGCATTGAATTCCGATGATCGTCGCGCTACCTTCCGCCTATAAGTACTGTTTCCCGGCCTTCTCAGGTGCCACCGTGACCCAACTAGCCATATCCTCATAAGCCCCCACCGGCGCGACGTCGCTCGCCACGTCCGCCATGCCCTCGCCTGTCCGCGGTAGGCGAAGCCGGAGGCGGTCACCGCCGGAACTAGTGTTCGGGTTTTCACCGGAAGGCAGACGGAGGGAGGAGGCATTCTATCTGTCTTTAGATGGCAATGCGGAGATCGAGGAGTTGTTGGAGCGCAACCACGTGGCGAAGGAGCAGGAGTTGTTGGAGCGTGACCGCCTGGCGGAGGAGCAGCGTATCGCCGATTTGCGCCGCCAGCGGGACATGGAGCAGCAGTGCACAGACGCTCCAAGTCGCGACCAGAGCGCACGCAACTGGGCCGACTACGTGGAGGCCGGCGCCCGGCAAATTGCCCTGGAGGCTATCGGGCACGCACGCGTTCGCGACGCTGATTTTTACTACTAGCTCGTCAAGTGGGTTTCCCGCTTGGAAGCCGAAGCTTCGGTGGACCACGCCGACATGGAAAGGGCCAACGCGCGCGAGCAACGCGCCCTATCGCACCTCTGGCAAGTCCGAGGCGAGGCGGAGGATGCCGGTGCTGGCGTTTAGCATGGACAGCAGATGGCGGCCGGCATCGTCTAGTTAGCTAAGAGTAAGTTAGTACTTGTACGCTACTAGAGTGTTAGTGGGAGTAGATAGTTAACTTGGCTATGATGGTTGTCAACGTGGAAGTTCAGTACTCTATATGTGGATCAGACCTATTACTTTGCTCTGAATGTTGAACTTTCCGTTTGAACGTATGGAATGGGCTGTTATTTTTTTAAATGGGTTGTATTTGTCCTCCACGGTTTAGGGCGGACTTGTGGGCCTAGCAAGTTGACGCGTACACAATTAGGAGATAATTATACGTGGAGAGGATGACAGCAGGGACTCGCCAAGGTCATGGCAGTACGCAAGCAAGCGCCTCCTTATTTCAAGCCAATAAAAAATGGCTCCTCCTAGTGGATTTCTGACATCTGGGTCCCATGCCATTGTCAACGTAGTCAATAAACGAGAGAATTGCATAACGAGCGGCTGACACCAAGGACCCAGCAGCTTGCCCAGTTATTTTTGTTTTGGGTTAATTTGATAAATGCCACTCCAAATCTGGTGTATCTGAGAAATGCCACTGCAATTTCCAAACTTTGAAAAATGCCATTTCATGCCATTTCTAGTGGCATTTTTCGAAGTTTGGAGTGGCGTTTTTCAAAGTTTGCAAACTGAGTGGCGTTTTTCAAAGTTTGCAAAAATTGCAGTGGCATTTTTCAAAGTTTGGAAATTGCAGTGGCATTTTTATGAATTGCCATAATTGGAGTGGCATTTTCTAATTTGTTTTTGAGACGGAAGCAGGGTGTCAACTGGGCTATGCGGGACACTCTCGCCTGTCTAGACAGCCTTTTCTTTTATGTTTACCACAGACCAGCCCAGTAGTTTATTTTTTCTTTCTGAAAATGGCTAGCCCAGTTCTTTTGTGATTTGTCAAGTAAGTCGCTTTATCAGGCCTGTTGGGCTGCAAATCTTTCAAGACGTGGAGAGCTTCATTCGGTTGGCCGAGAAAGTGGCCTATCAGTAATGAGAAATGCGATGTACATTTTTAAAACACATCAAACCGGCAATTATTTTCAAATATCTTTTTTTCATTTCGAGATTTTAAATTGCATTGATTTTTATGCGTGGACAATTTATTCGATTTTATATTGATATACATTTATTTTTAAAATCAGTCTGAATGTGACTCGAAATTTCGGGATTAAAAAGAGTTCAGACCGCACCGACATATGCAAAATTTCGTATAATTTTTTAACCGTGGCCACAATATGGGCTGTAATGCTAACATAAAGAATATGGGCTCCAAAAAAACCCGTAAGAATTAGCAAATGGGTTGTAAATTATTTGAAATAATGGCAGATGGGTTGTATGCTGTTTTCCACAGATTTGAGGCTTTCCACAGATGGCTTGTATACTGTTGGATGTCCATCCTACGGCCGTCGTGCTTCTTCAATCTCTACTCTTCCTGCTCCAGCCGCTCAAACAAGCGCCAGCAGGACTGCCTGCTCCCTCCTCCCCATGGCCGGCTGTGCTGCCACGCAGGCCTCACCGCCCCACCGTACTCCCATCTCTGGCCTAGCGATCCCTCTACTCACCCACACCTGCTGTTATTCTTCGGCGACGGCAGACGAACCAGTAAACCCTCGTACAGTCGTACTCCCCTCCGCGTGGGAAACAAAAACAATGGCCGAGTCTTCCCTGCCTCTGTTTCGTTCCCTTCCTAGGCCTCGCCGCCGTCCACCGCGTTGGTGCTCTCGGCGTGGCGTGGTCAACGACCGACAACATTTGAAGTGGACTGTACTTGGAGAGGCTGACAGCTGGGTCCATGGCCGCACGCAAGGAAATGCCTTCTTATTATGCGCAAAATAATGATTTCCTCCACCTGACATCTGGGACCCATCGAAACGGCCTCTGTATTTCGCGAAAAAAATGTTACCGCCGCTGACAGCTCGGACCCACCAGCTATATCTTTGCATGCAAGGAAGTGCCTCCTTATTACGCACAAAAAAATGAATATCCCCCTGCTAGCTGGGACCCAGTATAGTGGGCCTACTAAGTTGACGGGGACGAAGGGCTCTGTGAACTTAGTCAATATGCACGATTCTAGCTCGACTGACCGTACGATGTCCATCCAACGGTCGTAGTGCTTCTTCAACATCTGGTCTTCTTGCTCCAGCCGTCCAAAGCAACGCCGGTCGTGCCGCCTGCTCCTGCCTCCCGTGGCCGGCTGTCCTGCCGCGGAGGCCTCACCGCCCCCATACTACTCCTACCGCTAGCCAGGCCATCCCTCCACTCCACTCACCCACACCCCCTGTTATTCTGCGGCGACGGCAGCGCAGCCGAACCAGTGAACCCTCGTACTCTTCTCCGCATGGGCATCCACTGCCGCGTCTTCCCCGGCTCCGCGTCGTCCCCTTCCTACGCCTCGCCGTCGTCCACCACCATGGTGCTGTCGGCACAGCGTGGTCAATGTGGTCAACAACCGAATTCCATCGGAAGAATACTGTACGTGGAGAGGTTGACAGCTGGGTCCACGGCAGTCGCAAGGAAGTGCCCCCTTATTACGCCGAAAATAATTATTCCTGCACCTGACAGCAGGGGCCCACCGGACGCCCACCAGTATATCACGAAAAAAACGTTTGCCCCTGACTGCTGGGACCCACCCGACGGGCCACCGTATTTCGTGAAAAAAACGTTCCCCGTGCTGTCAGCTCGGACCCACCGGAAGTGCCTCCTTATTACGCACAAAAAATGAATACCCCCTGCTAGCTAGGACCCACCTTGGTGGGAGGCTGACTTGTGGGCCTACTAAGTTGACGGGGACGGAGGGCTTTGTCAACTTAGTCAATATGCACGATTCTAGCTCCAGTGACCGTACGATGTCCATCCAACGGCCGTAGTGCTTCTTCAACATCTGGTCTTCTTGCTCCAGCCGCCCAAACCAGCGCCGGTCGTGCCTCGTGCTACTGCCTCCCGTGGCCGGCTGCGATGCGGCGGAGGCCTCACCGCCCCCTACTACTCCCACTGTTGGCCAGGCCATCCCTCTACTCACCCACACCCCCTGTTATTCTACGGCGACGGCAGCCTCACACTGCAGCGAACCAGTGAACCCCCGTACTCCTCTACGCGTGGGAATCCACTGCCGCGTCTTCCCCGGCTCTGCGTTGTCCCCTTCCTAGGCCTCGCCGTCGTCCACCGCCCTGGTGCTCTCGACGCGGCATGGTGAACGTGGTCAAGGAACGGCTTCCATTGGACATGGACTGTACATGGAGAGGCTGACAGCTGGGTCCACGGCCGCAGCAAGGAAGTGCCTCCTTATTACGTGCAAAATAATTATTCCTCCACCTGACAGCGGGGACCCACCGGACAGGCCACCGTATTTTGCGAAGAAATGTTTGCCCCTGACTGCTGGGACCAACCAGCTACATCTCCGCACGCAAGGAAGTGCCTGACAGTCGGGACCCACCTGGTCGAAGCGTATGTAGCGTTGTCATTCTGGTCGCGAACGTGTACGTACATATATACTTGTGGATGTAGAGGCGCGCACGTCTCATAGTAGAGGCGTGCACGTAGCATGTACACGTACGTACAGCGGCCAGGGTGCAAGAAAGAAAATACGGCCAAGTATGTGTACATACGGGCAGGGTGTCGAACGCCTACTCGTGCATACGTACGGCCAGGGCTAGTGTACATGGCTGGGTCGGAACGAAGAAACAGCGTCGTCGTCGTGTTCATGGGGAGGCAACGGAATGCGTCGTGTTCATGGGGAGGCAACGGAACACGTGGGAGTCAACCGGCTGGGTCGGAATGGAATGCGTGGTCGTGTTCATCGGGAGGGCTTGGACGGAGCAGGCGATGGAAACAAGGCCTGGCATACCGCAAAACGGAGGAAATGGCCTTGTGTTCGACCGGCCACGTTCCAAACGGGATTCTGTTCATCGGGAGGGGTCTGGCCTACCGCAAAATGGAGGAAACGGACCTCCTACGGTCGAAATGGGAGTCCTATTGATCGGGAGGGGTGTGGCGTACCGCAAAACGGATGAAACGGACTTGTGTTGGAGCGCTACGGTCGAAACGGGGGTCCTGTTCATCTAGAGGAGTGTGGTGTACCGCAAAACAGGACTCCACGGGATACTGTTCATCTCCACCATCGACCCCCTCTAGCCTCCACGAGCTACTGTTCATCCACCGTCGACCTCCTCCAGCCTCCACCTGCGACTGTTCATCCACGGGCTCCTGTTCATCCAGCCTCCACCGCGCGCTACTCCACCGGCTACTGTTCAACCAGCCCTCTCCACGAGCTCCTGTTCAACCACCCATCCACGGGCTACTGTTCATCCTGCCCTCCACCGTCTACTGTTCATCCTGCCCTCCACGGGATGGTCCTGTTCATCCAGCCCTCCACGGGGTCATGTTCATCCAACCCCAACCGGCTAGATCGATCGGGGTCCTGTTCATCCAGAGGTAACACCACGGGGTCCTCTTCATCCATCCCCACCGGGAACTGTTCATCCAACCCCCCCCCCTCCCCGCAACGCTCATTGTTCATCCAGAGGCAGCATCGATCGGCTTCAGTTAGCAGCAGTAGCGAAGGAATCGCTTGATCGGGTTCAGTTAACAGCCATCGATCGATCGCTCGGGTTCAGTAACGCGTAGCCTGCAGTGCAATCGCCCGGGTTTAGTTAGAGCCCAACACCCCGCTTGGGTTCAGTTAGAGCCAATGCCTCGCACACACGCGTGTACGTGTACGAGAGAAGCGCGCATCGCTCGGCCCCCGACCTCCCACCATAACCGGGGACTCCCCGAAATTTTCCTCCCCCTCGCTTCTACCACGGTTTTTTCTGTCATGGACAGCCCAAAGAATGTCATGCAGCTGTGTCTCCGGCCCGCCCAGGACGAAAAGCCCATTTTCTGTCATGATTTTTTGTCATAGAAGTAGAAGCCCACCACATCTATGATGATACCGGGTTTTGTCACAATTATCGTCATAGAAGTGTCATATGTATGACAGAAAAAAATTTCGTTCGGCCCAAAATGTCACGGATGTGTCTTTTTTTTGTAGTGCGTGGAAGGCAAGCTTGGCAATACAGATATATAGATCTCCTTCCTTGTAACCGACTCTGTGTAACCCTAGCCCCCTCCGGTGTCTATATAAACCGGAGGGTTTAGCCCGTAGGACCAAGAACAACAATCATACCATAGGCTAGCTTCTAGGGTTTAGCCTCTGCGATCTCGTGGTAGATCAACTCTTGTAATACTCATATAATCAAGAACAATCAAGCAGGAGTAGGGTTTTACCTCCATCGAGAGGGCCCGAACCTGGGTAAAAACATCGTGTCCCCCGTCTCCTGTTACCATCCGCCTAGATGCACAGTTCAGGACCCCCTACCCGAGATCCGCCGGTTTTGACACCGACACATGGCATCTTTTCAATAGCATCAACTTTAGCTTTGTCAACTTCAATACCTATTTCAGAAATTTTATGCCCAAGACAATACCTTCATTAACCATCAAGTGGCATTTCTCCTAATTCAAGACAAGATTAGTTTCTTCACATATCTGCAAAACTCGATCAAGGTTGCTTAAGCAATCATCAAAAGAGGATCCATAAACGGAGAAATCGTCCATGAAAACCTCACATATCTTTTCACAAAAGTCAGAAAATATAGCCATCATGCATCTTTGAAAGGTAGCAGGTGCATTACATAAACCAAAAGGCATACGTCTATAAGCAAAAGAACCGAAAGGGAAAGTAAAAGTGGTCTTTGATTGATCATCAGCTGACACGGGTATTTGAGAGAAGCCAGAGTAACCATCTAGAAAGCAAAAATATGTATGTTTGGATAATCTTTCTAGCATTTGATCAATAAAAGGCAAAGGGTAATGATCTTTTTTAGTAGCCTTATTTACTTTGCGGAAATCAATTACCATCCTATAACCTGTAATAATTCTTTGCAGAATCAATTCTTCTTTATCATTAGGAACAACAGTAATACATCCCTTCTTAGGGACACAATGGACATGACTTACCCACTTACTATTAGCAATGGGATAAATTATATCTGCCTCAAGGAGCTTTAATATTTATTTTCTTACCACTTCTTTCATCTTAGGATTCAGCTGTCGTTGATGATCAATAACTGGTTTGGCGTCTTCCTCCAAATTTATTTTGTGTTGACATAGAGTGGGACTAATGCACGGTGCTTCTTCAGAGATTTCAATAATTTCTCTTCCTCCTTCTCTGAAAGTTTAGCACTAATAATAATAGGATATATTTTCTTTTCATCAAGATAAGCATATTTAAGAGTATCAGGTAATGGTTTAAGCTCAAACATGGGATCACCCTTGGGTGGAGGAGGATCCCGTAGGATTTCAACGGGCAAGTTGTGTTTCAGAATAGGTCCCTGTTTAAAGAATACTTCATCTATTTCCCTTCTTTCATTCATGAACATATCATTTTCATGGTCTAGCAAATATTGTTCTAATTGATTTGTAGGAGGCACGGCGATAGAAGCAAGACCAATAATTTCATCTTTACTAGGCAATTCTTTATCATGGGGTTGTCTACGAAATTTAGAAAAATTAATCTCATGAGACATATCCCCTAAACCAAGAGAAACAATATCCTTATTGCAGTCTATCTTAGCATTAACAGTATTCAAGAAGGGTCTACCAAATATAATGGGACAAAAGCTATCTTGAGGGGAACCAAGAACAAGAAAATCTGCAGGATATTTAGCCTTCCCACACAAGACTTCAACGTCTCTAACAATCCCAATTGGTGAAATAGTATCTCTATTAGCAAGCTTAATGGTAACATCGATATCTTCTATGTCAGCTGGTGCAATATCATGCATAATTTCTTTGTATAAGGAAATAGGTATTGCACTAGCACTAGCACCCATATCACACAAGCCATGATAACAATGATCTCCTATTTTAACAGAAATAACAGGCATGCCTACGACAGGTCTACGTTTATCTTTAGCACCAGGTTTAGCAACTCTAGAAGTCTCATCATAGAAGTAAATAACCTGCCCATCAATATTATCCGCCAAGAGATCTTTAACCATAGCAACATTAGGTTCAACTTTAACTTGCTCAAGGGGTTTAGGTGTCTTAATATTACTTTTGTTGACCACAGTTGAAGCTTTAGCATGTTTCTTTATTCTAATAGGGAAAGGTGGTTTCTCAACATAAGCAGTAGGAACAATAGGATCATTATAAGTGATAGTCTTTTATTCAAATTTAATAGGTGCAACTACTTTTACTTCAATGGGAGGATTATATTTAAACCAATTCTCTTTAGGGAGATCAACATGAGTAGTAAAGGATTCACAAAAAGAAGCTACTATCTTAGAGTCAAGTCCATATTTACTGCTAAATTTACGAAAAACATATGAAGGAAATATGCCCTAGAGGCAATAATAAAGTTATTATTTATTTCCTTATATCATGATAAATCTTTATTATTCATGCTAGAATTTTATTAACAGGAAACATGATACATGTGTGAATACATAGACAAACAGAGTGTCACTAGTATGCCTCTACTTGATTAGCTCGTTGATCAAAGATGGTTATGTTTCCTAGCCATAGACAAAGAGTTGTAATTTTATTAACGGGGTCACATCATTAGGAGAATTATGTGATTGACTTGACCCATTCCGTTAGCTTAGCACTTGATCGTTTAGTATGTTGCTATTGCTTTCTTCATGACTTATACATGTTCCTACGACTATGAGATTATGCAACTCCTATTTACTAGAGGAACACCTCGTGTGCTACCAAACGTCACAACGTAACTGGGTGATTATAAAGGTGCTCTACAGGTGTCTCCGAAGGTACTTGTTGGGTTGGCGTATTTCGAGATTAGGATTTGTCACTCCGATTGTCGGAGAGGTATCTCTGGGCCCACTCGATAATACACATCACTTAAGCCTTGCAAGCATTGTAACTAATAAGTTAGTTGCGGGATGATGTATTACGGAACGAGTAAAGAGACTTCTCATGGGG
This sequence comes from Triticum urartu, assembly GCF_003073215.2. Classification (NCBI taxonomy): domain Eukaryota; kingdom Viridiplantae; phylum Streptophyta; class Magnoliopsida; order Poales; family Poaceae; genus Triticum; species Triticum urartu. The sequence continues at coordinate 15,735,508 of NC_053026.1, forward strand.
CGCGCCTAGGGTGGCCGGCCCCCTCCCCCTCCTCCACTCCTTTATATATGGGGAGGGAGGCACCCCTTGGAGACACAACAATTGATCTCTTGGATCTCTTAGCCGTGTGCAGTGCCCCCCTCCACCATAATCCACCTTGATAATATCGTAGCGGTGCTTAGGCGAAGCACTGCATCAGTAGAACATCATCATCGTCACCACGCTGTCGTGCTGACGGAACTCTCCCTCAAAGCTCGGCCGGATCAGAGTTCGAGGGACGTCATCAAGTTGAACATGTGCAGAACTCGGAGGTGTCGTGCGTTCGATACTTGATCGGTCGGGTCATGAAGACGTACGACAACATCAACCGTGTTGTGCTAACGCTTCCTCTTTCGGTCTACGAGGGTACGTAGACACACTCTCCCCTCTCGTTGCTATGCATCACCATGATCTTGCGTGTGCGTAGGAATTTTTTTGAAATTACTACGTTCCCCAACAACATCGGCATCCATAAAATATTTAACACAATCAAACTTAGGTGTTATACCTGACTCCTTACCTTCGTTGAGATCCCAATCTTCAGAGTTGCGTTTAATTCTCTCCAATAAATTCCATTTGTATTCAATAGTCTTCATCATAAAGGAACCAGTACAAGAAGTATCGAGCATGGTGCGATTGTTGTCAGAAAGCCGAGCATAAATTTTTTGAATAATCATTTCTCTTGAGAGCTCATGGTTGGGGCATGAATATAACATTGACTTAAGCCTCCCCCAAGCTTGAGCGATGCTTTCTCCTTCGTGAGGTCAAAAATTATATATATAATTATGATCACGATAAACAAGATGCATAGGATAAATCTTCTGATGAAATTCCAATTTCAATCGCTTATAGTCCCATGATACCATATCATCACATAGCCTATACCATGTCAATGCATCTCCCTTCAAAGATAAAGGGAAGACCTTCTTCTTGATAACATCATCCGGCATACCTGCAAGCTTAAATAATCCACAAACTTCATCCTCATAGATTAAGTGTAAGTCGGGATGCAGTGTTCCATCTCCTGCAAAAGGATTAGCTAGCAGTTTCTCTATCATACGCGAAGGAATTTCAAAGTAGACACTTTCAATACGTCCAGTAGGTTAAGGAGCAACTATTTGCTCCACCGGTCAAGGTGAAGATACCCCGAACAAGCCGCTCAAAGGATTACTTTCCCTAGTAACAAGTGACAGTAAATTTCAGCACACTATATAATTTTTCCTTACCAAATTCCACCTACCAAAGGCGCTTCACTCCCCGGCAACGGTGCCAGAAAAGAGTCTTGATGACCCACAAGTATAGGGGATCTATCGTAGTCCTTTCGATAAGTAAGAGTGTCGAACCCAACGAGGAGCAGAAGGAAATGATAAGCGGTTTTCAGCAAGGTAGTGTTTTCAGCAAGTTGATTGTTTAGCCGTGTGTGGTGCCCCCCGTTGGGGAACGTAGTAATTTCAAAAAAATTCCTACGCACACACAAGATCATGGTGATGCATAGCAACGAGAGGGGAGAGTGTGATCTACGTACCCTTGTAGACCGACAGCGGAAGCGTTATGACAACGCGGTTGATGTAGTCGTACGTCTTCACGGCCCGACCGATCAAGCACCGAAACTATGACACCTCCGAGTTTTAGCACACGTTCAGCTCGATGACGATCCCGGACTCCGATCCAGCAATGTATCGGGGAAGAGTTCTATTAGCACGATGGCGTGGTGACGATCTTGATGTTCAACTGTCGCAGGGCTTCGCCTAAGCACCACTACAATATTATCGAGGTATATGGTCGAAGGGGGCACCGCACACGGCTAAGAATATGATCATGAGGATCAACTTGTGTGTCTAGGGGTGCCCCCTACCCCTGTATATAAAGGAGAAAGGGGAGGAGGCCGGACGGCCCTATTGGCGCGTCAAGGAGGAGTCCTCCTCCTAGTAGGAGTAGGACTCCTACAAGGAGGGGAAAAGGAAGTGGGGAGGGAGCAGGAAAAGGGGGGCGCCGCCCCCCCCCCTCTCCTAGTCCAATTCGGACCAAGGGGGGAGGAGGCGCGCGGCCCACCCTGGCTGCCCTTCTCTCTCTCCACTAAGGCCCATATGGCCCATTACTTCTCCCGGGGGGTTCCGGTAACCCTCCAGCACTCCGATTTTCTCCGAAATCACCCGGAACACTTCCGGTGTCTGAATATAGCCGTCCAATATATCAATCTTTATGTCTGCTAGACTTATAGCAAGACACACATCAGTTCTGGTACACAGCATTGCATACATGATAGAGCCTATGGCTGAAGCATAGGGAACATCTTTCATTTTCTCTCTATCTTCTGCATTGGTCGGGAATTGAGTCTTACTCAATTTCACACCTTGTAACACAGGCAAGAATCCTTTCTTTGCTTGATCCATTTTGAACTTTTTCAAAACTTTGTCAAGGTATGTGCTTTGTGAAAGTCCAATTAAGCGTCTTGATCTGTCTCTATAGATCTTAATGCCCAATATGTAAGCAGCTTCACCAAGGTCTTTCATTGAAAAACTCTTATTCAAGTATCCCTTTATGCTATCCAGAAATTCTATATCATTTCCGATTAGTAATATGTCATCTACATATAATATCAGAAATGCTACAGAGCTCCCACTCACTTTCTTGTAAATACAGGCTTCTCCAAAAGTATGTACAAAACCAAATGCTTTGATCACACTATCAAAGCGTTTATTCCAACTCCGAGATTCTTGCACCAGTCCATAAATGGATCGCTGGAGCTTGCATACTTTGTTAGCTCCCTTTGGATCGACAAAACCTTCTGGCTGCATCATATACAACTCTTCTTCCAGAAATCCATTCAGGAATGCAGTTTTGACATCCATCTGCCAAATTTCATAATCATAAAATGCGGCAATTGCTAACATGATTCGGACAGACTTAAGCATCGCTACGGGTGAGAAGGTCTCGTCGTAGTCAATCCCTTGAACTTGTCGAAAACCTTTTGCGACAAGTCGAGCTTTGTAGACAGTAACATTACCGTCAGCGTCAATCTTCTTATTGAAGATCCATTTATTCTCAATTGCTTGCCGATCATTGGGCAAGTCAACCAAAGTCCATACTTTGTTCTCATACATGGATCCCATCTCAGATTTCATGGCTTCAAGCCATTTTTGCGGAATCTGGGCTCACCATCGCTTCTCCATAGTTCGTAGGTTCATCATGATCTAGTAGCATGACTTCTAGAACAGGATTACCGTACCACTCTGGTGCGGATCTTACTCTGGTTGATCTACGAGGTTCAGTAGTATATTGTTCTGAAGTTTCATGATCATCATCATTAGCTTCCTCACTAATTGGTGTAGATGTCACAGAAACTGGTTTCTGTGATGTACTACTTTCCAATAAGGGAGCAGGTACACTTACCTCATCAAGTTCTACTTTCCTCCCACTCACTTCTTTCGAGAGAAACTCCTTCTCTAGAAAGTTTCCGAATTTAGCAACAGAAGTCTTGCCTTCGGATCTGTGACAGAAGGTGTATCCAATAGTTTCCTTTGGATATCCTATGAAGACACATTTCTCCGATTTAGGTTCGAGCTTATCAGGTTGAAGCTTTTTCACATAAGCATCGCAACCCCAAACTTTCAGAAACGACAACTTTGGTTTCTTGCCAAACCATAGTTCATAAGGCGTCGTCTCAATGGATTTTGATGGTGCCCTATTTAACGTGAATGCGGCCGTCTCTAGAGCATAACCCCAAAACGATAGCGGTAAATCAGTAAGAGACATCATAGATCGCACCATATCAAGTAAAGTACGATTACGACGTTCGAACACACAATTACGCTGTGGTGTTCCGGATGGCGTGAGTTGCGAAACTATTCCGCATTGTTTCAAATGTACACCAAACTCGTAACTCAAATATTCTCCTCCACGATCAGATCGTAGGAATTTTATTTTCTTGTTACGATGATTTTCAACTTCACTCTGAAATTCTTTGAACTTTTCAAACGTTTCAGACTTATGTTTCATTAAGTAGATATACCCATATCTGCTTAAGTCATCTGTGAAGGTGAGAAAATAACGATATCCGCCACGAGCCTCAACATTCATTGGACCACATACATTTGTATGTATGATTTCCAACAAATCTGTTGCTCTCTCCATAGTACCGGAGAATGGTGTTTTTGTCATCTTACCCATAAGGCACGGTTCGCAAGTACCAAGTGATTCATAATCAAGTGGTTCCAAAAGTCCATCAGTATGGAGTTTCTTCATGCGCTTTACACCGATATGACCCAAACGGCAGTGCCACAAATAAGTTGCACTATCATTATCAACTTTGCATCTTTTGGCTTCAACATTATGAATATGTGTGTCACTACTATCGAGATTTAATAAGAATAGACCACTCTTTAAGGGTGCGTGACCATAAAAGATATTACTCATATAAATAGAACAACCATTATTCTCTGATTTAAATGAATAACTGTCTCGCATCAAACAAGATCCAGATATAATGTTCATGCTTAGCGTTGGCACCAAATAACAATTATTTAGGTCTAATACTAATCCCAAAGGTAGATGTAGAGGTAGCGTGCCAACCGCGATCACATCGATTTTGGAACCATTTCCCACGCGCATCGTCACCTCGTCCTTAGCCAATATTTGCTTAATCCGTAGTCCCTGTTTCGAGTTGCAAATGTTAGCAACAGAACCAGTATCAAATACCCAGGTGCTACTGCGAGCATTAGTAAGGTACACATCAATAACATGTATATCACATATACCTTTGTTCACCTTGCCATCCTTCTTATCCGCCAAATACTTGGGGCAGTTCCGCTTCCAGTGACCAGTCTGCTTGCAGTAGAAGCACTCAGTTTCAGGCTTAGGTCTAGGTTTGGGTTTCTTCTCTTGAGTAGCAACTTGCTTGCTGTTCTTTTTGAAGTTCCCCTTCTTCTTCCCTTTGCCCTTTTTCTTGAAACTAGTGGTCTTGTTGACCATCAACACTTGATGCTCCTTCTTGATTTCTACCTCTGCAGCTTTTAGCATTGCGAAGAGCTCGGGAGTAGTCTTATTCATCCCTTGCATATTATAGTTCATCACGAAGCTCTTGTAGCTAGGTGGCAGTGATTGGAGAATTCTGCCAATGACGCAATCATCTGGAAGATTAACTCCCAATTGAATCAAGTGATTATTATACCCAGACATTTTGAGTATATGTTCACTGACAGAACTGTTCTCCTCCATCTTGCAGCTATAGAACTTATTGGAGACTTCATATCTCTCAATCCGGGCATTTGCTTGAAATATTAACTTCAACTCCTGGAACATCTCATATGCTCCATGACGTTCAAAACGTCATTGAAGTCCCGATTCTAAGCCGTAAAGCATGGCACACTGAACTATCGAGTAGTCATCAGCTTTGCTCTGCCAGCCGTTCATAACATCTGGTGTTGCTCCAGCAGCAGGCCTGGCACCCAGTGGTGCTTCCAGGACGTAATTCTTCTGTGCAGGAATGAGTATAATCCTCAAGTTACGGACCCAGTCCGTGTAATTGCTACCATCATCTTTCAACTTTGCTTTCTCAAGGAACGCATTAAAATTCAACGGAACAACAGCACGGGCCATCTATCTACAATCAAACATAAACAAGCAAGATACTATCAGGTACTAAGTTCATGATAAATTTAGGTTCAATTAATTATATTACTAAAGAACTCCCACTTAGATAGACATCCCTCTAATCCTCTAAGTGATTACGTGATCGAAATCAACTAAACCATGTCCGATCATCATGTGAGATGGAGTAGTTTCATTGATGAACATCACTATGTTGATCATATCTACTATATGATTCACGCTCGACCTTTCGGTCTCTGTGTTCCGAGGCCATATCTGTATATGCTTGGCTCGTCAAGTATAACCTGAGTATTCCGCGTGTGCAACTGTTTTGCACCCGTTGTATTTGAACGTAGAGCCTATCACACCCGATCATCACGTGGTGTCTCAGCACGAAGAACTTTCACAACGGTGCATACTCAGGGAGAACACTTCTTGATAATTAGTGAGAGATCATCTTAAAATGCTACCGTCAAACAAAGCAAGATAAGCTGCATAAAAGATAAACATCACATGCAATCAATATAGGTGATATGATATGGCCATCATCATCTTGTGCTTGTGATCTCCATCTTCGAAGCACCGTCATGATCACCATCGTCACCATCGTAGCATCGTTGTCGTCTCGCCAATCTTATGCTTCCACGACTATCGCTACCGTTTAGTGATAAAGTAAAGCATTACAGCGCAATTGCATTGCATACAATAAAGCGACAACCATATGGCTCCTGCCAGTTGCCGATAACTTGGTTACAAAACATGATCATCTCATACAATAAAATTTAGCATCATGTCTTGACCATATCACATCACAACATGCCCTACAAAAACAAGTTAGACATCCTCTACTTTGTTGTTGCAAGTTTTACGTGGCTGCTACGGGCTTAAGCAAGAACCAATCTTACCTACGCATAAAAACCACAACGATAGTTTGTCAAGTTGGTGATGTTTTAACCTTCGCAAGGACCGGGCGTAGCCACACTTGGTTCAACTAAAGTTGTATAAACTGACACCCACTAGCCACCTTTGTGCAAAGCACGTCGGGAGAACCGGTCTCGCGTAAGCGTACGCGTAATGTCGGTCCGGGCCGCTTCGTCCAACAATACCGCCGAACCAAAGTATGACATGCTGGTAAGCAGTATGACTTATATCGCCCACAACTCACTTGTGTTCTACTCGTGCATATAACATCAACACATAAAACCTAGGCTCGGATGCCACTGTTGGGGAACGTAGTAATTTCAAAAAATTTCCTATGCACACACAAGATCATGATGATGCATAGCAACAAGAGGGGAGAGTGTGATCTATGTACCCTTGTAGACCGATAGCGGAAGCGTTATGACAACGCGGTTGATGTAGTCGTACGTCTTCACGGCCCGGCCGATCAAGCACCGAAACTACGGCACCTCCGAGTTTTAGCACATGTTCAGCTCGATGACGATCCCCGGACTCCGATCCAGCAAAGTATCGGGGAAGAGTTCCGTCAGCACGACGGCGTGGTGACGATCTTGATGTTCAACTGTCGCAGGGATTCGCCTAAGCACCACTACAATATTATCGAGGTATATGGTGGAAGGGGGCACCGCACACGGCTAAGAATATGATCACGAGGATCAACTTGTGTGTCTAGGGGTGCCCCCTGCCCCTGTATATAAAGGAGCAAGGAGAGGAGGCCGGCCGGCCCTATTGGCGCGCCAAGGAGGAGTCCTCCTCCTAGTAGGAGTAGGACTCCTACTAGGAGGGGAAAAGGAAGTGGGGAGGGAGAAGGAAAAGGGGGGCGCCGCCCCCCCTCTCCTAGTCCAATTCGGACCAAGGGGGGAGGAGGCGCGCGGCCCACCCTGGCTGCCCTTCTCTCTCTCCACTAAGGCCCATATGGCCCATTACTTCTCCCGAGGGGGTTCCGGTAACCCTCCGGCACTCCGGTTTTCTCCGAAATCACCCGGAACACTTCCAGTGTCCGAATATAGCCGTCCAATATATCAATCTTTATGTCTCGACCATTTCGAGACTCCTCATTATGTCCATGATCACATCCGGGACTCCTAACAAACTTCGGTACATCAAAAAACTCATAAACTCATATAACTGTCATCGAAACCTTAAGCGTGCGGACCCTACGGGTTCGAGAACAATGTAGACATGACCGAGATATGTCTCCGGTCAATAACCAATAGCGGAACCTGGATGCTCATATTGGCTCCCACATATTCTACGAAGATCTTTATCGGTCAGACCGCATAACAACATACGTTGTTCCCTTTGTCATCGGTATGTTACTTGCTCGAGATTCGATCGTCGGTATCTCAATACCTAGTTCAATCTCGTTACCGGCAAGTCTCTTTACTCGTTCTGTAATACATCATGTCGCAACTAACTCATTAGTTGCAATGCTTGCAAGGCTTATGTGATGTGTATTACCGAGAGGGCCCAGAGATACCTCTCCGACAATCGGAGTGAAAAATCCTAATCTCGAAATACGCCAACCCAACATTTACCTTTGGAGACACCTGTAGAGCTCCTTTATAATCACCCAGTTATGTTGTGATGTTTGGTAGCACACGAAGTGTTCCTCCGGCAAATGGGAGTTGCATAATCTCATAGTCATAGGAACATGTATAAGTCATGAAGAAAGCAATAGCAACATACTAAACGATCGGGTGCTAAGCTAATGGAATGGGTCATGTCAATCACATCATTCTCCTAATAATGTGATCCCGTTAATCAAATGACAACACATGTCTATGGTTAGGAAACATAACCATCTTTGATTAACGAGCTAGTCAAGTAGAGGCATACTAGTGACGTTTAGTTTGTCTATGTATTCACACAAGTATTATGTTTCCGGATAATACAATTCTAGCATGAATAATAAACATTTATCATGATATAAGGAAATAAAATAATAACATTATTATTGCCTCTAGGGCATATTTCCTTCACCCCCCCTCCACAGAATTCCACCTCGGTCATATCATTGTAGTGCTTAGGAGAAGCCCTACGTCGGTAACTTCATCATCACCGTCATCATGCCATTGTGCTGACGATACTCTCCCTCGGCCTCAACTAGATCAAGAGTACGAGGGGCATCACCGAGCTAAACGTGTGCAGGTCGCGGAGGTGCCGTGCATTCGGTACTTGATTGGTTGGATCGCAAATACATTTGATTACCCACAAGTATAGGGGATCTATCATACTCCTTTCGATAAGTAAGAGTGTCTAACCCAACGAGGAGCCGAAGGAAATGATAAGAGGTTTTTAGCAAGGTATTCTCTGCAAGCACTGAAATTATCGGTAACAGATAGTTTTGTGATAAGGTAATTGGTAATGAGTAGCAGGTAATAAAAGTAAATAAGGTGCAACAAGATGGCCCAATCGTTTTTGTAGAAAAGGACAATCCTGGACAAACTCTTATATGAAGTAAAGCGCTCCCAAGGGCACATGGGAATTATCGTCAAGCTAGTTTTCATCACGATCATATGATTCGCGTTCGGTACTTTGATAATCTGATATGTGGGTGGACCGGTGCTTGGGTACTGCCCTTACTTGGACAAGCATCCCACTTATGATTAACCCCTATTGCAAGCATTCGCAACTACAACAGAAGTATTAAGGTAAACCTAACCATAGCACGAAACATATGGATCCAAATCAGCCCCTTACGAAGCAACGCATAAACTGGGGTTTAAGCTTCTATCACTCTAGCAACCCATCATCTACTTATTACTTCCCAATGCCTCCCTTTAGGCCCAAACAATGGTGAAGTGTCATGTAGTCAACGTTCACCTGACACCACTAGAGGGATGACAACATACATCTCATCAAAATATCGAACGAATACCAAATTCACATGACTACTAATAGCAAGACTTCTCCCATGTCCTCAGGAACAAACGTAACTACTCACAAATCATATTCATGTTCATAATCAGAGGGGTATTAATATGCATAATGGATTTGAACATATGATCTTCCACCATGTAAACCAACTAGCGTCAACTACAAGGTGTAATCAACAGTACTAGCAACCCACGAGTACCAATCTGAGGTTTGGATACAAAGATTGGATACAAGAGATGAACTAGGGTTTGAGATGAGATGGTGCAGGTGAAGATGTTGATGGAGATTGACCCCCTCCCGATGAGAGGATCGTTGGTGATGACGATGCTGATGATTTCCCCCTCCCGGAGGGAAGTTTCCCCGGCAAAACAGCTCTGCCAGAGCCCTTGATTGGTTCCGCCAAGGTTCCGCCTTGTGGCGGCGGAGTCTTGACCCGAAAGCTTCGTTATGATTTTTTCCTCGACGAAAGACTCCATATAGCATAAGATGGGCATTGGAGGGCCACCAGGGGGCCCACAAGGCAGGGGGCGCGCCCCCCACCCTCGTGGTCAGGGCGTGCCCCCCATCTGGAACTTCTTGCGCTCTGTATTTTTTATATATTCTGGAAATAGCTTTCGTGAAGTTTCAGGACTTTTGGAGCTGTGCAGAATAGGTCTCTAATATTTGCTCCTTTTCCAGCCCAGAATCCCAGCTGCCAGTATTCTCCCTCTTCATGTAAACCTTGTAAAATAAGAGAGAATAGGCATAAGTATTGTGACATAATGTATAATAACAGCCCATAATGCAATAAATATTGATATAAAAGCATGATGCAAAACGGACATATCAACGTTCGACTACATCAACCGCGTTTCAGAACACTTCCACTTTCGATCTACGAGGGTACGTAGACATACTCTTCCCTTCTCGTTGCTATGCATCACCTAGATGTATCTTGCGTGTGCGTAGGAAATTTTTTGAAATTACTGCGTCCCCCAACAGATGATGACGAAGATATGAGTGGGTAGATACCTCCCACGCACTTGCCCCTAAGAAGCACTCTCCTCATGTCCAAGTCCTTTACCAAAAAAAATAAGGATAGAATTCAATAAGAACACGATTATCAAGAGTAAATCTATGAACTGAAAGAAGATTTTTTTTTGATGTTGTAGGGACATATAGAACACTTTTTAGATGCAGATTCTTTATGGGGGTTTTCACAATTGAACTACCAACATGAGTGATTTTCATACCAGAACCGCTAGCAGTATGCACTTGGTCATGTCCACAATACTTGTCTCTGATCATCAGCTTGTCGAGCTCCTCTGTGATGTGATTTGTGGTGCTCGTGTCCGCATACTGATACGTCTCCAACGTATCTATAATTTTGGATTGCTCCATGCTATTATATTATCTATTTTGGATGTTAATGGGCTTATTTTACACTTTTTATAGTATTTTTGGGACTAACCTATTAACCGGAGGCCTAGCCCAAATTGCTGTTTTTTTGCCTATTTTAGAGTTTCGCCGAAAAGGAATATCAAACGGAGTCCAAACGGAATGAAACCTTCGGGAGCATTATTTTTGGAACGAACATGCTCCAGGAGACTTGGAGTGGACGTCAAGCAATCAACGAGGCGGCCACCAGGCAGGGGGCATGCCCTCCACCCTCGTGGGCCCCTCGTTGCTCCACCGACGTACTTCTTCCTCCTATATATATCCACGTACCCCCAAACATCCAGGAGCACCACGAAAACCTAATTCCACCGCCGCAACCTTCTGCACCCAAGAGATCCCATCTTGGGGCCTTTTCCGGAGCTCCGCCGGAGGGGGCATTTATCACGATGGGCCTCTACATCAACTCCATGGCCTCTCCGATGATGTGTGAGTTGTTTACTTCAGACCTTCGGGTCCATATCTAGTAGCTAGATGGCTTCTTTTCTCTCTATGGATCTCAATACAAAGTTCTCCTTGATTCTCTTGGAGATCTATTCGATGTAATCTTGTTTTCCGGTGTGTTTGTCGAGATCCAATGAATTGTGGATTTATGATCTAGATTATCTATGAACAATATTTGAATCTTCTCCGAATTCTTTTATGTATGATTGGTTTATCTTTGCAAGTCTCTTCAAATTATCAGTTTGGTTTGGCCTACTAGATTGATCTTTCTTGCAATGGGATAAGTGCTTAGCTTTGGGTTCAATCTTGCGGTGCTCAATCCCAGTGACAGAAAGGGAAACGACACGTATTGTATTGTTGCCATCGAGGATAAAAAGATGGGATTTATATCATATTGCATTGGTTTATCCCTCTACATCATGTCATCTCGCTTAAGGCGTTACTCTGTTCGTATGAACTTAATACTCTAGATGCATGCTGGATAGGGGTCCATGTGTGGAGTAATAGTAGTAGATGCAGGTAGGAGTCGGTCTACTTGTCTCGGACGTGATGCCTATATACATGATCATGCCTAGATATTCTCATAATTATTCGCTTTTCTATCAATTGCTCGAAAGTAATTTGTTCACCGACCGTAATACTTATGCTATCTCGAGAGAAGCCACTAGTGAAACCTATGGCCCCCGGGTCTATTTTCCATCATATTAATCTCCCGTCAACAAGTTATTTCTGGTGCCGTTTATTTTGCTTTATTTACTTTCAATCTATATTATAAAAATACCAAAATTATTTATCTTATTATTATCATCTCTATCAGATCTCACTCTTGCAAGTGGCCGTGAAGGGATTGACAACCCCTTTATCGCGTTGGTTGCGAGGTTCTTATTTGTGTGTGTAGGTACGAGGTGACTCACGCGTGGTCTCCTACTGGAATGATACCTTGGTTCTCAAAAACTGAGGGAAATACTTACGCTGCTCTACTGCATCACCCTTTCCTATTCAAGGGAAAACCAACGCAATGCTTAAGAGGTAGCACATACCAGTTCATGTCGACACCGTAGGAGTCGGTGACCATGTTGGCCCCCTTCTCCTCATGTTCATCTTCATCATCATACCGATGCCAACAATCACGAGCACCTCCTGCATGATGCTTATAACAAATTTGACACTCTGGATAGTCTCGAACTTGCTGCTGACATTGTTGTTGTGGGCGACCGCGGCCACCGCCGCCGCTGCCGTTGCTACCAGATGGGGTTGGGAAGGTGCGCCTGCCTTGGCCGCGGCCCCTGCTATTGTTGCGCCTGCGGCCTCTGCTGTAGCCGCGCCCGCGCCCCCCATAGGCTAGGTTTGCTGAGGTCTTGAACCCTGCATCAGGACCGTCGCCGAGCATCTCCATGCGCTGATCAAACGCCGCAATCTGGGTGAATAGATCATCTACTGAGATCTGATTCTTTACTGTACCGATGGCTGCCACAAGAGGGTCATAGTCTCTGTCGAGGCCGGCAAGAATGTAATCCACCATCTCTAGGTCCGAGACGGGGCAACCTACCGCTGCGAGCTCATCCCCCAGGTTCTTCATCCTGGAGATATAGGCTCTGCTAAATATTGAGCCGTTTTTGTGTTGGTGATGGCAATCCGCAGGTTGGTGATGCGCGATTGGGACCGCGAGGCAAACAAGGTGGTGATGGCAGTCCAGAGATCAAAAGTCGTCTCCTTGCTCGCAACTTGGGCGAGGATGTCCATTGACAGAGAATTCGGGAGGTGGCTAAGGACTTGCTGGTCCTTTGATATCCACTGTGCATACAGAGGATTGGGTTCTGCGGCGACAGTTTTGTCCACCTACTACTACTGCACCGTCTTCGTTGGCGCTGCATCTGATCCGTCGAGGAAGCCGGTGACCTGCGCTCCTCGTAAGCCTGACATGACCTATGCCTTCATAGGATGAAATTGGTCTTGGTGAGCTTCTCATATGGGAGAGCACCAAGGTTGAGAGAGATGATAGATGACGACGACATGGCGAGGGTAATCGAGGAAGGAGGTTGTTGGCTGGATCGATGGGAAGAGGATGGCTATGTACACCATGTTAGATGGGAAGCGCTTCTGCTACCTCGTGAGGGAGCCGCGTGTATATATTGATGTGAAGTAGGAAATGCCCCTGTCGTGGCTTACAAGAAGATAATGATCTCTTTGGGGATTCGGTTTGTTACATAAATGTTTTGCTATTAGAGTTTCATAAAAGTTTTGCAGATCATTCTTTTTTATAGTAGTTCATTCTTTGAGCTAAATGACCCTGAAATTGAAAAGCACTTCAGATGAACTCTGAAGAGGTTGAAAATTGGCATGGCATTGATAACCCACAAGTATAGGGGATCGCAACAGTTTTCGAGGGTAGAGTATTCAACCCAAATTTATTGATTCGACACAAGGGGAGCCAAAGAATATTCTGAAGTATTAGCAGCTGAGTTCTCAATTCAACCACACCTGGAAACATAATATCTGCAGCAAGGTATTTAGTAGCAAAGTAATATGATAGTAGTGGTAACGATAGCAAAAGTAATGGTAGCAAAAGTAATATTTTTAGGTTTTATAGTGATGGTAACAGTAGCAGCGGAAAAGTAATAGGCGAAGAACAATATATGGAAAACTCGTAGGCATTGGATCGGTGATGGAGAATTATGTCGGATGCGATCGATCATGTAACAGTCATAACATAGGGTGACACAGAACTAGCTCCAGTTCATCAATGTAATGTAGGCATGTATTCCGAATATAGTCATACGTGCTTATGGAAAAGAAATTGCATGACATCTTTTTTCCTACCCTCCCGTGGCAGTGGGGTCCTATTGGAAACTAAGGGATATTAAGGCCTCCTTTTAATAGAGTACCGGACCAAAGCATTAACACATAGTGAATACATGAACTCCTCAAACTACGGTCATCACCAGTAAGTATCCCGATTATTGTCACTTCTGCGTTAACGGATCATAACACATAATAGGTGACTATAGACTTGCAAGATAGGATCAAGAACTCTCATATATTGATGAAAACATAATAGGTTCAGATCTGAAATCATGGCACTCGAGCCCTAGTGACAAGCATTAAGCATAGCAAAGTCATAGCAACATCAATCTCAGAACATAGTGGATACTAGGGATCAAACCCTAACAAAACTAACTCGATTACATGATAAATCTCATCCAACCCATCACCGTCCAGCAAGCCTACGATGGAATTACTCACGCACGGCGGTGAGCATCATGAAATTGGTGATGGAGGAAGGTTGATGATGACGATGGCGACGGATTCCCCTCTCCGGAGCCCCGAACGGACTCCAGGTCAGCCCTCCCGAGAGAGTTTAGGGCTTGGAGGCGGCTCCGTATCATAAAACACGATGAATCCTTCTCTTTGATTTGTTTTCTCCCCGAAAGTGAATATATGGAGTCAAGGTTGAGGTCGATGGAGCGTCAGGGGGCCCACGAGGCAAGGGGGCGCGCCCAGGGGGGTAGGGCGTGCCCCCACTCTCATGGACAGGGTGTGGGCCCCCTGACGTGGATCTTTCTTCCATTCAAAAAATAATCTCCGTTGATTTTCAGGTCATTCCGAGAACTTTTATTTCTGCACAAAATAACACCATGGCAATTCTGCTGAAAACAACGTCAGTCCGGGTTAGTTCCATTCAAATCATGCCAGTTAGAGTCCAAAACAGGGGCAAAAGTGTTTGGAAAAGTATATACGACGAAGACGTATCAAATCCCCCAAGCTTAAACCTTTGCTTGTCCTCAAGCAATTCAGTTGATAAACTGAAAGTGATAAAGGAGCCTTAAAATCCACTGTTGTCATTCCGTATTGTGGGTCTACCTGTACCCCGCCTCCTGACAGATTGACCCAGTTGCACTTAAACAAAGGGACCTTAAAATCATGTCCATGGTCAAGTTCCCATATGTCCAATATGTAACCATAATATGTGTCCTTTCCCCTATTGGTTGCTGCATCAAAACGGACACCGCTGTTTTGGTTGGTGGTCTTTTGATCTTGGGCGATCGTGTAAAATGTATTCCCATTTATCTCGTATTCTTTGTAAGTCAATACAGTCGAAGATGGTTCCCTGGACAATGAGTACAGCTCATCACAAACAGTGTTGTCACCTCTGAGACGTGTATCCAACCAACTGCCGAAAGTCCTGATGTGTTCACATGTAATCCAGTCGTCACACTGCTCCGGGTGTTTGGAGCGCAGACTGTTCTTGTGTTCATCGACATACGGGGTCACCAAGGTAGAGTTCTGTAGAACTGTGTAGTGTGCTTGAGACCAAGAATGCCCGCCCCTGCATTTTATTGAGTCCCCTCCAAGCGTGCCTTTTCCAATCAGTCTCCCCTCATACCGCGATATAGGGAGACCTATCTTCTTAAGGCCAGGAATGAAGTCAACACAAAACCCAATGACATCCACTGTTTGATGGCCCATAGAGATGCTTCCTTCTGGCCTAGCACGGTTACAGACATATTTCTTTAGGACTCCCATGAACCTCTCAAAGGGGAACATATTGTGTAGAAATACGGGGCCCAGAATGGCAATCTCGTCGACTAGATGAACTAGGACGTGCGTCATGATATTGAAGAAGGATGGTGGGAACACCAGCTCGAAACTGACAAGATGTTGTGCCGCATCACTCCTTAGCCATGGTATAATTTCTGGATCGATCACCTTCTGAGATATTGCATTGAGGAATGCACATAGCTTCACAATGGCTAATCGAACGTTTTCTGGTAGAAGCCCCCTCAATGCAACCGGAAGCAGTTGCGTCATAATCACGTGGCAGTAAAGAGACTTTTGGTTCTGGAACTTTTTCTCTGTCATATTTATTATTCCCTTTGTATTCGACGAGAAGCCAGTCGGGACCTTCATACTGAGCAGGCATGCAAAGAAGATTTCCTTCTCTTCTTTGGTAAGAGCGTAGCTGGCAGGACCTTCATACCGCTTTGGAGGCATGCCGTCTTTTTCGTGCAAACGTTGCAGGTCCTCCCATACCTCTGGTGTATCTTTTGTCTTCCCATACACACCCAAGAAGCCTAGCAGGTTCACGCAAAGGTTCTTCGTCACGTGCATCACGTCGATTGAAGAGCGGACCTCTAGCTCTTTCTAGTAGGGTAGGTCCCAAAATATAGATTTCTTCTTCCACATGGGTGCGCGTCCCTCAGCGTCATTCGGAACAGATAGTCCGCGGGGACACTTTCCAAAGATTACGTGTAAAGCATTGACCATACGCATGGCAGGCTTCTTCCGGTGATCTGCCTCGCCTTTGAAATGCTTGCCTTTCTTTCGACACTGATGGTTGGTCGGAAGAAATCGACGATGGCCCAGGTACACATTCTTCCTGCATTTGTCCAGGTATATACTTTTGGTGTCAGCTAAACAGTGTGTGCATGCATGGTATCCCTTGTTTGTCTGTCCTGAAAGGTTACTGAGAGCGGGCCAATTATTGATGGTTACAAGCAGCAATGCCTGCAGGTTAAATTCCTGTTGTTTGTGTTCATCCCACACACGTACACCGTTTCCATTCCATGGAAGTAAAAGTTCTTCAACTAATGGCCTTATGTACACATCAATGTTGTTGCTGGGTTGCTTAGGGCCTTGGATGAGAACTGACATTATAATGAACTTCCGCTTCATGCACATCCAGGAAGGAAGGTTATACATACATAGAGTCACGGGCCAGGTGTTGTGATTGCTGCTCTGCTCCTCGAAAGGATTAATGCCATCTGTGCTTAAACCGAACCATTCGTTCCTTGGGTCACCTGCAAACTCAGCCCAGTACTTTCTCTCGATTTTTCTCCACTGCGACTCGTCAGTGGGTGCTCTCAACTTCCCATCTTTCTTACGGTCCTCTCTATGCCATCGCATCAACTTGGCATGCTCTTCGTTTCTGAACAGACGTTTCAACCGTGGTATTATAGGAGAACACCACATCACCTTCGCAGGAACCCTCTTCCTGGGGGGCTCGCCGTCGACATCACCAAGGTCATCTCGTCTGATCTTATACCGCAATGCACGGCATACCGGGCATGCGTTTAAATCCTCGTATGCACCGGGGTAGAGGATGCAGTCATTAGGGCATGCATGTATCTTCAGCACCTCCAATCCTAGAGGGCATATGACCTTTGTTGCGTACATATTGTCGGGCAATTCGTTATCATTTGGAAGCTTCTTCTTCAATATTTTCAGTAGCTTCTCAAATCCTTTGTCAGACACGGGATTCTCTGCATTCCACTGCAGCAATTCGAGTACGGTACCGAGCTTTGTGTTGCCATCTTCACAATTAGGGTACAACCCTTTTTTGTGATCCTCTAACATGCGATCGAACTTCAGCTTCTCCTTTTGACTTTCACACTGTGTCCTTGCATCAACAATAACCCGGCGGAGATCATCATCATCGGGCACATCGTCTGGTTCCTCTTGATCTTCAGTAGCTTCCCCCGTTGCAGCATCACGGTATTCAGGGGGCACATAATTTTCATCTTCTTCGCTGTCTTCCATCATAACCCCTGTTTCTCCGTGCTTCGTCCAAACATTATAGTGTGGCATGAAACCCTTATAAGCAGGTGTGTGTGAAGGATTTTCCGGTCAGAGTAAGACTTCGTATTCCCACATATAGGGCATGGACAACACATAAAACCATTCTGCTTGTTTGCCTCAGTCACTTCGAGAAAATTATGCAGGCCCTTAATGTACTCGGAGGTGTGTCTGTCACCGTACATCCATTGCCGGTTCATCTGCGTGCATTATATATAATTATGTGTGTCAAAAGTAAGAAAATTAGACAAGTATCTATCTAAAGTCAGAATTGTTTTTCTTTCAGAAAGAAGATAAGAACAAGAGGCTCATCACGATGGTGCCGGCGACGACATCAGCGCGGGCGATCGACGGCGGTGAAGACGGGGATGGGACGTGAAGGGCCGCTAAACCTATGCTAATCTCGGGGAAAATGGAGCTTGGAGGTCGAGCTTCGAGAGGAGAAAACTTAACTAGCATGGCTCGGGCATTTCATCGAACACCTCATGTGCATGGGAGGTGAGCTAGAACACCCAAATGCCCTCCCCTCGCCGGCCAAAAAAACAGAGCACTGTGGAGTGCTCTGTTCACCGACGATGGGGTATATATAGGCAACTCATTTGTCTCGGTTCATGGTAGGAACCGGGACTAAAGGCCACCCTTCTGTCCCGGTTCGAGCCACGAATCGGGACCAATGTATGTGGGCCAGGAGCGAGGCCCATTGGTTCCGGTTCGTGCCAGGAACTGGGACAGATGGATACAGACGAACCGGGACGAATACCACGAGGCCCCGACCGGCCCCCTGGACTCACGAACCGGGACATATGCCCCCCATGGGTCCCGGTTCGTGGCTGAACCGGAACTAATGGACTTGCCAGGCCCGAACCAAAGCCCTGTTTTCTACTAGTGATAGGAGATAGAAGGAGCTACGCGAGAGGAAGAGATAGAGTTAGTTTGAGATTACAAGAAATATATCTCTAAGTCTAACAGTTGATCTTATTTTCGACAACTTAGACATGTACTTCAACAGTTGAGAATTATGACATGTTGGTAGCAGGAGAGAGAGAGAGAAGGATGTTGGGTAATCCAAACGTTTTTTAGATAAGTGTCTGTGTATGAGTTACGCCAGTTGATTGATTTAGGTAAGTTTCTGTGTATGAGTTACCTAGCTATACTAGTATAGATCTTGGTAGGTTTGATAAAGGAAAACGTTTGGAATCGGCCTGTCAGGCCGAACGTTCGGCCGGTCGCTACTCTGTGTGTGGTTGCCTGAAACATGGGCCCAGGTAGGTGTCGCTACTTGTTACTTTTTTGGTGGCTTGACCTTATTCCTTCAGATCTTTCTCTTCTTTGTCCAACCTAGAAAACCCCCAATTCCCCGCCATCTCTCTCCTACACCATGTCCTCTATCCACCCAAGCAAAATCGTCAGTAGATCTCGTATGCTCGCTAGTAGCTGTTGATGCCGCTCCTTGCCGAACCCTAGCTCTACCTCTCTCTCTCTCTTTTGCACCTCGCTTACTCTTTGATCTCAAACAACAAAAAAGGAAGAAGGAAGGAGAAGTGGACAGTGGACACAACAAGCTTTTACCCGGCGCAAGTACGCCGCGGGCCGCACGAACAGCCGATTGGTTTCTTTCCTGAGCACGAACTCAGCCACAGACTACAACGAGTACACGGAGGGCCTTTTATATCTAAGCTACACACACCAGGCTAGCTACCACACGCAAGCACCCACGCACTAACTTGGCTTGCCGCTGCATTCGGCCACCACTAACATCACTACTCACACGAGCTAACTAATTCCGCCATGCATGCAACTAAATGCAGCGCCCACGCAACGCCTGCCCCACGCTCCTCAGCTCCCGCGCCCGCCGCGCACGCACGCCAACGAGACACGACTGGTTCCAGCGCCCGGCGCGGCTACACCTCGCGCGTCCGTCTAACCAACTCACACAAGCACACGACCCCGCCGCGGACCCGACGTGCCCGACACACCCGGCGTGCGCCCATACACGCGCCCGACATGCCTGACCCGTCGCCGCAGCTTATTCCGGCCAAAAGTAACATCCATCTGCTTCTATCTCCCATCCCCGCATCAAAGCTTCCCTCATGCTGCACCCGGCGGAGTTGGGCCCGTGCTACATGCAGCGACCAGCCGTGCTGGAAGTGATGCACGGCGACGTTGGAACCGGAGCATCTGGCCGTGCTGGAATTCGGCGACTTCCAGTACTGGAACCAGCATCCAGCCATTCTCCCACGCCGCAGTGATGCGGAGCTGGTCGAGCTGCGCGAAGGTCGCCGGCGGCCGATGGAGTATGTTGTGAGGTAGACGTTACTGCTACGACCTTGATGTCGTGGTGCTACAACCAACAACTGGCCGTGCTGGAACCGGACGCGCGCTCATCGCCGATGTGTTTTTATTTGCTGGAACTAGCTAATTTTGTTTGCTATAATCAACTACCACTAGTAAAAAAAGGGTCAAACATGAAGCACATTAGTGCCGGTTTGTAAAAAAACCGGCACTAATGTGATCAATAGTGCCGGTTCGAATAGCTATGCATTAGTGCCGGTTCGTAATGAACTTTTAGTACCGGTTCGTGCCACGAACCGGTACTAAAGGGGTGGTGGCAGGCTGGCGTCAGGCCAGGGCCCCACGAGCCCCTTTAGTGACGGTTTGTAACACAAACCGGTACTAAAGGTCTAACCTATAGTACCGGTTTGTGTCACCAACCGGCACTACAGAGTCTTAACCTATAGTCCCGGTTGAAGACACAAACCGGCACTATAGGATAATTTCCAAACTCTACCCATCCCCCCCCCCCCCCCCCCCCCCCCCGCGGTGTATCGCCATTTCAGTTTTGAAAAAATCAAAAGAAAATGATAAAAACTTTTAAAAATAAAATCCTTCGAGAGGTAGTTATATTACTACATCTACACGTTAGGAAAATTTGAAAACTTAAATTTGGACATGTTTTACAAAAAGTGTAGGGAAAATGTAAAACGGCTATAACTTTTGCATACGATGTCGGAAAAAAACATATAATATATCAAAAAATTCAGCACGAAAATGCGCATCCGATGGAGACCACTTACAGCTTGTTTGCAATTTTTTAGAATCCTCAAATTCCAAAACAAAAAAAAGATATGGTCAAATTTCAGTTTTTTTAAAAAAATTTGTTAAATCTGGTCAAACTACTTATTCAAGAAGTATTAATGTTACTACATAATTATTCAAGAATATTAGTGTTACTAAATAATTATTTCAATTTTTTGAATTTTGGTCAAATCTGGTCAAACTATGGTCAAACTGTGGTCAAACTTATTCAAGAAATATTAGTGTTACTAAATAATTACTGTTTTTTAGAATAATAGTTTCAAAGTCAAACAGTGAAATGTGTGACTTCATGCTCAAGCTAAACTCCTGAGGGTTAATAGGATTGACATCTTACTATTATCAGGAAAACAATAAGTGCAGACTTGGAAACGAAGGAGAATAGAACCCGAAAGTTAAGCGTGCTCGGGCTGGAGTAGTGAGAGGGATGGGTGACCGGTCGGGAAGTTAGATGATTTGGAATGAGTAATCCATACTTGAATAGTTAAGAAAGGTGTGATCCACACTTGAGCAGTTAAGAGAGGTGATTAGAGACTAAATCACCAAATAATTCAAAAAAATTAAACATCGAACCGGTATGGGGGGGGGGGGGGCTTTAGTGTCCACCAATTAGTGCCGGTTATGGAACCGGCACTAAAGGCCCTTACGAACCGGTTTTAAAACTCCTTTTTCTACTAGTGTACTAGTGTTTTTGCTGCTGAGAAGTTTTTGCTGGAACCAGCGTTTTTATTTGCTGGAACGGGCTATTTTTTCTGCTACCATTGACTAATAGTGTTTTTGCTGTTGAAATGTTTTTGGTGGAACTAGCGTTTTTATTTGCTGGAACTGGCCAATTTGTTGTTACAATCGACTTCTCCAGTTTTTGCTACTAGTTTCTTTTGTTGGAATTGCCATTAATTTTTGTTAGAATCTGCTATTTTTTTGCTTCAACCGAGCGACGTTGACTTTGACGAGGAGCTGCAACCAGTGACGGCGAGGCGGCGTGAGCAACATCGACGGCGAGCAGATGAGTGGCGTCACCGATGGTCCAAACGGGGTGGGTGGTGGCGATGCTCGCAAGTGGAGGAGGCGCTGCTGCTCTCTGCTTTTCCTGTGTGTGTGTGTGTGTGTTTTTTTTGCAAAGAGGAAGAAAGGATATGATGGAAGGGCGTGATCTAACGGCCCCAGGCAAAGCAATCAAACGCTTGGCATTTGACTGGCCGGACTGTTCGGCCAACGCACCGGCGTAGATCAGTGCCCTCTAGTAAAGCTTGCCAAGGTTGAGTCGATTTGGGTCTTTGCCGGTACGTGTATATATATACAGTCTAGGGCGTACACTGTAAGCACCAGAAAAAGGAGAAAAGCAATAAAGAGATAATTACGAGGCATGACACGTGCCTCTAGCCAACTTTGTGTTGCTGCGTTCGCGTGCGTGTGTTCTGATTCCAGTATTTGCGTGGGTGTTGGTGAGCTATCGAGTGCTATAGCTAATTCGTATACGTCGAGACGAGTTACGCGTACACGACCCGTCGAGCTGCGGCGTGATCATGTGTTCGATCCTTGGGAAAAGCCAACAATTGGTATCTAGAGAAAGGTTTGAGTGAAGCCAGAGACGGAGCTGCTTGGTAAGCATTGGGGTCAATTGACCCCAATGAAATTAGGCAATCCTTCATTAGTTTAGTACTAATGACTATTCATTTATGGAAGATGACCCCACTGTCATAGACATGACCCCAGCAGACTTTTTTTCTAGCTTCGTCCCTGAGTGAAGCTGCGCTTGCCCCGGTGTGGCGACCTACTAGCGCCTCGGGGCGGGCTATATAGTCATTGGGTGGTACAGCAACGAGGAGGAGCGGGCGATATAGCTGCTGGGTGGTGCAGCGATAAGGAGGATCAGTCAGTTGTCGTTTGGTGGAGCAAAGACGAGAAGGCGGTGAGGGTGTTGTCGCAAGTCTGCCGGCCGGTGATTCTTGTTTGCCGGAACGGCCTTGAGGAGGGCGACATGCTTTTGTCGACAAGTTGTGACAGCGAGGAAATCATCGAGATCATTTTTGGTATCTAGAGCAAGGCGTGAAGGCTTCGCCGTCAAGTTGTGTGACGACGGAGTTGAAGGATTCTTCGCCGCCTTCAAGTTGTATCATAGACGATGGAAAATCCAAGAGGATCATGTTGACTTCAAAGCCGAGTGGTGGTGATATGACCATCCGGTACCCCATGCTTGAAGGCGACAATCATGGGGTGTGGGCCGCGAAGATGAAGATCTTCATGCGTGCACGTGGAGTCTGGGCAGTGGTCGAAGGTGATGGTGCGGTCGACGAGACATGGGACAAAGAGGCTTTCGCCGCCATAGCCCAAGTTGTATCTGACACCGTTTTCATGGACATATCGGAGAAAGAGACAACCAAGGAAGCTTGGGAAGCTCTCAAGGATATGCATGCCGGAGATGATCGTGTCAAGAAGGCGCGTGTTCAAGCTCTAAGGGGGAGTTTGAGGGGATGAGCATGAAAGAAACAGAAGGGATTGGTGAATTTGCGTTGAAGCTAACCTCCCTGGTTAATGAGATGCGAGCTCTCGGATCAAAGATGGAGGACATTGCAGTTGTGGAGAAATTACTCTGAGCCGTTCCCGACAAGTTTTTACCGATCATTGGCACCATAGAGCAGTGGGGCCATGTGACGAAGATGTTGGTGATGGAGGTGATCGAGAGACTGAAGACCTGTGAGTTGACGTTGAAGGGATGTGAACGTGACCAAGAAGAAGAGAAGTTGATGTTCTTGTGTTGTAGGGAGAAAGATAAGCAGAAGTACCGGAAGTTCGATAAATCTAAAATTGATTTCCTACATGAGAGGTTATATATGTGTTTAGTCTACATGTAGCATGCTAAGATGTGATGGTGTGGGCAGGTAATCCAGGTGATGCGTTGGTTCTAAGTCTATGAGTCGAATGTTTGTTTTAAGGGGTGAATGTTGGGTAATCCAAACGTTTCCTATCTAGTTGAGTCCGGTTAGAACTAGTATAGTTGCGTCAGTTGATTGATTTAGGTGTCTTTGTAGGATTCGTAAAGCTTGTAAGGTTGAGTCGATTTGGGTCATGACAGGTACATGTATATATGTACAGCCTATGACGTACATTTTAAGCACCAGGAAAAGGAAAAAAACAATAAAGAGATAATTGCAAGGCAGGACACATGCCTTTGGCCAACTTCATGTTGCTGGGTTCGCATGTGTATGTTCTGGTCCCGGTGTTTGCGTGAGCGCCGGCGACCTATCAAGTGCTACAACTAATTCATATACGTCGACACAAGTTACACGCACACGACCTGTCGAGCTGCAGCGTATCGTGTGTTTGATTCTTGGGAAAAGCCAACAAGATAGAGCGAAAGAGAGCCGTGCGGATGCCCATATTTAAAGTAAAAGGCATCAGAGTATTTAGCAAGATTTTTATTACCTGAGTATCAATAGAGTTTATATTAACTCCTTTTCGAAGAAGAAAAATAAGTCTTCTTAACAGAGTATCCTTAGAGTTTTTATTATTATATTTGCAAGAAAAGGGATTACATTTATGACGACAGAGGGTTACAATAATATGGAGATTTTTCATCACTATCAGGGTCTTGGATTTGTGTTTTTTGATTTTTCGGAATTGAACGAAAGTGACAAACATAAAAAATTTAGTGTTTTGGATTTCAGATGAATTTAGAACAAAAAAAACTGAAACCCAAACCAATTTGAACAAAAAATGGATGAAATATGAGCAGAAAAACAGGTGAAACCAGAGTTTTGACAGTGCATTCACATATGTGGTGATTAAGTTCGATATGTATCAATACATGAGTGCGAATATAAATAAATTGGTTTAGTATACTATACACTCAAAAGTCAAGGTAGTGTTTGGCCATCTCTAGTACCAATTTTTTTGTTGATTCTTCGGAATCGAAAAAACATGTTCGATATATGCAGGCCAAACACCAAAGCGGTTCTATACTACTACCAACTATTTCAGTTGCGACAGTGGTTGCGACCATGCTAGCAATACCGAGACCCATGTGTCATCCGTCAGCTAAGGAGTGAGAGTGGCTTGGAGGTTCTCAGACTATTGGATCGACAAGTCAGAGTGCTGCTCCATGCAGTGCCTGACGGACACTAATACGCACCATAGCCCTGGCTTTGAGCAGCGGCAGCAAAGTACAACTCAAATTCTTTGAGCTTGAAGCGTTCTTGACACCTCACATTCGTAAATATATGAATGTGTGTGGTTGAACGAGCAATAGAAGAGGAGGACATGGCAGAGCAAGGGAGAGATCCTGTTAGTTAGAGGTGTCTAGTTGTGAGATGAGATGGTAGAGGAAGACAAATATATAGAAAGCAGGGCACGTGAAGAATATTGTCGATGAAGCACTGCTGACACCACACCTCATATGCACAAATTTACCACACCACATATGGATCAAGATGGCCCAATAAATTCAATATTAGTTCACAACAAGTCGCTGAACAGGTAAGGCGCTGGTTGTATTATATATGCACAAATTTACCAGTAGTCTGGACTAACAAATGATGATATGTGCCATTTGTAAGACGCGTGCGACATCACACTGCTATATACATTTTTTATGAAGATTAAATGTGGCATCTCTAATGTATGTTTCACGCGTGCGACTTGAACTATGCTCCATACAACTCATGAACTATTATCTAGATACAGGAGTGTGAATCACAGATGTGAGAAACTAACATGAATTTGACATAGTTCTGTACAGTATCCTACTACACAGGAATACAATTTAACTTTTTTTGTATTTTTTACTATGCCGCCATACTCCTGTACATCTCACAAGGCTCTGCACCTGAGTTGGAGCGCACATAACCATGGGCACCAAGCAAGGAGTATAATATTACACTATATATATATATATATATATATATATATATATATATATATATATATAGGGTCGCGCTATTCGTCACACTGGATGAAGAATAGTTATTCTTCACCCCCTCTATTTTACCATCAATACACCGTAATTTTACGTTCTGTAAGTTTTGTCTTATTTTCGACACAAAAAGAGAGAGTGAGAAAATATATAATCGCCGTAAAAAATATTTTATGTTATGTAAATTACAAACGTAAAAACACAATCTAAAATACACATAAACTGCAAAAAATTTTGTCTTATGACCTATATTTTTATTTTCTTATGTCAAATTTTATGTTGTGAATCAATAGGAATGTAACTATTTGAATTTCAAACGTAATTTAATTATAAAATGGTCGTAAGATTACCTCAGGTGAAGAATAACTTATTCTGCATCCTGGATGATGAATAGTAATATATATATATATATATATATATATATAGACACACACACACACATACATCCAGGCTATTCTGATTCGCGTAACATAATATTATTCTTTTTCGCTACTTGAACTGACGGTTTCAGACGGCTGTACCGATGAAAATTGAGGCGTCGAACTTGTCTTTCTCGAATTTTTTTCGTCAGAACAGGGCGTGTAATATATCATTGGAAAGCTCTTGACATCTAGATTACAACAATATAGAACTTTTTTGCAAAATCATCATGGTTTAAGAGCAGTTTTGAAAAAAAAACCTTTTCTTCAAAACCGTTTTGAAAAAATGGCTCTTTCAAAACTGCTCTTAAACCATGATGATTTTGCAAAAAAATATCGATATTATTGTAATCTAGATGTCAAGAGCTTTTCAACAATATATTACACGCCCGTTCCGACAAAAAAAATCAAGAAGGATCAGTTCAACGTGATGAAAATCGTCACTACAGTCGCCTAAAACCATTAGTTCAAGTAGCGAAACAGAATAATATTCTGTTACGCGAAACAGAATAGCTATATTAGTGGTCCTGATTAATTGCCCCACTTAAACCATGATAACTCAGTTGGATGGTTTCAGAAATTCTGCCGTAGGTAATCCAACCAAACATCCAAATTGTTGTTTAGCAATCTACAGACAAATGTGAGCAATAGGGCCAATTTAATTTTCACATCATTTCAACGTACCACTGCTGATCATTATTGGATCTGTTTACCGGTGACTTGCCTCAATGCGTCATTGCTCCCCATATATCATTCCTCCGGTCGAAAAAGGTAATTGAAGGAACCACCATACATACATTTACACACACCATCGACATCTAGCTAACATGCATCAACAATTAATTGTGAGAACTTTTGCTCATGCCAAGTACTATTTGATATGTGAAGAACTCGTAACTTTGAGACTGTGATGGGGTTGTCCCGGAATATATGATCTGTCATGATATCCTCCGTTCAACATAGCTCTTCCATTTCAACAAATCATGGTGACTAAATCTGTCAATACTACAAGAAATGGATGTATATAAAATCTATGGGTTAAACCGGAAGAGTGGAGGAATAAATCATGTGAAACCCCTAGTAAAATCACCTTGGTTGATCATTCCATTTTTACCCTAGGTCATCGGGACTCTGCGTCCCGTCTTTATGAAAATAAACAAAAATAAGTCTCTCAAATGTATTTTTTTATAAAGGGCATTTTTATTGACTCAAAATGTAGCAGTCAAGGGGATAGAAAGCATGATGAGTAACACCCGGCCTTTCCATAACTAAGATACACAAAACCAAACAAAAACAAACTGAAAGAAGATAGAAAAGATAACATATCAACAACAGTTTGATCGTATAGGACCGACACTATGCCTATATCGCAGGAGGTGGTGTACCAATCCGGATATTATGGTGCCACCCATGCTGGGTAATGACCTCCCTGGCTAACCACTCCAACCGCATACACACCGCCTTCAACAGCGGTTGATACTCCATTCAATGTTGCGTAGACCATGTACAAAACAGATGGTTGAGGTTGATGCTCTCTCAAATGTATATCTAGAGAGTCGCATGAGCAAAACATACACAAGGGGGAGTTGATGAAAGGAGATAGTTGAGCTTGTCGATGCAAAGATGAAAATTTTGAGAAGGTTTATAATGTGAAGCAGAAAGTGGTGGGTGAAATGTTTATTAATACCTACACATCACCTTGAAATTGTACACACACCAAGGAAATTGTAGAGGACTCTCCCTTTAGATAAGTTATCTAGTGAAGAAAATAGATACTTCTTATATAATGGAGTACCAAAATAAATATATAGTGTCTCATTTGCTCGTTGGAGGCCAATCTAAATATTTTAGTCATTTCTCACTCGTAGTTCCTAGAAAATCTAACCAACACCGTTACTGGACGCGGCGCCTAGAAATTGGAACCACAATAGAGCAGAAACAAACTAGAGAAAACAAGCTAGTAAAAGCCAATGACGGGAACCATCAGATAACAAACCCATAATATAAAAACGCACATTTATGATGAACAAAGGGATTAAATCTTATCTCTGAGAGCTCACAAACCAATTCATAAACATACTTACATAAAATTACAGTGAAAAGTAATCAATTGAAAGTAGTCCCTATCTGAAACCATGCCTAGCTTATACACCAATTCTCAGCATGAGAATCGAAGTGCATACCACGATATTCTACAGCATAACACGTATCAATTTCATGTATTAAACGTACATCCATGACCTTGAGTGACGGGGTTGTCACACATGATATTTGATGACTTATGGAGTTCCTTCACCAAGTTCCATAGCAATTTATTCATCCTGGTTCTACATTTGCATGTAGGTCTTGTCCATTTCACAGTGAATGGGTTATAGGAATTCTCGATGCTTCTCATCCCAAGCTAAGTAAATGTACTAAATGAACAGACAACAGACAAGTAGAGGGCTGAATAGTAGCATCCCGAGCTATATGTATGTGTGTACTGAAGTGTACGAAAAGAATACACAACAGACAAGGAGATGGGCTGGACACATGAGACGATTCTAGATCTCCCGCGTTTTGAACAATGTAGATGCCTAGTTATGCAGGAGGGATGGCGGAAAGAGATGGTAGAAGTTTTCAATGGGAAGAGGAGGAGTTTGTGAACATATATAGCGTGGAGTCAAAAGTGGTGGGTGAGATACTTAGTCTGATCTCAGAACCATAAATTACATGAGAATTGTTCACACCAAGGAAAACAGTAGAGTCCTTCCTGCTATATTATCGAGATAGAAATATACAAATATCTTACACAATGATTTGCCTTCTATTATCATCTCTAGCTATTAATTGTCACATTAATGTAAAAGTATGTGCTGATCAAAGATACCTAGAAAACACATGATCTCTGGTCGCCCCAATGGAGAATAGGGATGCACTACCAAGAGAAGATAATATTTATCTCTCCTTTTCTCAGTATGTTCTGCATCATGACAGCTGAATATTGATATATGTGATAATAAAATGACATCTCTGGAATTGTTCTTTCTGGATAACGAATGTTAATCATGATTATTTCTCAACCATCTTTAATGAAACTTTAGGGCACACCGTCTCTTCGTATAACTATGTAGGGGGTACTTTCTTCTCAATATAGAAAAAAAGGCAACATCATAATCAACATAGAGCCACACGATTGATCAACGGGCTATCACTGTCATCATCTTTTCAGCTTACTCCTGGCTAAACTAAATACAGTCCTTTCTTTCCGAACCATGCAGGAAAGCTATCACTGTTTGGTCGGATACACTATATACAGTCCTACAGAATGTATAAACAGTAATGAGAAAAAAAAAGGCGACAGTGGGATATCCATCAGTGAGTAACTTCAGGTCATTTTGATTACAACAATTACCGCTGATGGGTGCCTATGTCTTCTATCAATAATTACTCATTTGAAAAAAACATAGACAAAGGGTGGGCATCCATGTCCACTGCTCCCGTTTCACTTGGGCTAATAGAGGTCCCACACACTCCGCCGTGGGGTCAATGATGTTGGCAGGGATCCGGAGGATGGTGGAGCTGAATAGGCGGAGTTGGCATGTATGTTGCTGACCTTCATGATGTTGAGAATGACGTAGTAGGGTCGCTCGGGGAAGAAAAAGGCTCTGGCGTCGGTCTATGGGTGAGGCCGAGCTGTGCATTGGTGCGTACATAAATGTCGATGAACACTAGGGGGACCAGGAGGCAGAAGATAGCCTAGCACATGCATCCATAGTTTGCCGGTGGCATAGACCTTATCGCCTTTATTGAAGGAAGGAGGGGTACAAATCTTGGTAAAGTGTATGTGAGGGTTTAGAGGGAGTGGGCGTGCCCCCATGTGACTTGTAGTTTTCCAGTAGTTTTCCAGAGGAAGTAACGGTGCATATATTGCCTAAGCTTGCCAGCACTGGAGCCTCCCATTCGACCCTCATTTGTTTAGAAAAGAGGCCATTGTCAGGCCTTATGAATGAGAACATGACAAGGTTAAAAGATGAAAAAAAAAGCAATGGCCATAGATTTGATGCAAGACTAAAAGGATCATGGAATTGACAAAACACTCCAAAGCCTACTATGGAATAGATGATCGAGAGCACGAAACCCTCCTAGCCTCTAGCCGACGGGTGCCATAGCATCCTCCAGACAACTTCCGACGTGCTGTTGTTCGATGTCGGATGTTTGTGATGAGACGATCAAGCCATGGCAATGCCTCTGTCATGCTCGGCAGCCTTCCAAACTATGAGAAAAAAAATATAATGACCATCAGCCAGATGCTAAGTAAAACGCCCCGGCTATTTGCCTTATTCCTAATGAGCCAAATAACCCAGGCTAATTAAGGCCACAAATTCAAGCCATGTAAGCCTATCTATAGTCGCAACAGTTGTTTACCTTGGACTACCCCGGTTCATTCAGGGAAGCAAGCAGGTGCACATATGCAACTCGTTACTTCTCAGAGGGCATTCTAAATAAAAGCATGCCATAATGCAGCGGAAAAAAATGTGATCCATGTTCCCCTCTTCCCCACACAAGGGTCATTTTATCTCTACCACGTGCCATTTAAGAATGTTGTCACTACTTAGAAGCCATCCCCTGCTCAATTGCCAGAATAAATTTTAATTTTTGAGCAAGCCTAGCCTTTGAGATATCAAAAACTCCACAAGCAACAACCTTCTTGAAAATGGCCCTTATTGGGCAATCCAGCGGAGAACTGTCTAGATTGCTCTATATCCCAAGACATGGAATCCTCGAATTCCAAGTTGCAAGCAGAGCAACAAGACCATTCCACTAAAGCAGCTCCTCAGGATCGTGCCCACCTATCATGCAATCATGGGTCCCTCACTTTCACATTTTCAACATCCACGGGGGCAAGGAGACAGGGGAAACTAGGCGATAAGGGCCTATCCTGAGACAATAGTTAAGCCAAAAATAGGTTGCCTACCCATTCCCTATCCCATGCTTGGCACGCAAGCAAAAGAGCCGGTTAACCTTGGCAATTACCTTGGAAGATTGATCGCATTGCAACAGGTTAGCCAATCCCAGATGGCAATATGCCAGTACATTCTGTATGATGTGAGAATTACGTGTTGTATTCCTCAGGAGCAAACACACGTATATATGATATACATGAGTGGCCACGACCTCAACTATAAAAGGCAACTAGGAGGTGGGTCCAGTACATAGATATGCACAACACATACACTCAACACCCCCCGCGGTCGAAGCGAGCTATGCGTTCGAGTGGGTGGAGCGAAACCGAAGCTGGTGTAGAAACAATGCGATGCGCTGGTACGAAGCGCGCGGAGCCTGCTTGAATCCATACAAGGACCGCGAAAGCAGGCACACGTGGTCGGGAAGCACCGGATTAACAAATCCGATGGGCTGCTGGCAGAAGACCTGCTCCTCGAGGTGACCATCGAGGAAGGCGTTTGAGACGTCCATCTGGTGCACAGGCCAAGTACGAGAGACCGCAAGGTGAACAACCATGCATATTGTGTCGGGCTTGACGACCAGAGCGAAGGTGTCGGTGAAGTCGATGCCAGCACGCTGTCGGAAGCCACGAACAACCTCGCGTGCTTTATAGCGATCAAGGGTACCATCAAGACGGAGCTTGTGTTTGAAGATCCACTTCCCGGTAATCACGTTCGCATGCCGGGGACGGGGAACAAGCTGCCACGTTCGGTTGCGCAGCAAGGCGTCAAACTCCTCTAGCATCACATCCATCTAGAGCGGGTCACGAAGAGCAGCTCGAACGGAGGACGGAAACGGCGATGGTGTAGAGGTGTATGCCGCATGGACGTAGTCATATGAGGCGTAGCGCGAGTTCGGGCGAAAAACGCCTGCACAGATGCGGGTGACCGGACCGGCCACGGGAGAGTCGGCTGCAGCTGGGGCCGATGACGAGGGCGCCGGGGGCGCCATGGCCGCGGGCGCCGAGGTGGCCGCGGGCGCCAAGGGGGCCACGGAAGCCGCGAGAGATGGCGGGTCCGCGTGTGCCAAGAGGGTTGCGGGAGCCGGCGGGGCCGCGGGTGCCAAGGGGGCCACAGAAGCCGCGGGAGCCGGCAGGGCCGCGGGAGCCGGCGGGGCCGCGGGCGCCAAGGGGGCCGAGGGCGTCGAGGGGGGCGCGGGGGCTGCAGCCAGAGGGGCCGCGTCCGCCGGAGGGGAAGCCGCTGGCGCGAGCGCCGGGGCCAGAGGGGCAGGCCAAGGATGGCGCGCGAGCGCCCTGGGAGAGGCGTCGAAGAGCCCGCGTCATCGGCGGCGGGAGGAACAGCCGGGGGTAACTGTTGAAATGGAAACACATGCTGATCAAAGTAAACATGCCGGGAAGTGAACACACGGTGGGAGACGGGATCGTAGCACCGATATCCCTTGGAGTTAGAGGGGTACCCGATGAAGATGCAAGCAACAGAATGTGGTGCTCATTTGTGAGGAGCAGTGTCGGTAGTGCTAAGATAGAAAAGGCACCCAAAAATACGCAAGCCATCATAAGACGGGGGCATACCAAAGTGAAGATGGTGAGGTGCATAATTCCACCGTGGGCGGCAGGGTCGAAGGTTAAGAAGAAGGGATGCAGTAGCGAGTGCGTCTGGCCAAAAGCGAGGCGACATGTTAGCATGAAACAGGAGCGTGCGAACGCAATCATTCACAGTGCAAAGGACACTTTCGGCTCGACCGTTTCTGCTGTGAAGTGTACGGGCATGTGAGACGAAAGCTTGTGCCATGGTGCGACAAAAAAGTGCGGAAAGCAAGGTTGTCGAACACTTTTCCATTGTCAGTCTAAAGAGCAAGGATGGGACGCTCAAACTGCGTGCTGAGATAAGATTAAAATGCCATCAAAGTGGAGAGGGCATCCGACTTTCTTCACAATGGAAAAGTCCACACATAATGAGAATAATCATTAAGAATAATTAGATGATATAAAAAGCCCGAATTACTAGGAACCGGAGAGGTCCACACATCCCTATGAATCAACTGAAAGGGAAAAGAAGCAATGGTGGTGGAGTTATTAAACGGGAGGCGAACATGTTTGCCGACACGACAGGCATGACAAGTGTGGTCCTCTATCTTATTACAACTGAAACTGAAACTCCTAACAATATGAAGAAGTGTGACGGGGTTGAGATGACCCAAACGAGCGTGCCAGAGATCGACGCCAGCGGAGAGAACAACCGGTGCGGTGGTGGTGGATGAAGGCGAATGCAGTCGTCGGGGTTGTCACATTGGTGGAGTACCATCCTGGTTTGAGCGTCCTTGACACAAAAACCAAGCTCGTCAAATTCAACAGTGACAGGATTTCATGATTTAAACAACGAACGGAAATAAGATTCTTAATAAGATGAGGAGGCACAAGTATGTTAGACAAAGATATAGGCATGGAGATAGAAGGAAAAGGAGTTTGCCCGACGTGTGTGATGGGAAGTGTGGAACCGTCGCCGACAATGATGCGGCGGTCGGTGGTGATGTGAGTGAAGGAGGCAAGATTATCGGGATGAGCAAACATGTGAGCCGTGGCCCCGGTGTTCATGTACCAATTATCGCCTCCAGTGTAGTTGTTCGGCAATAGGAGCGGTGGGCAGCGCGGCGAGGAGCGCCGGATCCCAAGGCGCCAGCGGCAGGGCCGGTGAGGGGGACGGCGGCGCCATAGGGATACCGTAGCCACCGCTCAGCTACGGCGGTGGGTACCCTCCATAGGGCTGCAGAGCCACATAGTACGCCTGGTGTGCCGGTGGGCGCGGCACGGGAAGCGTCAGTGTAGGAGCCCATGGAACCGGCATGGTGTACGCATGGACGAGCAAGTCCAGGGGTTGTAGCTGGAAGCCCATGGGGGCGGCACCTGGAGCTGCTACTGTTGTTGGTGACGGGGTTGGCAGGAGGCGCGGGCGGGCCGTACGGCAGCGGGAGGAGCCCCGGCTGCTGGGTCGCCAGGTACGGCGGCAGCGGGGCCGGATAAGGCGCCTGGTGGCACGGCTGCTGCTGGGGCGCTGGGGCAGCGAGAGGCATCGGGGTCCCACCACGGGTGGTGCCGGCAGCCAGGGCGGTGTGGATGGCCTGCGCCTTCACCTTCTTCATCCGCCGCTGCCCCAAGCGGAGGTACGCAATGAACTGGACAAAGGACGGGTTGGGGATGAGGGTGACGTTCGCCACGTTGTTGCCGAAGTCCTCGTTGAGCCCGGCGGTGAGCATGCTGAGGAGGAGGTCATCATCGATCTTCGCGCCAATGTCGCGGAGCTCGTCAACGAGAGTTTTAAGGTGCGACAATAGTCGTCGACAGAGGAGTTTTCCTGGTGGCACCCAAAAAACTCTTGGTGCAAAAAAACGCGACGTTGGAGTTGGTTGTCGGTGAAGAGCCCGTTTAGCTTGGTCCACACGGTGCATGCATGGTCACCGTCCTGCACGACCGTCCGAAAGAGGTCCGGCGAGATGGCGAGGAAGAACCACTGGATGATCGTGGTGTCGATGGTGGACCAGTCATGAAACTCAGGGAGAAGGCTGGAGTCGACGGTGCCGTCCACGTGATCAACAAGATGATACTCATGGAACACGAGGAAGAAGTATGTCTTCCACGTGTATTAGGAGGAGTCCACCTGAGAGAGACGAACTGACACCCGATCGTAGATGTTCAGATTGCGGATGCCGTTGACGTCAGGAGGGTTGGCGTCGGCGAACGGGTTAGAATAGGTGGACGCAGATGACGTGAAGGACGACATGGTGAGGGTGAGGCGGCTCGGCGGCAGCAGCGGCTTCGAGCGATCCGCCGGGTTCGGCAACGGGCAGGCGGGCAATGCGGCTGGCGAGCGATGCAGGTGGCAGCAGTGGCTGGCGAGGCGATGCGGGCGATTGGGTGTGGGTGATCGGGTGGTGGGTTCGGCTGCGGGCGGCTAGGGAAGTGCGTGCGGGCGGGGGTGGCAGGAGGTAGGAGTAGCGCGCGGCAGGGAGAGGGAGGAGCGGCAGCCGGTGCGGGAGGCATGCGGGCGGCGGCGGCGGCACAGAGGAGGTGTACGGCGGCGGCTGCACTAGGGTTAAAACCCAAAAACTGATACCACGTATTATATAGGAATTACGTGTTGTATTTCTCAGATACAAACACACGTATATATGATGTATAGGAGTGGATCGCAACCTCAACTATACAAGGCAACTAGGAAGTGGCTTCAATACACAGATATGTACAACACATATAATCAATACTTTCTCCTGCCAAAAGGCACCAGTTATTTATTTTGGTGTTGATGATATCTAGGCCCCCACCTCTTGTGGGAACACATCGAACTCCACTGGCCATATGATACTTATCCTTTTCTCTTTCCTTTTTTGCTATAAAAGAAGTGGGAGTGAACCATGTCAAATGTGTCACGGACACCATTTTGGAGAAGGTAAAAGCTCATTCCATGCATGAAGCTAGGTACTTGCCTTGCCTTGCCATGTGTCACGGACCAGTGTGCAATTGACGGAGCAGCATCACAATGAGCAGAATCGCGACACTACTAATGTATCTGAAGGACAGGCCCTGAGCTCAGACACTAAGACAGGTAGAAGTGCATCGATGTTGAGATGAAATGAGAGTAAGTGTACAAGAGAGATAAGGAGTTGGTAGCGGGTGTGAGTGGGAATGAGAGAGAGGGAACAACCACAAGACTAGTCACAATGGAGAGTAACATACACTAGTAACATACACATATCTTTAGGCTATGATATTATTTTCATAGTGGGTGGTAACATAAGTGTGGTGATTCATTTATTAAGTTATAGACTCATATTGCATCGGGATATGTGATGTTACAGTAGCTAGCTAAGTTACTGAGACTACCTCTCTTCGCATAACACATTGTCACATAAGCAAGAGTTGGATTTGATTTTACTGCTAAAATTACTCCCACTGTGGCTAGTCTAAGGGATCAGTAACGAAGGTGGCAGGCACGATCAGACTGGAGGAGAGATTAGATAATATATACTTGGATCTTTTTGCCAAGTCGAGTTCACGGATCCATATATGTCATGGACTAAAAATTTCTTAACCCCAATTTATTGAGAAAAGTGCAAGTTGCAATTTTTCACTCAGTAACAATGTTTTCTCAATAAAGTCATATTCCACTTCTATGAATCGACTCAGATTCAAGAAAATCTGACTGGATTGGAGATTAGGCAAAACCATTCAAATTTACTAGCACGATCCGCACATATAGAACCCATAGTTTATCACCGAGTTATAGATTTGTTTTCCGATAAAAGATGGATTTTATTGGCTTAAAATGGAGCATCAAGTGGATAAAATATAATGAGTAAACATCTGGCCTCTCCATAGATAGGCTCCACATTTGCAACAACAATACACACACAAACAAGACAGCTAGGAAATAGTAATATAAGAGCAAAGCTATGCCTGAGGAAAATAAATAAATTCAAAACAACCAAATATGGGATCGAGAAACTTTAGGAATGTCCATATCCGCATCAACCATCTCATGACACCAAAACGATAACGATGTTCTTCAACATCTACATCTTCTGGAAGTAAGCGATGTCATGACTGGATCCAACCATAAAAGGCCAGAATCTAGGTTTTCACCCTAAAGAACCACTCCTAGCATACCCCAACAATGCCTTTAAGAAGGTAACCACGCCAGGTATAACCAACTCAGGCAAGACCTAGGTGTTCACCCTAAAGCTTGAGACCGGTAATTGAAAAGTGACCACCATCAGAGCCAATCATGTGTTGTCCCCACCACTTTTCCGCGATTGCCTAGCAGCTAAATGGCACGGGGCTAGAAAAGCTACTGCCACAACTACACAACTACCCCTCCGTGTCAACTCATCGTCCATATATTGCATCTCATTGCTGAAGGCAACCTATGGATCTGAAGAGAGTAGCCCTCATAAAGACCTTTCCATGGACATCACAATCCGTAGCGGGCGGATGCCTGAGTTGACATCACACAGAGCAACACCGACAGTGGAGCACCTCACCGCCGACTGTCACCTCACCAAAGAGAGCCTAGCCCAGGCCCGTCAGCCCACGTGTCGACATGGCCCAATCTAGACAATAAAAGGAAGATCGGTCCGCTAGCAAAGAACCGGAGCACCACAGCCCTCGTTACAGCAACACCCATGACATGTCACCCATCTCCAAAGAAGCGCCCCTCGACAGCACCCAACGCCTAGCATCACACACTGGAGCAGCCGCACCTGAGCCGTGCACAGCTCTGGCCGATTCCGCAAAACCGCTGATGGCGGCGGCGAGGAAACCTCACGGGAGTGCAGCCGGGGAATCACGAACCAGGTCGATAATGGGAGGCGACCTGGGCTACATGGGGAGCAGAGGATGATGGAGGATCAAGGAAAACGAAGAAGATGAGCGCGCCACGCCGCCGCTGTCCGCCAGTGGCAGCACCCTCCGGTGGTAGCGAGGGGAGGTGTGACTTCACATTGTAGTTTTCCGTTGGCGGCGGCGGGTGCCTCAAGAGTGGCCCAAGCGACCAGGGATGCATTACATTGTTTTTGGTCGCCTTCTTCATGGCATGCTTACCATCGAGATCATTAAAATTTAGGAGAAAATTTTACTTCACCCGGCCTTTGCGCTTAACATTGATGCACACCGTCTTTTCTGTATGAGTGTCATGATTTTTATCTTGTAGTGCAAACCCACCGCACACCCACCATGATCCTCAAAGAATAATTTTATGAGTACCAATATTGTGTCCTGATGAGTGGTAATTAGGTTGTGTATCACCTGTTAATTTTAGGCTGGTCATAGTGGGGAGTAACTTATACTAGTGTCACTAGTCTAAGTTACCACCTTCATAGTGCAAAGTAACATACTAGTAGTGTCATATGTGGCTTCATTTAATGGCTTGTAGACTCATCTTATCTTGGAAAGCGCTATGTTACAATAACATATTATGTTACTACTTCTCATTAACTACATGTCACATAAGCAAAAATTTGTGGAAGTGCGCTATGTTAATATCTAAGTTACTCCCACTATGACATTCTTTAGAAATTAAACCCGGGTGATTAAGCTGCACCACCTTCTGCCTAACCGCCGAGCTAAAGCTCTTTTTACACCACTGAATCATAGACGCAACCATGCATGCGCAGATACATCTGTTACCAACAAACCCCATCTGCCATCCACGGAAAAAAAAACATGGTCGTGCAGGTAGGTAAGCATGTATTTTCTTTCTC
Source organism: Triticum urartu (assembly GCF_003073215.2). NCBI lineage: Eukaryota > Viridiplantae > Streptophyta > Magnoliopsida > Poales > Poaceae > Triticum > Triticum urartu. The sequence goes on from NC_053026.1 coordinate 15,774,028, forward strand.
GGATTTGCTCACCAACATACAGACACGGATGAAAAAGGCTAAGACGAAGACGTACTTGTAGTGAAGTGAATTGACTGCCACGAGACCGCTTTCTCCGCTGAATTTTGACATGCACGAGCCAAGCATTCTAAAGTGATCGTGTTAGATGGAGCCGCCTATCCACCCCCACGTACTCTTGTCACATCTATTTTCCTACCAACTTCACACTATAAATTATCAGCACACTAACATCTTCTTCCCCATCGCCAACCCACATCCCTCCACGATGGCACGCAAGCTCATGTACCCACGGATCCTCGCAGTGCTCGCACTCGTCATGGCGACGGCGTGGACGCCGTGCTCCGCGGACACGACGGTGCCAACGATGTCCCCAGCAGCGGCAAGCGGAGACAACGTACCCGTCCGAGCTGCTGCAGGTGCGCCGGTAAGTTCAACAGTCGCCGTACCTGCAGCCGGTGCAGCGACAACGCAAGCCACGGCCATGACGTCCAAGAAGATCCCGTTGGCGCCACCAGACGTGGTCGAGCCGGCAGCGGAGGTGGTGTCGGCGCTGCCGGTGCCGGTCCCCGAGACTCTTCCCAGCGCAGAAGGCCTTGGCTTCGGCAGCAGCGGGTTCAACGGTGGCCAGGGCGGCTTCGGATGCTGCGGAGGTTTCGGGTACAACGGTGGGCTCGGCTACAATAACGGACCGTTGTTCTTCAACTCGGCGCCGGCGAGAAGATTGAGCCTGACGAGCATGGCGACCGGAAATGGCCTCGCGGCTCTGCTGGTTGCTGGTGCTGCGGCGATGTTTTATGTGTGATTTGTACTGTACTAGTTTTTATTATTTTTCGGGGAAGGGGCATGCATATATGTTTGCATCAACTGACATGTATCACAGGCAGTTAATACTCCAAATTTAAAGTAAGATCATAATAATATACCATACGACGTACTACAACATTGAGTATAACTTAGACATACACATGCACGTTCTATGTAATACTTCAAAATTCTACGGTACGTACCTACACGATGTCGCATGTGGTTTGGTAATGACCCGTACGTCGACGTACCACATGCACACGGCATGCCCCATGCTACACCAGCTAGCTACCACATACATATATACACATACGCACGTCTTTACTTGTTTGTGATCTTGTATTCTGTTTCACACCGCCTCTCCACGAAAGGGCATCTCTAGCCGATACCCTAAAAATCTAAACAGGAGTAAAATTTTGAGTTTACTCCTCTAAACCGGACCAAGACGAGTAAGAATACGCGGTCCCATCACAACACTCCAACCCAGAATCCACCACAACCGAATTTGGGCCGCCGCCACCACCAGCTCGTGCCCCCCCACTGGCTCCGCCCCGGGCGCTGCCAGTGCCACATCCCACCCGTCCGTCGCTGCTGCCGGATTTGGACCGTCGCCACCACTAGCTCTGCCCCGGGCGGCCGTCTATGAATGAATTAGTGAAATTAGTATTACTCAAAATAATTAAGTTTCTAAGAACGAATGAATTAGTGACATTTTTGTTACCCTTTAAGAAGAATGAAACGAAAAATTAAAATAAAATAACAATATTTACACTAAAATTGGGGGGGTTTTATAATGGATGTGGCTAGGTCTCACTCGACAGAGACTTAACCAAGTCTTAGTCAAGTGATATCTCTACTATTAAAGGAGGATTGAACGTCATGATGGTTCGACCTCCTTTGATGGTTCGACCTCGACCCCCCGCCTCGTTCGACCCCCGCTCTCCTCGTACGTGAAAAAAGACCTTCTCGCACAAAAAAAAACAAAAGAAAATAAATCAACCCACATACGCACGTCGTCCCACCTCCAGGCTCCCACTCCCCCTTCCCCAATTCCATCGCTCTCGATCTCGTGGCTCTATCCCCGTCGCTGACCTCCTCCTGCGTACGACAGCTTCAAGATGCAACACATTGCAACCATATCATCTCTAGAATCTAGATTCGAGCGGTGGATTGCGCCCTTGCCATATCGTTTCTTCTTCATCGACCCCATGAGGAGCTCCACGCAGGGAGGCGATGAGCAGGAGCGGCGCGTCTATGGCAGCGGTGAATGACGGCCCTGGTAACGCGATCTCCCTATCCTCACTCCACCTCATCTTCTCCCCGCAGCTGTTACTGCTGCACACCCACGTTCTCCTCTCCCATGGCAGGGGCCGGCGAGTGGCAACGAACGGCGGGATCTGGCTGGTGGCGCAACCCCATCTTCTTCCCATAGCCTCTACTGCCACACCCCCATGTTCTCCTCTCCAGGGCCGTTGAAGGGCCTGTGCAAGCTGTGCACTCGCACAGGGCCCCCAAAATCCTGGGGCCCCCGATCAGGGTCCATATACCTGTATGCGTAGTCTGAAAAAAAATCAGTTTTGGGCACTACGTTGCCTCTTGTGTCACCTGAAGGCTGAAAACACTCGATTTGACCATCCCGGGCCTGGTTCGCTCAAGGCCTCGACCCATATGTGCTGCCCATCCACGCGTGGATCGATCCCAACGATCGTAGACGAAAGGACAGCCCCAGCGCAGTACGTGTATGTATTCTGCCGTTCTCTATTCCCTAATCTCTCTTCGCTTTCCATCTCGTTTCTCTGCGGCGGCGCGATCGATCTTTTTGGGACGACTGAATCGGCGGCTCGGTGGAGATCGCATTGCAGCCAGGCGACGGGCAGAAGCGGAACTGCATGGGACTTGCGAGCGTCGAACGCCGCCGCGCCGGCGAACAGAAGGCCAACGGCCAACCGCAACCGGTGCCCTACGCTCCTCTTCTTTTCTTTAATTTTAATACAAACTGCAAAGTTGTACTAAGATTTTACTAAGAGGTTTTGACACAATTTTTTGTCTAGTTGTTGAAGTTCAGATGCATTGATACACTACTGTGACCATCATCAATAGTTGCTCGTCCTGTCGTCCAAGTCCAAAATCAAGGTTCTGTCTTATTCTAACTATCTATACAAGTTACAAGACTATAATATATGTGAGTTCATCAGTTCAAATGAAATGATATTATTTTTGTTTGGTTCATAAACAGAAAAAATCATGCATTCTAGTTCTAGAAGAAAGTATGATTCTGGTGCCTTAAAGTGTAAGAAGGAATAGAAATTAGAAGATGCTCAATCTCAAAGGGGTGCCCTTGATAAATTTGTTGTGGAAGAACCTCAAACTAATTCTGAAAATCAAAATCTAGATGCTAATATTGATGATGGTCATGATGATAATGTAGTAGAGGTAGAGTTATCCTGCAGAAATTCATGAAGGTGATCATGGTCATGGTGATAATGCACATGCGGTTGAGGCTACCGCTACAGAAATTGACGAAGGTAGTGATGGCAATATTGCTGATGAAGATCATGACCCTAATCAGATGACATGAACAATTATGTTTCGCCTGATATATTTGATTCTAGAAATGGGGATAGACTTGATCCTAAAAAGATTGATATTTTGCTGCAAAAGGGTCCTAAAAGAGAATATATGGAGCATGGTTCTTATGACAAGTTCTCTAGAAGGTTTTCTTTATTATCATTTAATAGAATTTGCTCAAATGATATGTTGGTGAAGATTAATTATGAAGACTTCATTCAAGGAACACAAGACAGATGACACTTTCCAATAGAGCATGAGGTGAGCATATTGGTTTTAGTATTTTGCATTGATACTTGAGAATTTTCTAAACATTGTACGGAATAACATAAATTAAAATTATATAGTTAAGTAATTATGCTTAAATTATTATATGTTTTTTGGGGCCTCATTTTACTTTTCGCACCGGGGCCCCGAATTCCTGGAGACGGCCCTGTTCCTCTCCCATGGCAGGGGCCGGCGAGTGGCGACAGATAGCAGGAGACTGGCTGGTGGCGCAACAGACGGCGGGACACCGGCATGTGGTGCAACGGATGGCGGGAGGCAGTGGGACCGTGGGAGGAGCAGCTAGCCAGAGGAGGTCGGCAGTGGAAAACTGGCAAACCGCCAGCAGCATACAGGGGGCCAGCGTCTCTCTCACCTCTCACTTTCACCATCTGATTCGTACTCTCTTGGTAAATAATGACCCCATCATGGACCCCTCTGTTCCATCCAATATTTTCAGAGTTTCATGTGAAAGATCATATTTGCACTAGAGCAGTGGTTGTGTTAGAAAACCAAAATTTACTTGCCCTGTTGCATTTGTGATCTAAATTAGTTTTCGAGAAGGTGAAATACTCGCATCCGTAGACCACAACAACATTTTTCGCATGTGTATTTCTTTAAAAATGCACTGCTTGGCGAATACTTTGTATATTTTGTGGAGTAATCTTCATTGGGAAAATAAATATCCACGATATAGACCTTGGGTCACTTGAAGCTATCAAAACACACATGAGTTTATTGGTCGTATTAAAATTTAATTCATGTTTTCATCTATGTTCACCTGGTGGAGTACTACCAGGTTAATTTTCTGTCTCTCATTTTTTAAACATGAAGGTCCAACAACATGTAGGTGATTCTTTTGCCTTGCCTAAAGTTTTATGAAGGAAAGGAGGAAGTCAGCTGAGATTCTATAGAGCTTGACAATCCATCAGAATTCTGGGAGATGCGTATAAACATTATGCTCTAGCACATTATGATTTGGAAATGGAAAATGAATTTCGAGTTTGCAGTCATCCTATGTTGTTAATCCAGTCGTCTTATTTTCTGATGTTAGCCACTTTATCTTCACATATTATTTTTTCAGGACAGTATGAAATCCACATCCAATTGATAGATATACTGGTGGTTCTTCATATTGTTACCTTGCCTTAATATTTATAAAAGGAAAAGGGGAACTATAATGTTTGCCACTGCTATTGCTAAGATCCATGTACTGTAGTAGCTTCAGTGTTGCCGCCTCTTTTTCTGCTACATGTGTAAATGCAGATAGAGAATACAAGAGATGTTTTTTGAGAAAAAAAGTTCAAAGATCTTTGTTATTTGGGCTTCAAAATGTTTGAGAAAAAATACCTTAGTTTAAATATGTATTAAATAATACACAACACTTACAGTAATCTTGTAATTCAAGGACAATTGCAGAAATTTGCTTGGTGAAGGTCTTGGATCACTTGACATCATAGACTCAGAGAGCCCAAGGATCTTTAAAAGCAACCTGATTCATCTTTGAGGCACATAAGATGTGTAAGGGTAATTCCTTAGTTTTCATATGATCGCAATGCAGAGGCTAGGAGCACTATCTCTTTCATTATCTACAAAAAAGGTACATATTCTTCCATATCTTTTATGTCATGTAGCTTTGGCTGTTTCCGGTTGATTTCTACTTTGTTATATGATCGTAAGCGATATTAAGCTACTAGAACTAGGGTTTGATAGCGCCTTTTGGTTAATGTTGTAGGTAGATCACAAGTATTTGTATTGCTTCATTTAATTAAAATTGAGCAGGTCTCTGCCCTTTTCAAATAATAAATAAATAAATATTATTTCCTCATGTTTCGAATGTAGCTCCAAACTTTCTCTTTTTTGGTTTTCGAAGGACAAGACACATCTCAGATCAGTGAGTTGCTTTGCACAATTTATTTTATTGAACTATGCAGTTTGCAACTAGGGCTCTTTGATTCCTCATCATTGTTCTAGAAATGGAAAATGATACATTAAAACTTCTAATTTCGTAACGCAATACAGCATATGTCCTACAAACTAGAATTTTTTTTGCCTCTGTCACATCCTGCATATTCATTTCAGGTTATGCTAGCTAGCATAAGTTGGAATGGAACACAAAAAAATGTGGATCAGTTTCAATCGTGCAGACATAGCATATGCTTGATCAGCTCACCTTTGTCCAGAGATAGGTATGCTCTTAACAAGATAAATTTGATCTTAATTTCTATTAATAAAGTTTCTTACTGTTCCCGACAATACAGTGAGAATAATTTTGCAAGAAGAGATGTCTGAAGCAAATAAAGTGCCTCAGAAGAAAAGTAATATCCCTTGCAAAATAGTAGGGACTGAGTTCTTCCATCTCATAATTCTGGGTTTTGCATAGTTAACTAATATAGTAATTTCCCTTGCTTTCTGCATACAGCAGGGACGACACTGCCATCTAGGAGTATATGACCAAAACAAATTGGTGGTATAATCCCTTAGCATCTTCTTCGAATCCCTACTGTCCTCCCGTGACCCGGAAGAAAGCGCAGGAAGACGACGCAACATACCACGCGGAGGCTGGGCTCCAGCCCCGCGGGGAGAAATGAATTGCATATCTTGGAACTGTCGCGGGCTTGGGAACCCGGAGAGAGTTCGGGAACTTCACGATTTGGTGAAGAGAGAAGCTCCCGCCCTAGTCTTTGTATCGGAGACAAAGATTGAGGGAAGAAGGGTTAGTGACCTCACTGCCCGGCTTGGTTTTGAGGGTTGTTACCCTGTCAATAGTGATGGCCTCAGTGGAGGACTAGCGTTGTTTTGGTCCAATAAAGTCGATGTAACTCTTAATAATTTTTCTGATGAGCATACTGATGTTTCGGTTATGAACTTAGTTGGTGACAATAAGAAGTGGCGGTTTACGGGGTTCTATGCGAAAGCTAGACGAAGTGAACATGCAGAAAGTTGGAACTTGTTGCGATGGTTGAAGGCTCAAAGTGATGCCCCGTGGTCATGCGGGGGTGATTTTAATGAAATCTTAGATAATGCATAATACTTTGGAGCTCATGATCGCCCTGAGTGGCAGATGGAGGGTTTTTGGCAATGTGTGGATGACTGTGAGCTAATTGATCTCGGTTTCCAGGGGGTCCCTTTCACATGGGATAATATGCAACATGGTGATTGCAATGTGAAGGTTCGTCTTGATAGGTTCTTAGTGAACCCGACGATGATGTCAATGTACCCTGCTACTTTCATAAGACACTGCCCAACTCCAAAGTCAGATCATTGCATGTTGGTGGTGAAGATGCAGGGAGTGCCAGTGGAGGAAGGAAGAAACCAGCGTAGGTTTATGTATGAGGAGGCCTCGCAACGGGAGGAATCATATGATGCCGCTGTTCTACACGGTTGGCGCAAGGGTGCAGGAGTGCAAGGTTTGCAGGGCATAGAACAAGCCCTGTCAGACATGCAGGTACACCTGATAGATTGGAAAGCAAAAAAGTTTGGAGATGTTAGGAGGAAAATTAAGAAAGTCCGGAAGGAATATGAGGAGGGGTCAAACTCTCTGTTTCGGGGGCCAACTAAGAAGGAGAAGGATCTAGGCCGCCAGCTCTCGGAGCTCCTTCACAAGGAAGAGATACTGGCGAGGCAGAGATCTAGGGCTGATTGGCTTAAGGTAGGTGATCGTAACACCAGCTTTTTTCAGGCACGAGCGGCAGCGTGTAAGAGCATAAATCGGATCCGTAGCCTGCAACTGCGGACGGTGAGATTTGTGATACGAAGGAGGAGATCCATGCTGAGGTGCAGCAGTTTTATACTGGCTTGTACACGGCGGAAGATTACACGGATGTGGAGGCTGTGCTTCATCATGTTCCACATAAAATAACGGAACTGATGAATGAACGACTGATGAGGCCGTTCAGAGAGGAAGAAGTGAAGGCAGCGCTCTTTGCTATGGGGCCAATGAAGGCGCCCGGATGTGATGGTTTCCATGTTGGGTTCTACCAACGCCATTGGGAGTTGATTGGCCCAGACGTTACAGCAGCGGTTCTCGGTTTTTTGAATGGGGGACCAATGCCAGCAACGGTGAATAGCAGGGTGATCGTGCTTATACCAAAGGTAAAAAATCCATAGAATATTACACAGTATAGGCCGATCTCATTGTGCAGTGTTATCTACAAAATCTGCTCTAAAGTTCTCGCTAACCGTTTGAGGGAGATTCTTGATGAGATTATTGCAGTGGAGCAGAGCACATTTGTCCCGGGACGGTTGATAACCGACAATGTCCTAGTGGCGTACGAGTGCATACACTCGATGAGAAGAAAACGAGGCAAGCAAGGTTGGTGTGCGGTTAAGATCGATATGATCAAGGCGTACGACCGAGTTGAATGGGAGTATCTGGAAGGGATAATGCGGCAGCTTGGGTTTCACGAGCGATGGATTTCCCTTGTCATGTCTTGTGTGACTACAGTAATCTTCCAGGTGAAGGTTAATGGGGAGTTGCTGCCGGTGTTTTCACCGACGAGAGGTTTTCAACAGGGGGACCCGATCTCATCGTACCTTTTTTTGTTGTGTGGAGAAGGTCTCTCATGTTTGCTGCAAAACTACGATGGTGGTTGGATTGATAGGGGGATCCGTGTTAGCAATTCTGCCCCGTGGATTTCCCATCTTCTATTTGCAGATGATTGCTTAATTTTTATGAAGGCTGATTCCAGGAGCGCAATTAGGCTGAATGAGATTTTGTATCAGTACAGCATCGGCTCCGGACAGTGTGCAAACAAGCTGAAAAACTCGGTCTTTTTTAGCCCTAATAGTGACGCCTCTGTTAAGATGGGAGTCAAAGCGGCATTGCAAATTCAAAGAGAAGCCATGTCAGAGAAGTACCTTGGCCTTCCAACAGCTGCGAGTAGAATTACAGAGCAAATTTTTGTACACATGAATGAAAGAGCAAGGTCAAGGGTGCAGGGATGGTGTCAAAGGACGATGTCATGTGCAACTAGAGAAGTTCTTTTGAAGTCAGTGGTTCAAGCTTTACCGGCCTACTCTATGAGTTGTTTCAAACTCACAAAAGGTCTGTGCAAGAAAGTGACGACAAACATGTCAAAATATTGGTGGGCTGGATCACTTGACAGAAAAGGAATGCATTGGCAATCTTGGGATAAGATGTGCATTGCGAAGTCCCGACAAACATGTCAAAATATTGGTGGGCTGGATCACTTGACAGAAAAGGAATGCATTGGCAATCTTGGGATAAGATGTGCATTGCGAAGTCACAAGGAGGTTTGGGATTCCGAGACCTGGAGATTTTTAATGATGCGTTGTTAGCAAAGAAAGCTTGGAGATTACTTGAGAATCCAAATACTCTGTGTGCTAGAGTGCTTAAAGCACGGTATTTCCCTAATGAGGATTTTCTGACGGCCGGCTGTCCAGCTAGTTCTTCTAAGACGTGGAAAGCAATTATCCAAGGGAGAGAGATGTTGAAGACAGGGCTCATACGACGAGTTGGCAATGGAGAGACCACCAAGGTGTGGCATGATCAGTGGATAGATGGCACCATATCAATGAAACCGATGGGAGCTCTCACACCGAACTCAGTCTAGTTTGTATCAGATTTGATTGACCCAGGGTCAAATCAGTGGGATACGGAGCTAGTGCACGGTATCTTTTTCCCCCTGACACAGAAGCTATTCTTGCCATGGCGAGACCCTGTGTGGGAGGGGCGGACGTATGGGCTTGGGCAAGAGAGAAGTCTGGCCTCTTTACCGTCAGATCGGCATATAAACATGTAGTGCAAACCAAGTTACATTCGCAAGTGACAGTTGGCTCATCTTCGGGTGACTCAACCATATGGAAGGCGTTGTGGAAGATTAACGTGCTTCCGAAGATCTGGGTTTTTTGGTGGCGTGTGCTAAAAAATTTCTTGTCCTCCTGTGGCGAGCTTCATAGAAGGCATATCAAGCAACTACCACACTGCCCGATGTGTGGCAATGACAATGAGACGTTGTTCCACTCGCTTATGGAATGTGATCATGCACTGCGATTTTGGGAAGCAGCACAACGTTTCTTTGGTATCGTTATACCACAACTGCACCCACTGTCATGGTCTCGAGATCTTCTAGATCAACGATTATTCAAGAAGGAAGAGGCGGCTATTATGATTACTGTGATGTGGGCTTTTTGGCATTCTAGGAACAACTACACTCATGGTGAGTTGGTTTATCAGCCGCTGAAATCTATGGTGATTATCGAAGAGATTGTTCGGGCACTTGAGATCCCGGAGAGGAAGAAGAACCCAGCCACTGTCCACCCGAGGTGGGTGCCACCGGAGGAGTGGTGGATCAAGCTCAACACGGATGGAGCCACGGACATGGGTCTTGTGAGGGGAGGAGCGGGTTACATTGCGCGAGATCACCACGGAGATCTCATTAGAGCCGGAGGCTCAAGGTATGACGGAGTTGCGGACCCGTGATCCATTGAGCTGCTTGCATGCAGGGATGCGGTCTTAATGGCACGTGACATGGGCCTCCAGCATGTGCTGTTGGAGACGGACTGTCAGGAGATCCAGCGGCTCTGGGATGCACCTCAGAGGTCGAAGTGTTGTCACCTCATTGCCAAGATGAAGGATATGTCTACATTGTTTCAGGGATTTAGGCTACGGTTTTCGTGTCGCCAGACTAATACGGCGGCACACCGTGTAGCTAGGCATTCGTTAAAACAAAGTGTCTTTATGCATTTGTATGATACAACCCCTGCCAGACATGCTTGCGCCTAATGAATAAAGAGCCGGAGGGCGTTTTAGCTTCAAAAAAATCCCTTAGCATGTTGTTGTAATGCCCCGAGACCGATGTGCCAGGTGTCCTCCAGTTATTCGCTGTTGTTGCCTTGTCATTGCTTGCGTTTCATGCATCTCATATCATGTCATCATGTGCATTTCATTTGCATACATGTTCGTCTCATGCAGCCGAGCTTTTTCCCCGTTGTCCGTTTTGCAATTCGGCGCTCCTATGTCCTCCAGTGGTCCTTTCTACCTCTTTTCGTGTGCGGGTGTTAAACGTTTTCGGATTGGACCGATACTTTTCATGCGGCCTTGGGTTACTAACGGTAGACCGCCTGTCAAGTTTCGTGCCATTTGGACTTCGTTTGATACTCCAATGGTTAACCGAGGGACCGAAAAGGCCTCGTTGTGTTGCGGCCCAACACCTCTCCAAAGTGGCCCAAAACCAACCTAAACCTCCTCCATCGCCTCGGTCGTTCGATCACGATCGCGTGGCCAAAAACCGCACCTCATTTAGACTCTCCTAGCTCCCTCTACCTATATAAACACCTCCCCCTCCGAAATTCGCGGGCAAACCCTAGCTTTTTCTCTCTCCGCCGCCGGACACATATCCCTCCTCCACCGGACATGTCCACCACCGCCCTCCGACCAACCACAACGCGCCACGAGAGCCCGCGCCGGAGCCAACCGCAGCCGCCTGCGCGAGGCCCACGCCCGAGTGCCGCCGCCTTCTCCGCCGGACCCCATGCCCCGCCGCCTTCGCCGGAGATTCCTCCGCCGCGCCGCCCGTCGTCGCCTCCGACCGCAGTCGGCAGCAGCACGCCGGGCCTGCGCCCCACGCCGCCTCCTCCACTGCCTGCCGGCGCCGCCTTCGCCTCGATCCGGGAGGAGAGGAGCTCCTGCCGATCCAGCGCGCCGCCCCTGCCGGTGAGCTCCGCCCCTATCCGCGCCTTCGCCGGAGCAAGCCGCCTCCGCCCCAGATCCGCGCGCCGCGTAGCCTCCTCGCCCACCGGACTTCGCCGGCCGGCCGCGCCGCCCCGGAGATCTCCGGCCGGCGACCCCGCACCTCACTTCGACTCCGGCGCCCTCTCCCTCACCTCCGGCCGCCGCCCCGTTGCCTCCGGCGAAGATCCGGCCCGCCTCGACTTCCGTGCAAAAGTCAACCCTAGATCCGTTCTCCGAGTGGTATAATTTCTCTAAGTCCCCAGTATTTTTGGGTATTTTCATCATGTCATAACTCTGTCATCGTTTCTCCGATTTGTGCGTGTAGCATATCAAAATGTTTGTCTCGACGAGTACATCATTTCATCTAATTGCATCCTTTTCATTTGAGCTCATCTTGACGCCCGAAATGCTATTGGAAGAAGGCTATGTGAGGATTACGTCAGATCTGTTTCAGCAAATGGCCTTTTGTCATTTTTGCCATGATTAATGTGTGCATGCTATGATCCTGAGCTCTACATGGTATTTGTTAAATGTCATGCCATCTTTACAGGGGTGTATGCCATGTATTTTTGTGATCTTTGTGGTGACTAACACAAGCTTGCAAAGTAGCCTACTCATTGATGCTGATTTCAGGGACTTAGAATTTCACTAAGTCGTTGCCCTGTTATTGTTTTTATGCCATATGTTCATGTTGTTTCCTAGTGATCCGTGCCTCTTTTGAGGATGGTCAGTAAGGATGTTTTGTTAATATTGTGGTGATCTATCCATCCATGTCTTTGTGTGTAATTATGGAGCAACCTAGCTTGAGTCAATCGAGCTCTACTTTTGCTACAAAATGTTCCTGGCAGATTGTTAACATGTTTAGCGATTTTGCCGAGGTTGTTGCTATTGATCCGTGCATGTTATGATGTTGTTCTTGACATGTCTAGCTTCTATGCCATGTTTACTTGCTGGGTGTATGCTTAGATTATCCTGCCATGCTTTGTAGTGAGTGCATCGAGCTCGTAAACATGCCTACTTGTTAATCTGTTTTGCATGCTCCAGTTTTTCACTAAGTCTGAATCTGTTTATATTTTTGCTATGTTCGCATGCTTGCAATTGTATTTTCTGATCCCTTTTGCCTCAAGGTCACTAACGGACTTTTGTTATATGCTTAGAGTAGCTTCATGCCATGCCTTTCTTTGCCCTGATATGTTCTTGTAGCATGTAGTTTTGATGCTCTAAAGATTGATTCCTGTTGATAAATTCCTGATTTGCTGTTAATTTCACTAAGTCTGAAACCTGTTATCATTTGCACTTTTGCCATGCCTGTTTGAACCTGTTAATGGATGAATTAGCCGTAGCTCAGTGTTCATCTTTTGTCAAGCATCATGAGTGGATCCCTGCCACGTATTTTGTTGTTATGTTTGAGTGCTGTAGCATATTTATCTTGATGCATTTAGTTGGTCACTTGCTGATTATCGCAGACCGGTGCCATATTTGTTTCGCTTGCAATTTCCAAACCGTGCATCCGATTCCGGTGATCTTCATATCGATTTCGACCGAAATCAACTCCTCTTTCCAGTGGCACTCTTGGTTTTCCAAGTTGAGGCCAGGTTCAATCAATCCTTTCCAAATCATGCATAAGCACCGCATGCCGCATACCGCATATCATGCCATGTCCATGTGTTGGTTGTTTACTATGTTGTGTGCTTTTTTCGGTGTTGCTTCTTCGGTTTGGTTATGATAACACCGCGTTTGGGAGGAACCGTTTGTCTTCTTCATGGACTCGTTCTTCCTCCTTGCGGGATTTCAGGCAAGATGACCATACCCTCGAAATCACTTCTATCTTTGCTTGCTAGTTGCTCGCTCTTTTGCTATGCCTATGCTGTGATACCTACCAGTTGCTTATCATGCCTCCCATATTGTTAAACCAAGCCTCTAACCCACCTTGTCCTAGCAAACCGTTGTTTGGCTATGTTACCGCTTCAGTCAGCCCCTCTTATAGTGTTGTTAGTTGCAGGTGAAGATGGGAGCTTGTTCCATGTTTGGAACATTATTATTTTGTTGGGATATCATAATATCTCTTATTTAATTAATGCATCTATATACTTGGCAAAGGGTGGAAGGCTCGGCCTTATGCCTGGTGTTTTGTTCCACTCTTGCCGCCCTAGTTTCCGTCATATCGGTGTTATGTTTCCGGATTTTGCGTTCCTTACACGGTTGGGTTATAATGGGAACCCCTTGACAGTTTGCCTTGAATAAAACTCCTTCTGCAAGGCCCAACATTGGTTTTACCATTTGCCACCTAGCCCTTTTCTTTTCCCCTGGGAGTCGCGCTCCCGAGGGTCATCGTTATTTTAACCCCCCCCCCCTGGGCCAGTGCTCCTCTGAGTGTTGGTGCAACCTGTCAGCTGCCGGTGGCCACCAGGGGCAACTCTGGGCTGGTCTACCGGAACCTTGGACAATCCGGTGTGCCCTGAGAACGAGATATGTGCAGCTCCTATCGGGATTTTTCGGCACATTCGGGTGGCTTTGCGGGTCTTGTTTTACCATTGTCGAGGATGTCTTGTAACCGGGATGCCGAGTCTGATCGGAATGTCTTGGGAGAAGGAATATCCTTCGTTGACCGTGAGAGCTTGTGATGGGCTAAGTTGGGACACCCCTGCAGGGATTTGAACTTTCGAAAGCCGTGCCCGCGGTTACGGGCAGACGGGAATTTGTTAATGTCCGGCTGTAGAAAACATGAAGTTGATCTTAATTAAAATGCATCAACCGCGTGTGTAACCGTGATGGTCTCTTTTCGGCGGAGTCCGGGAAGTGAACACGGTGTTGGAGTAATGTGTGACGTAGTTTTGCTTCTAGGATCACTTCTTGATCATAGTTGTTCGACCGTGCTTTTGCCATCTCTTCTCGCTCTCATTTGCGTATGTTAGCCACCATATATGCTAGTCGCTTGCTGCAGCTCCTCGTCATACCTTTTACCCTTCCTATAAGCTTAAATAGTCTTGATCACGAGGGTGTGAGATTGCTGAGTCCCCGTGGCTCACAGATACTACCAAAACCAGCTTGCAGGTGTCGTTGAACCATACAGGTGACGCAACCAAGCTCAAGGAGGAGCTCTATGAAGATCTTGTCCATTGTGTTGTTTCATTTCAGTCGATCAGTAGTGGAGCCCAGTTGGGACGATCGGGGATCTTTGTAGCATTTGGGGTAGTCTTCTTTATTTTGGTTCCATAGTCGGACCTTGATTGTATCTGGATGATGTAATGCTTTATTCATGTATTGTGTGAAGTGGCGATTGTAAGCCAACTATGTATCTCTTTCCCTTATGTATTACATGGGTTGTGTGAAGATTACCTCACTTGCGACATTGCTTACAATGCGGTTATGCCTCTAAGTCGTGCTTCGACACGTCGGAGATATAGCCGCATCGTGGGCGTTACAAGTTGGTATCAGAGCCTTCCCCAACTTTAGGAGCCCCTTCTTGATCGAATCGCTGGCTTTGTTGAGTCTAGAGAAATGTTTTGAGTCATTTAGGAATTATATATCGGAGAGTTAGGAATTCTTTTTACTCCTCCGTCCCTTCGTCGCTCTGGTGAGGCATCCTGACGTAGAATTTTGACTATTCTCTTCTCAAATTTCACTAAAAAAATTTAGGATCACGCGGGTATCTTGGAGTCGTTCTGATGGTTTTGTGACGAGAACATTGTTCTTGGTGCCTCCTGACATTTAGGGGTTGTGGCAGTGTCCTGGGCAGTTGAGCTCTGAGGTGTTGTCGTCACAATTTTATGTTGAGATTCTGGAATACCTAAGTTTCATCGACATCGAAAATCTCTTTTATGCAGTTGTTGGTGAGATAACCTCGATGCCACCCAGTACTCGGGCGGGAGTTCGGGAGTATTTCTATAACTCGTATAACGGATGCTTTTCGAAGGTTGAGGTAAACGATTTCTGAAGATTTCTTGGTTATGTGTTGAAGGATGGATACAGCTGGATGTAGGAATTGTTAGTTTGGGTGAGATATTATGCTTCCCTTGTATCCCCAACACGTGATTGCATAACCGGAAAATTTCGGGAGTTTATAAGTGGGAATTC